>NC_072432.2:101726875-102056250 GCF_028878055.3 Symphalangus syndactylus
GAAAATTACTGAATTAGAACTGCATCAAACTCAAACCATTTATATCCTTTCTCTACTTGTTAAACATTCATGCTTAAACATTTTAAAATTATTTTACTTACCAAGTCGAAACTACAATTTTTGGATATATCACCAATCATTTGGTTCATATTACATAAACATAATGTAGTAGCTTACATAAACCCACCAAATAAGAGTTTTCCTTTAAATTTACAAAAGCAGAAAATCTAATTCACAACTTCAAGAAAACAATGGATTTAATAAACAGATTAACTTACTGAAAAAATCTTTAAAGACGTTTAACCAATCCATTTTGAGTAAAAATTCCGTGTTCTGTCAGTTTGTTAACACAGCTCAGGATAATTCTCAGTGAGCTTCCTGGTCTGTTCTGCAACACTGAAACTTCCCACACCCAATCCATGTGACCTGGCCCACACCCAGACAATTGAAAATTTTTCTGAGCCTTCTCTTTCCAAAATTTTTTTTCCTCTAAATTATAACACAGCCTGTATAACAAGTAAATAATCATGGCCAAAAATACGACCTTATTATTCAGACTTATTTTGGAAGATGCTTTAAAGCATATATATTTTTTATAGTTAAAATATATTCATGCATTAATCCTTTTGTTTTCTCCTTTTCCTTCTCAACTTTCAAACAATGTCTCCACCAGCACAACCATTGTGAAACAAATCCATTAATTACACTGGATATTTAAGTTACCAAAAAGGGATACAGAAATTATGAGAAAAGGGAAAAGGCTATCTAATGTAAAAGCTGGACTTATATCTCTTTACAGGCTAACTACAGATCACTAACTCAAAACAATGTTTCCAAGCACCCTGGAATATAGGTAGCACTAACTATAATATAGTAATAAAGTTAACAGAGATTTCCTAAGATTTACATAGAGATAAAACCTTGATAAAACTGTCTCAATAACATCAGAATACTGTAGTATGGAAGGCATCCTGGAGTATTAACAAATAAAAATATCTAAATGGGATTTTAGATTGATATACAGTAATATCTAATACTGGAATATTCCCCCCTTTGCTCTATGATATTAGTTTTTCACTATATTTTGTTAGTTACTGTCACATTCACTCTAATCCCAAGATACCAGTGTCCTTTTAAAATGGAACAAAAAAGTCTAACTGCGTATGTCTTAGTACCCTGTGCACTTATCACTATGAGGCATACTTTCTTGATAGAAATTACCTTAATTTCTCCCAATATCTCTAATCATCATGCTTTAAATAAATGTCCAGTATTTACAAAACCAGTATTCCTGATTCTAACCCTGGTCTCTTCTGCTACTGAAGGAAAATCTCTTTCTGATTTGTCTGCCATTGAAAAACTAAAAATAATGGTCTTAATCGCAAAACCCGAAAGTATTAAAAAAGTTACCTCAGCAGTTAAACATCACATTATATCTACTTAATTACCTTTAGAACACTGGAAATATTTTTATCTCAGAAACTGATAATCCATTACTTTATATGTCACTCCAAATTGTACTATATTTTAGTTTTTGCAGTTTTACAATGGTTTAAACATTAAATATTTGTATTTTATTGATAATTAGAAGAACATTCTAGAATAACAATAATGTTGAATAAGAATTAAAACTAAGCTGGGCATGGTAGTGAGCATCTGTAGTCCCAGCTACTCAGAAAGCTGAGGTGGGAGGGCTGCTTGAGCCCAGGAGTTCAAGTTTGGCCTGGACAACAGAGCAAGACTCCATCTCTACAAAAACCATAAAAAATAAATAAATAAAAACTAATGTAAAGTAGTGAGTCAACAGTATTTCGTATTTGTCAGTCATGCTATATTGCTCCCAAACTGTCTGCACAAGGAGAAATTGTACTTTTCTTCTACATATAGATGAAGAACAATTACGCAAATAGCATGTTTGCCCGAACACCAAAAATGAAATTCTGTCCCTCCCAATTCCTTCCTGTCAGCTAAGAAGAGTTTAATTTTTTTTTTTTTAAAGAAGAGGCCATTCCTTGCCCATGCATATTTCCTTCCTATCAGCTTAGCCAAGTCCAGTGTGAAGTGGGCTCCACTGTCTCAGGCCCTAATGGAGGGCCAATAAAAATAAAAAACAAAAACTTTGGAGAAATAAAGGGAAAAAGAGAAACAAAATAGAAAAGAGCTCTGTAGGTGCTAATGTACAGTAATGATCCACAGTTCTTTTATCAAATAGAAAAGTAAAATGGAGGGTTTTCAGTGAAGTTCAAAACATAAGGTCATTAGATGTTAAAATTCATTATGTGCCACGTACATAAGTTGCCTTGGTGCCAAAGAGGCACCTCTGCCTATAAGTCTAAACTCCAACAGTCATTCATGGTTCAAAGAGCCCCTGCTAGGTGACAGTCAGTTCTACTCATTGGCATCACTCTGCCTTGACTTGGAGCATGGGCCTAGATTTACAGAAACTGCATGTTAACACTTACGACCTTCATTGGTCTTCTGGGTTTGACCACCTGCTATGAGTCAAACTTACCTAGCCCTTGCCTTTTCAAGTCAATTATGCACACTGCTGCCAGAATTATGTACAAAGAACTAAGTTGCAGGTTTCATTTAAAACAAAGTTGCCTTTCTTTTAATAAAAAGTATCTTACCTAACGTATCCTTTAGGTTTTTTACAATAGATGCTTTCCGAGCACTGTTTTTCCTTTCCACATAGTTAGAAGGCACAAAACCTGTTTTATTCATGGAATTTCGAACTCGCCACCAGGACTTAGAATCATCCAGAAGCCATAACCTCTCATTCTTCTTGATGTCCAACTCTTGTTCTTGTTGGGCCACATAATCAAATTTGGCTACCACCACCACTTCTTCTGCCATCTTTCAGCAGCTTCAGCACTGTAAACACATGGAAAATATTTTTATGTAAGGTTGAAGTAGTATTAGTTCACGTGCTTTCCAAAAGAGACACACCTAAAAATCTAAAGACATAAAGATGAAAAGTAAAAAATATGGAAAAAAATACATGAGGCAAACACTAATTTAAAGAGACTGTGTGGCCGTGCGCAGTGGCTCACACCTGTAATCCCAGCACTTTGGGAGGACAAGGCAGGCAGATCACTTGAGGTCGAGTTCGAGACCAGCTTGACCAACATGGCGAAACCCCATCTGTACTAAAATACAAAAATTAGCTGGGCATGATGGTGCACGCCCGTAGTCCCAGCTACTCAGGAGGCTGAGGCATGGGAATCGCTTGAACCTGGGAGGCGAACGTTGCAGTGAGCCGATATCGCACCAATGAACTCCAGCCTGGAGACAGAGGGAGAATCTGTCTCAATCAATCAATCAACCAATCAATAGAAGAGATTGGTGTTGCTCTATTAGTATCGAACAAAACTTAAAGGGCAAAAACCATTACTAGCAATAAAGTTCACTACCCAATGAAAAATGTTCTACTCAATTATAATATTTAAACTTTTATGTACCTAATAACAAGATAGTTCCAAAATATGTTAAGAGAACCACAAGGAGAAATTGACAAACCCATTATCACAGAGGACAATTTTTAACATATTATCAGAGTAATAAAACAAAGAAATAAAAACGGCCGGGCCTGGTGGCTCACACCTGTAATCCCAGCACTTTGGGAGGCCGAGGCTGGTGCATCACCTGAGGTCAGGAATTCAAGACCAGCCTGGCCAACATGGTGAAACTCCATCTCTACTAAAAATACAAAAACTAGCTGGGTGTGGTGGCGTGCACTTGGAATCCCAGCTACTCAGGAGGCTGACGCAGGAGAATCCCTTGAATCCGGGAGGTGGAGGTTGCAGTGAGCCGAGATCATGCCACTGCACTCCAGGCCTGGGTGACAGAGCCAGACTCAGTCTCAAAAAAATAAATAAATAAATAAAAACATTATTAAGGCTAGAGAAGAACCGATATCACAACCAGTAAGTCTGATTTAACAGACATATACAGAATATTGCTTTCAAATAGAATACAAATGAAACATATACAAAAATCAATCAAATGCCAGGCCATAAAGAATGTCTCAATGTTCATGTCACTGATATCCTACAACCATATTCTCCAACAACTGTAACAAAAAGATAACTTTTGAAATACCACGTATGTTTCGAAACTTCTAAAAACTAATGAATCTAAGAAGAAATCATATTGAATTTTGAAAATACTTAGAAGTAAATAATTTTAAAAACTATACATCTAACTTTGTGGGATGCAGCAACACGAGTGTATATAGACAGATTTTTAGTTTTAAATAGTAACATTAAAAAACAAAAAGAGCGGCTGGGCATGGTGGCTCATGCCTGTAATCCCAGCACTTTAGGAGGCTGAGGGGGGTGAATCACAAGTTCAGGAGATTGAGACCATCCTGGCTAACACGGTGAAACCCTGTCTCTACTAAAAATACAAAAAAATTAGCCAGGTGTGGTGTGGTGGTGGGTGCCTGTAGTCCCAGCTACTTGGGAGGCTGAGGCAGGAGAATGGCTTGAACCCGGGAGGTGGAGCTTGCAGTGAGCCGAGATCGCGCCACTGCACGCCAGGCTGGGCGGCACAGTGAGACTCTGTATCAAAAATAATAATAATAATAATAATAATAAAATTTAAAATAAAATTTTAAAAAGAGCTAAAAATAAATTAATGAACTGAGTGTCTATCTTAAGCAGTTAGAAAAGTTAAAGAAACATTAGAAAAACAAATCCAACTAGAAAATGAGCAAAAAAACATGAAGAGGCATTCACTGAAGATTTACAGATGGCAAATAAGCAGATGAAAAGGTATTCATCATCATTAGCTATTAAGGAAATGCAAATTAAAACCACATTGAGATGTCACTACACACACTTGTCAGAATGGCTAAGAGTGGTAATACCAAATGCTGACAAGGGTAAGTTGAAATTGGATCACGTGTACACTGCTGATGAGAATGTAAAATGGTACAGATACTCCGCAAAATTATCTGACAGTTTCTCATAAAACGCAACATGCAACTACCATATAAGCTAGCAACTGCACCCCTAAGTATCCCAGAGAAATGAAGACTTATGTTCACATTTTACATGAACGGTAACAGCAACCTTATTTCTAAGTCAAAAACCGGAAACCACCCAGATGTCCTTCAACAGGCAAATAATTACACAAACTGGTATGTTCATACCAAAAAGAACAATTGATGCACAAAACAACCTGGATGAATCTCCAGGGAATTATAATTGCTCAGTGAAAAAAGCCAATCTCAAAGGTTAACTATATGACTCCATTCATATAACACTCTCAAAATGACAAAATATGGAAATTAGAAACAGATTAGTAGTTGCCAGGGTTAACGGGGCAGCAGGAACAGGAGGGAAGTAAGTATGACTATAAAAGGGCAATATGAAGAAATCTTGTAATATTCTTGTGATATTGTACTATACTTCTGCCAGATGTACTGCCACTAGAGGAAAGCATACACTGGATCTCGTAATAAGTTCTAAAGTTTCTCAGAATTGCATGTGCATCTAAATGATCTCAAAATAAAAAGTTTAATTAAAGTAAAAACTGAAAGAGAAAACAAATAGTCAAAAAGTATTCAAAAGATCCTGAATATCTTTATAATTAAAGAAATGAAAACTAAACTGAAATATCATACTTTACCTATCAGGGTGACAAAAGCATCACCAATATTATCTAGTGCTCCCCAGAATGTACAAAAATAGCATTCTACTACATTACTGGTCTAATAACTAAACATTTATAGAATGCTTTTAAGTTTTATAATTATGGCACTTTTCAATATTTACAGAAGAGAACAGTATAACGAATCCTATACCTATCACCCAACTTTATCAATATTATGCCTTGTGGTTCAGCTATCCCCCTAATTTTTGGTGGGGGAACTGGAATCCCATGATTTCATTAAACACCAACAGATTAAAAACCCATACCCCCGAAAATGAACAAATCAAGGGCTCTTGACCTTTTTCCCTTTTTAACACATATATGCCGGAGGTTGCAATTTTGTGTGTGTGTGAAGAATCAGACCTTGGTGATGACCTTGAGCACAATATAAATAACTCTCACAAGCTTAGCGTTCCAATAATGGAACACTAGGCATAAATGGGTTAAGCCATGGACCTCCCCTCCTCCTGCCTTATGGTAGTGTGGTGAAACATAGAACCTCTACTCACAATGTTTCTGATGCATAAAAATATATAAGGTTGCAAATAAGTCAATTATACTAAACTTAAATTATCGGTATATTTTCAAAAGCTCATTTTGAAAAGGTGTTTCTTTATTAAGAACTCCTGCAACACTTATTTCATCTCATGCTAATATTCAATTTTTGCTAAGTGTATTTTTTTAAACATTCTTACAGTTGGTGTGAACTTGGATCCAAACTAAGTCGATATATTGCACTTAAGCTAACATGTTTGAAGTCTCTGACACCATTCTCTTTCCCCACTCTATGTCATTTATTTAAGAAGCTGGCTTCACTTGTCCTGTAGCATTTCCCACATTGTGAACTTGGCTAGTGTGTATTTTCATGGTGTTCCTCTATCCCCCCTATCTCCTATAAACTGGTAATTATTTCTAGAGGCTTTACTTTTTCTAGGTTGTTTTGTCATTGTTGCAAGAATAATTCGTAAGTATTCTTGTGTACTTCTTATTGCCATTTATTAGGAGGCACATTATGTCTGCCTGAACCATTTTCTGTGATGTTAAGACTGAATGGTAGATTTGTGGCACTGAATTGATTTATCCATTATTATAAAGTTCCCCCATCAAACCTCTACCCAATGGTTTTACCTGCCACTGATGATCACTGCCTAAATCAACTATTTCAAAAATGATGATGTGCTAGCTCTACCTGCTTTCAAAAACTGTGATTATTCTCAAAGGAAAATTTTGCTTAATTGTTCTATTACCCTAAAACATAAAACCTTACAGAAAAGGTAGAATATATACTTCTGTGTGGTTATGACACCAACTGGATGTAGAGTTAGGCTCACTTGTCTCCATTTTTTGAAGATCACCTTTATTTTCCCTTTTTAAAATGTAATTGTTTCATAATTATGTAAAACATTTGGATGGTTCTAAAAGCTAAACTATCAAGCAAGGTAGATGTTTAAATATCAAACATGTTTAAACATTATGTTTAATATTGTTTATATGAATGTTTAAACATTAAATATGCCTAAATATCAAACATATTTAAAACATTTAGAGAGGTCTTCTTCCATACCTTCTCTTTTCTGTCCCCTCTCCCATCCACCCCACTGGACAGCCATTTATTTATTTATTTATTTATTTATTTATTTATTTATTTGAGACGGAGTCTTGCACTGCACTGTCACCCAGGCTGGAGTGCAGTGGAGCGATCTTGGCTCACTGCAAGCTCCGCCTCCCAGGTTCACGGCATTCTCCTGCCTCAGCCTCCCGAGTAGCTGGGACTACAGGCACCCGCCACCATGCCCGGCTAATTTTTTTTATTTTTAGTAGAGACGGGGTTTCACTGTGTTAGCCAGGATGGTCTCGATCTCCTGACCTCGTGATCCACCTACCTCAGCCTCCCAAAGTGCTGGGATTACAGGCGTGAGCCACCGCGCCTGGCCTGGACAGCCATTTATTTGTTTTGGTTTATGTTTCTATTTTTTTAATAATTTAAGGAAAGTATTCAAGAAAAATATATAAGAAAATTGAAAATTCTAATTTTTATCTACCCCCACAACAAAACATACACACACACATGCACACAGGCGCGCACACACACACATACACACAGACATAGACTATATTGCCTGAATCTTTTCATTTTCGGTTTAACAACCTATCCTTAAGATCATTCCACAGCAGCATATGAGACTTCCTTTACTAATATATCTACTACTTCTAACAATTGCAGAGTGCTTCATTATGTAAGGAGCACTTTCTTCAACTAGACCTTACTGATGATGGTCAATGGGTTGTCTCTAATTTTCTGGGATTAAATGGTGCTGCAATGAACAGCCTCATATACGTGTCATTTTGATTTTCTGTTAGTGTACCTTTGGGTTGGAATCATAGAAGAATGTTGAGTTACAGCTAAAGTTTGTATAATTTTGTGAGATATTGCTAAATTCTGTATTCATAAGCTATTTTTAAAGATTCCTAACACAATATATCAGTGATTATTTCCCCACAGCCTTGCCAACAAACTATGTTGTCAATCTTTTGGATTTTTGCCAATCTAATAGGGCAGAAATAGTATTTCAGAGTTGTAATTTGTATTTCTCTTATTACAGTGATTTGTTTTCCCATATTTAAGGGACATTTACATTTGTTTTTCTGTGTAAACTACTTGTTCCTATCTTTTCCCCATATCCTAGAATAATGACTCCAACTCCATAAAGTTCCTTACCTGAAAAGGTTCCACACAGCCAGAATTTACTGTTTGTTCCAGCCAAAACCTGGTGATAGGCAGATGGTCGCCTGAACCCCCATTTAGAGCAGTTACCTTAGAAAGCTTGAAATTATAAATCCTTTCTCTGTCTCTTTGTGACTTAAATCTTCTACCATCGAGAACTATCTTCCCAAGGACCTGAGAACTTCTACCATTGAGAACTATCTTCCCAAGGACCTGAGAACTATCTCTTTGAAATGCAAACAATCAAAAAGATAACTTTCACTTTTGTTCCCAGTCCCTGGTGAGAGTGTAAGGGCCAAACATTGGTGGGCCTAATGTGCATCACTGCCTCCTGTCATAAATATGTTTGTTTCTCTTCCAGATAAATGCCAATAACAAACCCAGATGGCCTACTCACACGGACCACCTACTGCCCTTAAAAACCACTCAGTGGCCGGGCGCGGTGGCTCACGCCTGAAATCCCAGCACTTTGGGAGGCCAAGGCGGGCAGATCACGAGGTCAGGAGATTGAGATCATCGTGGCCAACATGGTGAAACCCTGTCTCTACTAAAATACAAAAAAATTAGCCGGGCGTGGTGGTGCATGCCTGTAGTCCCAGCTACTCAGGAGACTGAGGCAGGGGAATCGCTTGAGCCTGGGAGGCAGAGATTGCAGTGAGCTGACATCACGCCACTGCACTCCAGCCTAGCGACAGAGACAGACTCCGTCTCAAAACAAAAACAAAAAAACCATCTTGCTTTCCCTTAGCAGTGTCTTTCCCTTAGCATACTCAACCTTTAAAAAGTCTCTTCCCCTTTTGTTTTGGCAAAAGTGAGTTGAGTTCACACTGGACTCTCTTCCCTTCTGCAATAGTTACTGAATAAAATCTGTCCTTACCATTTTAACTAGTGTCCAGTTTATCTTCGACATTTATAATTCTAGTTATGGACCAACACAAGTACTGGGCTCTCCCAAATTGGACATGCATGGAATATCCAAAGAAGCATCACAAAGGCACTAAGAAATGAAGTACAATATAAACACCACTCAAGCCCCACACATCCCTGCATAAAGCAAAGATGCAAATACCACAGCAAAAGTTTAGAAAATGAAACCAATATTGGAACTACTGCCCACAGTTCCTCTGCTTCCTAGATCCTATGTCTCACTTTTTCTTGCTTTACCCTTCATTTTGCTGGAGCACATCCTCTAGTTGTTTCCTGAGTTAAGAATACATTGGAATTAAATTTTTTTAGAATGCGTATCTGAAAGTGATTTTGTTCTCTCATACATGATTGGTAGTTTGGCTATCTATATACAGGGGAGTTATTGTTTAATGGGTACAGAGTTTAAGTTTTGCAAGATGAAGATTATTCTGGAAATTGATGGTTGTACAACAATGTGAATATACTTAATGCCAATATTTTTAGCCAGGTGAACCAGGAAGAGGAGTCATAATGGATTAAGGTCCATCTTAACGACCTCATTTTACCTCAGTTACCTCTTTAAAGACACTATATCCAAATATAGTCACATTATGAACTACTGGGGGTTAGGACTTCAATGTGTGAATTTTTGAAGGGACAAAATTCAGTTCATAACATTTGTTTTTACCACAATTTTTTAGAAATTTAAAAATATGATTACAATCAACTATAAGGCCATTTATGTTTAATTCCCATATAGTATATAAGACTTAGATCAATTAATGTACTTACATGTTTGCTGTGTTATGACATTAATTCATTATGTTACATGTTTTCATAATTGGTGGTTTATATCTAATTGCTCATAATTTAGCAAGATTATTGCTCTTACTTTTGTAGTCACATAATAGCTTCTTTCTTTATATAAAATGTAATAATCTTCAGATTATAGGATGATGATACTGATCTTGGATCAGTTTATTGTAGTTTAGAGGGGTAATAAGTAATATTTTGTAATGCCTAACAAAATAATCATATAGACAGTAATGTCTTATATGTCTAAGACATTTCTAAGTTTGTTGAAGAAACAGAATTATAGTTGAGGTTTTTTTAAGAGCAAACTTTTTGCTTATCTTTCTTTATTCTCATTCCTTGGCTCTGTCTCCTGGTCTCTACTAACTACTCAATAAACATCTGTTGAGTTAATGAATAAGTGAATGTGCTATGCATAGTACTTTTGCCTTTGTCATTATTTTGTGCCTTCTCATATTGGGGATGATTTCAAAGTGGTATTTCCAAAAGTGGATAGAATTAGATGGAATTTTATTTGACCTACACTGTTTTAGAAAAAAAGAGAAAAAACTTAATTTTTAAGTAGCCTTTATTTCTGACTAGCCTGTAATTTTTTGTTTTCCCAGTAGAGGGATCTGTTTCATTAGTTGTTTCATTAGTAAGAGTATTTACCAATTAAAATTACTTGATGAGATACTAGGGTTTAAAAAGCTGAAGAGAATAAAATCATCTTATGAATTGCCTTGTCTTTTTGCATTACTTACAGCATATCCAAGTTAGTTAATTGGGGACTTTCTCCCCCTTCATTGTTTACTGGGAGATCTGTACCCCAACCAAACTTCCGGACTTAGTCACTTGGGTATTGTTACTTAGCTGATTCTTATCACTTAGTCACTTGGGTATTGTTACTTAGCTGATTCTTATCAGAAGCAGGAAATTGTCAAGTTATGTGTTAAAGTACAACAGAATCTAAAACTGAACAAGAGATTTCCTTTTAGAATTTTATTTTATTGCTAGCTGGTTCCTTACATTTTCCTTAGAGTATAACTACTGACTTGCCAAAAAAGGTCATATTTATCATGACCTATATACACAGCAAACAGTACCTTCCTCAGAATTTACAAATCATACACAATATAACTGATTAAATGATTTGACAAACTTGGTGTCATTAATATATAGCTATACCTATAGAATTTATAAAAGTAGTTTGGGAAAGAACATGTTTTCAGGTGTTTTGTCTAGCATTATTCATGTATTTACACTAGCAGTTCTCTAAGAAAGGGTTACTAAAGTGGATCTCTTAAGGGGTCTATGGAGCCAAAACTATTTTCTAATACTAGGATGTTAATTTCCCTTTTCACTGGAGATTCCAGAGGCTACATGAAATTCAATTACATTGTCAGTATTTGTAAGATCTGCAAAACTGTCAATATATATTGAGGAATGATACATAATAGATGGATAAAAACAGGGCCATATTTTTTTTGCTGTTTATTTTACATACAGTAAGATTTACACTGGTCGTTGTGAATAAAATTTGACAAACACTTAAGAGTTATGTAATCACTGCCACAATCTAAATAAGAACAGTTCTATCACTCCCTCTCAAGAAAAGAAAATAACTGCTTTATGCTTTGTATTCAAACCCATCCCCAATCATTAATTTGTGACAACTATTGATCTATTTTCTGTCCCTAGGTAGTTTTGCCTTTTCCAGAATGTTATATGTAGACGCTGAGTCTGGCATTTCCAGTTAACATAATGCATTTGTTTCATTTGTGTTGTTGTGTAAATCAGTAGTTCACTCCTTTTTAGTGCTGAGTAGTCCACTGTATGGATGAACCATCATTTATTTAATGAGAACTTTATAAATTTCAAGAAAAACTAAGTTAAACAAGAAAAGAAATTTAATCATAGGAGGTGAGCCAGTAATAAACAATACTCATGTGGTTACATGGTCATTAATGAAAACACTGAATATATATCACTTTTTCAAGACAATGAGGCCAAGAAAGGTTACATGAATGAATACAGTTGGCCCTCAGTATCTAAGGCAGGAGTGTCCAATCTTTTGGCTTTCCTGGGCCACACTGGAAGAATTGTCTTGGGCCACACATAAAATACACTAAACTAATGATAGCTGATGAGCTTAAAATAATCACCAAAAAATCTCATCATGTTTTAAGAACATTTATGAATTTGTGTTGGGCTGCATTCAAAGCCATCCTGGGCAGCATGCAGCCCGCAGGCCACAGGTTGGATAAGGTTAATCTAACGGAAATCAGTGCCAGTTTCCTCTTCCCCAATACCAAAATCCAGAGAGATGCTTAAGTCTCTTATATGAAAATGGCCTAGTACTTGTACGTAACCTATGCACAACCAACCTCCTGTATATGTTAAGTCATCTCTAGATTACTTATAATACCTAATATAATAAAATGTGAATAGTTTCTTCACTGTATTGGGTTTTTTGTTTGTATATTTTAATTAGTGTATTTTTTTTCCAGAATATTTTTTACCTGTGGTTGGTTGAATCTGTGGATGCAGAACTAGAGATGTGGAGGGCTGACTGTATCTTCATTTATCTTAATAGAAATGAACTAAGAGATAATATGTATATATTATTTAGATATGTATCTATAAAGAATATCAGAAGAAACCTGTTTATACATTTAGCCAACTCTGGCTGGATCAATAAAACCACCATCTTTTCACTTTATAAACTCTTAGTTAGCTCCCAGAATGCTCCACATAAACAATTTATTTTTAAATGTAATATAAAAACAAACGGCCTGCCTTGAACTCTAAAGGTGTAAAGAACAAAAAGAATAATGATCCTGGGGACAGGCCAGGTGTCAGGTATAAAACAGGACAGATCCAGAGAAGCAACATAAGAAATTTACACCCACTGGTTGTAAGATAGAGACTATGGATTCTGGTCTTATTCTCCTCAAAAAGGGTGATGCCAAAAAGGGAAGCATAATATCTGGGGAGAGCTTACTGATGTATCTGTCATCCATTGTGAAGGTTCTGGGAATTATCTTCCTGAGACATGGAAGCAGAGATTTTATTCAACCTAAACCACCTCTAACTCCTAAGTGCTGTGGGAAAGAACTGTTATGAATAAAGAAATGTGACCTTTACCTAAGGAGAGAGAACTGACCTAGGTAACTTGACCCTCAAAAATAAAATGGGAGTCACAAACTAGAAACCAGAGGCATGACAGGAAAAGTGTAAGATATGAGCTATCCTTTATTTCCCTTTTACTATTATCTCTAAATTGCTTCCATATTTGGTTACATGGGCTGTAAGGTGGAGGGCACTAGGAAGATGGTCTAGATTCTCCAATTTTCAAAAGCTGGAGAAAAACCCCCAAAGGATTGTGAAGGTTAAAACAACTTTAAAGATGCAAAGTAAAATATAGTCTCTGAGATCTGATTCAAGGAAAAAATGAGAATAGGAACCAGGCCAGGCCTGAGAAAGATCTATGAGGCTTAACATAGACAGGGGTGTCCAATCTTTTGGTTTCCCTGGATCATACTGGAAGAAGAATTGTCTCAGGCCACACATAAAATACACTAACGATAGCTGATTAAGAAAAAAAAAAAAAAAAAAGCTCATAATGTTTTAAGAAAGTTTATAAATTTGTGTTGGGCCACATTCAAAGCTGTCCTGGGCTGCATGCAGCCCATAGGTTGAACACGCTTGACCCAGAACATGCCACACTGTTCTCACATAAACTGAAGCAATGCTCCACATTTTATACTATGTTTACATATTACATATGAATACATTTGATAAATTACAAATGTACAATATTTCACCTTAGGCAACTTGTTTATCTTATCCTAGTTTTCAGCCCTGTTTGGCTGGCCCTATAAGCAAAATATGCCTATAATATATTCAATTTCCCTCCTAGCCACACACTTGGGTTGTAGCCACTGCTCTGCCATTAGTGATCACTCAGGGCCTGTCATACCAACCTCCCAGAAACTCCATCTCCTTATCTACAAAATAAGGGAATTGAACTGGATAATATAAAAAAGTCTCTTTTATTGTCAAAATTACAATTTCAATTTTTTGAACTAAACAAACTCAGTTTTATTTTCTAAGTTTTTCATTACATTAAACCCTCATTATTCTGATCCTTACCCTTCTAATCTAATTATCGTATTTCAATGTCACTCCAAGTTATACATATTTCCAAAATAACATACACAAACTAACACAGAGGACACTAAGACTATAATTTTCCCATGCTTTACATTATTAATAAGGTTTAGATTGTGTCATCTCTTCTAGTAAGCATATTCATAAAACCTGAATATGTTTACTTGAATGTTCTCTCCAAATCTCATGTTGAAATTTGATCCCCATGTTGGAAATGGGGCCTAATGGGAGGTGTTTGGGTCCTGGGAGTGGATACCTCATGAATACATTACTGCCATCCCTCTTGAGTGAGTTCACATACATAAAACCTGTGTTAACCTAAAATATCAGACATATTTAACCTATGATTAATCATAACATTTGAGTATTTTTCATATTAATTGCTGCACTTAATTCCAATTCCCCCTCATGCCTTCCATGAGCTTATGTCATTTTTATCACAAAATGGTTTTAGGACTCTACCACTTAGCCCTTGATACGGTTTGGATTTGTGTATCCACCCAAATCTCATGTCGAATTGTAATCTCCAGGTGACTGGAGGTGACTGCGAGGTGACTGGATCATGGGGGCAGATTTCCCCCCTTGTTCTGTGATAGCTCTTGTTCCATGATGAGTTCTCATGAGACCTGGTTGTTTAAAAGTGTTTGGCTAGGCCGGGTGCAGTGGCTCACGCCTGTAATCCCAGCACTTTGGGAGGCCAAGGCGGGCAGATCACCTGGGCTCAGGAGTTCAAGACCAGCATGGCCTACGTGGTGAAACCCTGTTTCTACTAATAATACAAAAGTTAGCCAGGCGTGGTAATGCACACTTGTAATCCCAGCTACTCGGGAGGCTGAGACAGGAGAATTGCTTGAACTCGGGAGGCGGAGGTTGCAGTGAGCCAAGATGGCTCCACTGCACTCCAGCCTGGATGACAGAGTGAGACTCCATCTCAAAAAAAAAAAAAAAAAAAAAAAAAGAAAAAAGAAAGTGTTTGGCACCTTCACCTTCACTTTCTTCCTTCTGCTCTGGTCATGCTTCCTATACAGCCTGAGGAAACTGTGAGCCTTTTAAACCTCTTTTCTTTATAAATTACCCAGTCTCAAGTAGTTCTTTATAGCAATGTGAGAGCAGACTAATACAGCCCTATTCAAGTTTATCATGCCTCCCATTATCATTTTGGCCCATGCATGCCGTAAGACCTACTGGAGTTACAGGGAACCAGTACACTCCATACATTCTTACTTAAAAATCCTGGGTATAAAAGAACTTTGCAACTTCTACAGTATTATTGCATAGGCACAACTTCATACACCCTTCCCTACAATACTCTGTGCTTCTGCGATCTATAATTCAAGAAAAAGTACCACCATAAATCCAATTGTTTGGATTAATTAATGCTACTACGTCAACCCCCCACAGACCAAATCATGCCGCTTTTATCTTCTTAATAGGACTCAAATGAATCCTTGTATCTCCATTCCCACTACTACTACCCCTTAGTAGTAATGCGACCTACTTGATGAAGCCTCCTTAAGGTGTGTATTAGTCTGCTTGTGTTGCTACAAAGGAATGCCTGAGGTTAATCTGTGAAAAAAAAAGGCTTATTTGGCTCACAATTCTCATGGCAAGAAAGTTCAAGATTGGGCATCTTCATCTGGTGAGGACCTCAGAATGCTTCCACCCATGAGAGATGGCAAAGACAAGCCAGCATGTACACAGATCACATGACAAAAGATGAAGCAAGAGAGAGAATGGGGAGGTGTCAGGCTCTTTTTAACAACTGGCTCCCATAGGAACTAATATAGTGAGAACTCACTTACTGAAGAGGGATGGCAGTAATGTATTCATGAGGGATCCACTCCCACGACCCAAACACCTCCCATTAGGCCCCACTTCCAACATGGGGATCAAATTTCAACATGAGATTTGGAGAGAACTTCAAACCATAGCAAGTGATCTCCCAATTTCAAGTCCCAGTATCTTCTAGCTGGAAGCATTTAGTTGTTACATTATGGGGCAAAAAAGATCTGAAACACAAATTCCTTCTATAAATGTTTGCTAACGGAAGACGAAAGCTAAATAAAAGGTCTCCAATGGATTTTCTTTGAGTTATAATGAACTTACTATTCTTGAGTTCCTCAAAATTAAGGAGAAAAAGAACTCTTCTAACTCTAATGACACCTTTAAAAAATGTATTAGAGGATTCTGGGGAGAAAGCAGAGTAGAAAGCAACAAGAATCTTCTCTCCACCTAGACAACAATTGTACTGGTATAATCTGTCTTATTTAAGTATTTTGGAACTCTGGAGCACATTCTAAGGCTTGCAATTTCCAGGGAAAGGGCTGGAAATAAACTGCTGTTACTTTTAGTCAATTTCAGCTCTTAGTTCAGCAGTGACTATCCATTCCCCAACCCCCAGGCAGACACGCACGTGTTCCACAGCTTTTGGGCAATAAGACCTGTCCTCCAACTATCAGGTATCTATGCTCTGACAGCTAACTGCGTTTTCTGATCACTGAGATACAGACACAGAAGCAGGCAGCTAATGTTTCACCTCCCTCCCAATAGCTAGAGGCCACTGCTCCCCGCAGACAGGCTGAAGGGGATTTAAAAGACCAGGGCCTTTTATTTTCATATCTTCATTTTTCTCTTTCTCCCTTTTTGGAAGACAGACATTAAAGGGCTAGGACATTCAGAAGCAACCATATAAATGGGGAATTTAGAAAATCACTGTGCGGCCGGGCGTGGTGGCTCACGCCTGTACTCCCAGCACTTTGGGAGGCCGAGGCAGGTGGATCATGAGGTCAGGAGATCGAGACCATCCTGGCTAACACGGTGAAACCCCATCTCTAATAAAAATACACAAAATTAGCCGGGCACAGTGGCGGGAGCCTGTAGTTCCAGCTACTCGGGAGGCTGAGGCAGGAGAATGGCATGAACCTGGGAGGCGGAGCTTGCAGTGAGCCGAGATCGCGCCACTGCACTCCAGCCTGGGTGAAAGAGTGAGACTCCATCTCAAAAAAAAGAAAAAGAAAAAGAAAATCACTGTGCATGTCCAGGAAAAGGCAAAGGCTCAGAAAAGATCTGAGATAGCCTACAACAATCAAAAAACAAAAAGGGCTGGGTGCAGTGGCTCAAACTTGTAATTGCAAGACTTTGAGAGGCCAAAGCAGGAGGACTGCTTGAGCCTAGGAGTTCTAGACAAGCTTGGGCAACATAATGAGACCCTGTCTCTACAAAAACTAAAAAATTAGGCAGGCATAGTGGCACACACTTGCAGTCCCGCCTACTCAGGGAGCTGAGGAAGGAGGAACCTTTGAGCCCAGGAGGTCAAGGCTACAGTGAGCCATGATCATGCCACTGCACTCCAGCCTGAGTGACAAAGCAAAACTCTAAAAACAAAAAGAAAAACAAGCACACAAAAAAACCCCCAGCAAATCCTGAGGAAAGGAGACAATCTGATTTCCAGTTACCACATTAGCAGATTCAAATGTCCAGTTTTCAACAACAAAAAGGGATACAAAGAAATGGGAAAGTATGGCCTATATGAAAGAAAAAAAATAAACCAACAGAAACCTTCCCAGAGAAAGATCAGAAGATGGGCCTAATAGACAAAGACTTTAAAAAAGCTATCTTAAAGGTGTTCACAGAACTAAAAGAAGACACAGAAAGGCAAGAAAACAATGTACAAAGAAAGTAGGAAGATGAGTAAAGAGATAGAAAACCTCAAAGGAGGCTGGGTGTAGTGGCTCACACCTATAATCCTTGTATTTTGGGAGGCTGAGGTAGAAGGATCACTTGAGCCCAGGAGTTCAAGACCAGTTTGGGAAACAGCAAGACCCTGCTTCTACAAAAAAAAAAATTAAAAAATTAGCCAAGCATAGCAGCGCAAGAAGTTCCAGCTACTCAGGAAACTGAAGCAGGGGGACTGCTAGAGCCCAGGAGTTTGAGGCTGCAGGGAGCCCATGAACTGTGATCACACAACCAAACTCCAACGTGGGTGACAAACTGAGACCCTGTCCTAAAAAAAAAAAAAAAAAAAAGAGGAGGGAAAAATCTCAAAGGAAACTAAAAAGAAACTGAGGAGCTCCTGAGGGCAATAACTGAAATGGAAAATTCACTACAGGGATTCAAATAAAGATTTGAGCAGGCAGAAGAATCAACAAGTGTGACGATAGGATGACATAAAAAAAAAAAAGACTGAAGAAAAGTGAGCAGAGGCAAACAGACACTATCAAAAGAACCAACATATACATTATGGGAATGCCAAAAGAAGAGGGGCAAAGAGATTATTTGAAAAACTAACGGCTACCAGCCTGGCCAAACGTGGCGAAACCCCATCTCTACTAAAAACACAAAAATCAGCCAGGCGTGGTGGCATATGCCTGTAGTTCCAGCTACCTGGGAGGCTGAGGCAGGAGAATTGCTTGAACCTGGAAGGCAGAGGTTGCAGTGAGCCAAGATCACACCACTGCACTCCAGCCTGGGTGACAGAGCGACACTCGGTCTCAAAAAAAGAAAAAATAATGGCTAAAAACCTCCCAAATTTGATGAAAGACATAAATATACATATTCAATAAGCTCAACAGACTCCAAGTAGCATGAACACAAGGAGACGCACAGCAAGACACATTATAATCTATCCAAAAACAGAGACTCTTGAAAGGAGTAAGAGTAATCTGTCACATATAAGGGATCCTCAATGATATTATAAGCAGATTTCTCATCAGCAACTCTGAAGGCCAAAACACAGTGGGCTAATATAGTCTAATAAACTACCAAAGGGGAGAAGAAAAAAAAAACCTGTCAGCTAAGAATCCTATACTGGTAAAACTGTCCTTCAAAAGTGAGGGAAAAATTATGACTTTCCAAAATAAACAAAAGTCAAGGAAATTCATTACCACTAGACCTTCTGTGCAAGAAATGCTAAAGGAGCAAACTAAAAAGCAACTGCACAGCAAACAATTAACAAAGCAAAGAGACAGCACACAGAATGGGAGAAAATATTTGCAAACCATACAACTGATAAGGGGTTAATATCCAAAATACATAAGGAACTCCAGACAACTCGGTAGCAAGAAAACAACCTGGTTTTAGAATAGGCAAAAGATGTGAACTAACATTTCTCAAAAAAAGACATGCAAATGGCAACAGATACATAAGAAAATGCTCGGCATCACTAATCATTAGGGAAATGCAATTTAAAACACTAAGATCCGTTAGCATGGCTTTTATCAAAAAGAACAATAAAAAGGTTGATGAGGACGCAGAGAAAAGCAAACATTTGCACATTGCTGGTGGGGATGTAAATTAAATTAGTATAGCCATTATGAAAAAAAGCATGGCGGGTCCTCAAAAAACTAAACTAGAGCTACCATATGATCCAGCAATCCCACTTCTGGGTATATATCCAAACAAACTAAATTCAGTATGGCAAAGGGACATCTATATTCCCATATTCATTGCAGCATTATTCACAATAGCCAGGATATGGAATCAACTTAAGTGTCCCATCAATGGACTAATGAAGAAAAAATGTGGTGTATATACACAATGAAATTCAGCATTAAAAAAGAAGGAAATTCTTTCATTTGCAACAACATAAATGAACCTGGAGGACTTTATGCTAAATCAAATAAGCCGGCAAAGAAAGACATGGTCTCACATACATGTGGAATCTAAAAAAGTTGAACTCATAGAAGTAGAGAGTAGAATGATGCTTACCAGACACTGGGGATAAGCCAGGATGGGAAGTTATTGGTCAAAGGATATCAAGTTTCAGAGAGGAGGAATAAGTTTTGAGGCCTATTGCACAGCACAGTGATTCCAGTCAGTATAAATGTATTACATATTTCAAAATAACTGAGTACATTTTAAATGTCTTCGTTATGAAAATGATATGTAAACAAGGTGATGGATATGTTAATTAGCTTGATTTGATCATTTCACATTGTATACATGTGTCAGAACATCCCATTGTACCCCAGAAAAGTATAACGAATTATGATTTGTCAATTAACAATATTAAATTTAAAACCGGAATAAAGAAATGTTAAGAGGAGTCAAACAGGTTGAAAGGAAAGGATGCTAGACAGTAATTTGAAGCTATATAAAGTAAAAGTAAATGCATGGGCAAGTATAAAAGCTAGTATTACTGTAGCTTTAGTTTGTAACTCTGAGGTTTATTCGGTTTGTAATTTTTTAAACATAACTTGACTACACAACAAAAACATTACTCTAAAAGCTAGTATAATTGTAACTTTAGTTTGTTACTCCACATTTTATTTTCTACATAAGAGACAAATGCATAAAATAACCAAAGGGGGTAGGGATGGAGCTGTACAGGAAGTTACTGTATGTTACTGAAGTTAAGCTGGTATAAATTTAAATTGGAGTGTTTTATCTTCAGAATGTTAAATGTAACCCCCATGGTAACTACAAAAAATAGCTACTGAATAGACACAAAAGGAAATTAGAATGGAATTATTCTATTAAATTCAGCACAAAAGACAGTAACGCAGCAAATGAGTGACAAGAAAGCTGTAAGGCATAAAGAAAACAAATAGCAAAATAACAGCAGTCTCTCCTTATCAGTAATTACTCTAATGTAAATAAACTCTACAATCAAAAGACAGAGATTGGCAAGATGAATAGAAAAAAATATTCTAAATATATGCTATCCATAAAAGACTCACTTTAGATCCAAAGACACAAATAGGTAAAACGTGTAAGGAGGGAAAGGCTAGTCCACGCACATAGGAACCATAAGAGAAGTGAGGTGGGCTGTATTAACATCAGACAACATAAACTATAAAACAAGGAGGTATAAGAGACAAGGAAGGATACTATACATTAATAAAAAGTTTAATATAGCAAGAAGATACTATGATAAACATTTAACATGTAATGACAGCCCATCAAAATATATAAAGCAAAAGCTAACAGAATTTAAGGGAGAAACAAGACAGTTCCACAATAATCACTGGAAAATTCAATACCTGACTCTCAATAATGGGCAGAATAATCAGACAAAAGAGGAAAGAGGACTTAACACTATAAACCAATAAGCTGTATCAGAGAACACTATCCAACAACACAAATCATATTCTTCTCAAGTGCACATGGGACATTTATATTATTACAGCACTCGACATTCTGCCATTGAAATTGGTTGTTTAAATAATTGTCTTTCGTAGCAAGCTCTTAGAGGAAACAGCCTTGTTTCATTTTGTATCCCTAGCACCTCAACAGAATATCATAAACGTGGTTTTTAGCATTTACAAAATCACGAGTTTCAGCTCCTTTCACAGTGTTTCAGTCCTCAGTCTAGCATGCCCTTCCCCTCTCAGCAAACTTCTACGTATTTTTAAGACCCAATTCACATATTTTCTTTGCACCATGTGCCAAGATATCTCTGCGTAGTCAGTCACTCCCTTCTCTGTGATTCTACCCAACTTCTGTCTCTCTCTTACTGTCTTAGTCCATTTTGTTCTGCTATAACAGAATATCTGAGATTGGGTGATTCATAAAGGATAGAAATTTATTTCCTCACAGTTCTGAAGGGTGGGAAGTTCAAGATCATGACACCAGCATCTGGTGAAGGCCTTCCTGCTACATGACAAGGAGGAAGGCATCAAATATCTGGGGAAGAGCGGGGGGAGAGTCACGGATTCCATTCCTAAAATAACAGCATTAATTCATTCATGAGTGTAGTGTCCCCAAGACCCAAACACCTCCCATTATGCCCCACCTCCCAACACCACTGCATCAACTTTCCAACACATTAACTTTGGGGTACACATTCAAACCACAGCACTATACTGTACATATCCCACTGAATCTGAAATTCTCTTGTAATGTTCTTATAATTTTTGTACCTTCACATGCAGAAACCATTAGCTGTCTACTTTCAATATCTGTTCTCTTCTTCCTAAAAGCTACCAATTTTGAGTAAGGGACATGGCAACCACAATAAAAAATATATATTGTCAGTCTCCTTTGGAGTTAGATGTCACCACATTGACAGTAATCAGTTGCAGTTTGCCTGCTTTAACAGATGGGACAACCTATCCCTGTTTCTTGTTTTACTCAGTATCCACAGATTTGGTTTCCAGTTTCATGTGTGACTCTTTCAGCCCTGATGATCTTATAAGGACATGAATTCAGAACCACCTCAACCCTGTTTCCATATCCAAATGCTGGCATTGCGGCCTCACCCTCACTTTGCAAGCTGTACATCTAGTCCACTAATTCTACAGATAAATTTACCTCATTTTTGAACAAGGCTTTATCTTTTAAAACCCTCTATCATTCCTTTGTATTTAAAGCAGGCATACATGATTTGTTCTATTTTTTAAAAAACTAATTTAAAAGTACTTTAATTATTAAGACTACATGGGTCCCTGCAGATACTGGTGAAGGAATGTTAATATGACAAAGTGATACGGTTGTGGACCTATGTACCCTATGTAAACAGACTATTTTGCTATTACAAAGAATCTCATGCTTTTTTCTCCCTGAAAATCATATTTATCATTGTTTACTATAATGTATGTTTTTACTAAAATACTGAAGTACTTTTGAATGGTAAACACTTTCAATTCTACCTTTAACTACTGGACTTTCAGAAACACCATCACTACTAAGATTGAAAAAATATTCCCAAAGAGAATAAGGGATCAAATATTTGGTTAAGGATGTTCTCTCTCTTGCTGACCATGATATTACCGGTTCCTAGCTTATTAGGCACACAAAGATCTGGGGACTGAAGCTGATGCCACATATATAAAGATATAATACCTGTAGCAATGAGGACGATAAGTAAGATTCTATGTTCTCACTTTGTTACAGTCTGAGTCATGGACAGTATTCAATTATCAATTCATCAAAAAAACAGGAAAGGGAGGAACTTCAAGATGGCTGACTACATGCATATGGTACTTGCCTCTTCCATGGAAAAGGGAACAAAACAGTGAGGAGATAATCACACTTCAAATAGATCACCTAAGAGAGAACACTGGAATTCAGCAGGGTGGTGACGAGAAGCACTGAAAGCAAGAAAGGAGGACGAGGCAAGGCAGCCTGCTCAACCAGGATCAGGGGAGAGCTGAGAGACCTCCAGCGGTCCACAGTCCCACCAGACTCTTAGAATCCTAGCCATGGGAGAAGCCCTCAAGTGCTGCAGGCCCTGAGTCTAACATAAAGAGGTGCCTAGAAACCATGCAACAACATTATTCCAGAGAGAGCTCACGCTAAGTCCCACAAACCTAAGCAGGTACAGTGTACCTTCATTTTGAGAGCCCAGCCCCCACCAGACTTTGTCATGCCCAGGAACCCAACAGACCCTGCATTTCCACATCCCTGGAGACCCCATTGACATTCTCCACCTATAGCTGCTCCATAGGGTCCAAGACCACAGCCACTGGCAGCAACTGTCTCCTTACACTGCAGCAAAGGGGGACCTGTGCATTTTCATGCACTGAGGAAAAATTCTACTGCCTGCAATAGCTGCTGCAGCAGCAGGAGCAAGGCACAAGCAAAGTATGTGACCCCGCAAGCCACCTGCCTATGAATGCTCCCACTGACAGCAACCCCACCCTTCCCGGTAACAAGGCCATGGCACAAGCCCTGCTGTTGCCACCAGAGCATTCTGATGGCAGTCTGAGGATCACTCTCCCCTGCCTACCACAGCCAGTACCTGCACGTACCAGCAGGGAGCCTAAGGACAGGCTCCTACAACCTGGCTCCATACCCCTCAGTACCCAAGCATGCAATCCGTGGGCCTGGGGATCACCTAGCATAGACCACCACTGTTGGCACCTAAGCGCTCCTCCCAGGGTCTGAGATTGGACTTATTCAACCTGCCTCTACCACCACAGCTGGCAACTAACCACACGTGCCACCTGCAAGCCTGGGGGATTGGCCTGTCCAGTCCATCACAGCCACTGCCTACACCAGCACAGACAGCTTGGGTCCTAAAGGTTACCCCACCACTGCTACTGCCATCATCCACACCATGCCCACTGCACAGGGGTTTAAAAACCTGTCAACCTGCCTGGCTCACCTGTGCCACTCCTGGTACCCAAGCAAGACACCTGGAGGCTCAAAAATTGGCTTACCTGAACCTGTAATACTGGTGCCAGCATACACTGCCCTGAAGCCCAAGGACAGGCAATTTCAACCCACTGGTGCCACCACTGGGGCCTGAGAGCTGGCCTACTTGGCAACCCAGACCTCAGCAAAACCTTATCACATGCCAGGCACGGTGGCTCACACCTGTAATCCTAGCACTTTGGGAGGCTGAGGCGGGAGGATCACTTGAGCTCAGGAGTTCGAGACCAGCCTGGACAACAGAGTGAGACCTCTTTTATTGAAAGTTAAAATTTTCTTTTACAAAAAACTTTATCACAGCCTCCACTAACAACCACAATCTATGCCACCTAAGAAATCACAGACACCACTGACACCACTCACATTGAAAGAAATCACACAGAGACTACACTATGACACATACCTAGAATCAAAGCCAAAGTGCCATATTCAACCAACACCACAAATACATCTTCAGGAAAATGTCCTCCCCTATGAAAGAAAATTCAAAAAATGAGAAGGAGCAACTGTTACACCAGTGGCATAGATACCAGTGTAAGGACACAGGAAACATGAAAAAGCAAGGAAATACGACACCTCCAAAAGACCACAATAATTCACAGGCAATACATTCCAATCAAAAAAATCTGGCCAGGTGCGGTAGCTCAGACTTGTAATCCTAGCACTTTGGGAGACTGAGGCAGGCAGATTGCTTGAGCCTAGGGGTTCAAGACCAGCCAGGGCAACAGAGTGAGACCCCATCTCTAAAAAAATACAAAAATTAACCAGGTGTGGTGGCATGCACCTGTAGTCCCAGCTACTCAGAGGCTGAGGTTGAGGGATTACCTGAGCCCAGGGAGGTCAAGGCTGCACTGAGCCATGATCACACCACTGCACTCCAGCCTGGGCAACAGAGTGAGACCCTGTCTCAGGGGGGAAAAAAAGAAATTTATGAAATCCCAGAAAAATAACTCAAATACTGATTTTAAAGAAGCCCAGTAAGATACAACAGAATTCTGAGGCCAGACACTGTGACCCTTGTCTGTAATCCCAGCACTTTGGAAGGCTAAGGCAGGCAGATCACCTGAGGCCAGGAGTTCAAGACCAACCTGGCAGAACCCCATCTCTGTTTCAAAAAAAAGAAACAAGAGAATTCTGAAAAACAATACAAAAAATTCAGGAAAACAATTCAAGATATGGGGAGAAATTTACTAAAGAAACTAGATATCACAAAGGAAAATCAGGTTGGGGACAATGGCTGACGCCTGTAATCAATCCCAGCACTTTGGGAGGCCAAGGCAGGTGAATAATTGGAGGTCAGGAGCTCAAGACAAGCCTGGCTAACATGGTGAAATACCGCCTCTACAAAAAATACAAAAAAATTAGCCAGGTGTAGTGGCAGGCACCTGTAGTCCCATCTACTTCGGAGGCTGAGGCAGAAGAATCACTTGAACCAGGGGGGTGAAGGCTGCAGTTAGCTGAGATCGTGCCACAGCACTCTAGCCTGGGAAACAGAGCAAGACTCCATCTCAAAAAGAAAAAAAAAAAAGGAAAAACCAAACAAGAATTCTAGAACTGAAGATTTCACTGAATGAAATACAAACTGCATTTGAAAGTGTCAACAATAGACTAGATTAAGCAGATAAAAGATTCTCAGAACATTAAGAAAGGCCCTTGGAAAATGAGTCAGTGAGACAAAAAGTAATAATTTAAATTTTAAAAAAATGAGAAAAGCCTGTGTGACATATGGAACACCATTAAGTAACCAAATATTCAAATTTTCAGTGTCTCAGGAGAATAGAAAACAAAAATGTTAGAAAACCTGTTCAATAAAATAATAGGTAAAAATTTTCCAAGTCTAGCAACAGATTTACACATCAGATACACCAAGTTCAGGGATCTCTAAGTAAATACAAATTAAAAAGGTCTTCTCCACAGCACATTATATTCAAACTGTCAAAAAATCAAATACACAGAATTCTAAAAATGGGAAGAAAAGCATCTAGTCACTTATAAAGGAACACCCATCAAACTAACAGTGGAATTCTCAGCAGAAACCTTATAGGCCAGTAGAGAATGAAATGATATATTCAAAGTGCTGAAAGAAGGCCAGGTACAGTGGCTCACGCCTGTAATCCTAGCACTTTGGGAGGCTGAGGCAGGTGGATCACTTCAGGCCAGGAGTTCAAGACCAGCCTGGCCAACATGGTGAAACCCTATCTCTAACTAAAAATACAAAAATTAGCTGGGCATGGTGATACATTCCTGTAATCCCAGATATTCAGGAAGCCAAAGCAGAACAATCACTTGAACCCAGGAGGCAGAGGCTGCAGTGAGCTGAGATTGCACCACTGCACTCCAGCCTAGGTGGCAGAGCAAGACTCCGTCTAAAAAAATAATTTTTTTTTAAAAAGTGCTGAATAAAAAAACTGTCAGTCAAGGATACTATACCCAGCAAAGCTATCCTTCATAAATGAGTAAGAAATAAAGTATTTCACAAACAAGCAAAAGCTGAGGAAATATATCACCACTAGACTGGCCCTAGAAGAAATGCTTAAGAAAGTCCTACATCCAGAAGCCAAAGAACCCTATCTACCATCACGAAAACACACAAAAATATAAAAACCACTGATAGACCAAACACAAACAAGGAAGAGACTCACAACTACAGAAAACCACCAAACCAAAATAATAATTAATGAGAGACAAAGACGGAATAGATGATATACAGAACAGCCATAAATCAATTAATAAAATGACAGAAATAAGCCTTCAGATATCAATAACTCTGAATGTAAACTGATCAAGCTTTCCACTTAAAAGATACAGACTAATTTGGCCGGGCGCGGTGTGGCTCACACCTACAATCCCAGCACTTTGGGAGGCTGAGGCAGGCGGATCACCCGAGGTCAGGGGTTCAAGACCAGGCTGGCCAACATGGTGAAACCCCATCTCCACTAAAAATACAAAAATTAGCCAGGCGTGGTGGCAGGTGCCTGTAATCCCAGCTACTCGGGAGGCTGAGGCAGGAGAATCGTTTGAACCCAGGAGGCAGAGGTTGCAGTGAGCCAAGACCGCACCACTGTACTCCAGTCTGGGCAACAAGGGCAAAACTCCATCTCAAATAAATAAGATAGATACTGATTGAACAGATTTTAAAAAAAGTTTTTAAAGCATGACCCAACCATATACTACCTACAATAAACTCATCTCACCTGTAAAGACATACAGGCTGAAATTAAGGGATGGAAAAAGATATTCCATGCAAACAGAAACCAAAAGTGACTAGAAGTAGCTATACTTGTATCAAACAAAACAAAAACTTTAAGTCAAAAACAGTAAAAAGAGACAAAGAAAGTAATTATATAATAGTAAAGGGAAAAATTCAGGAGGAGGATATAACAATTCCAAACATATAAGGCACCCAACACTGGAGCACCCAGATATATAAAGCAAGTATTATTAGATCTGTAAGGAGAGATAGATTCCACTACAATAATAGTTAGGGACATCAGCACCCCACTGTGAGCATTAAATGGATCATGTAGATAAAAAAATTAAGAAAGCCACACTGGATTTAAACTACATATTAGACCAAACAGACCTAACAGACATTTACAGAACATTTCATCTAACATCTACAGAATACACATTCTTTTCATCAGCATATGGAACATTCTCCAGGATAGATCATGTTAGGACACAAAACAAGTGTCAACAAATTTTTAAAAATTGAAATCGTATCAAATATCTCCTCAGATAAGAATGGAATAAAACCAGAAATCAAGAATAATAGGCCGGGTGGGGTAGCTCCTGCCTGTAATCCTAGCACTCTGGGAGGCCGAGGTGGGCGGATTGCCTGAGCTCAGGAGCTCGAGACCAGCCTGGGCAGCATGGTGAAACCCCGTTTTTACTAAAATACAAAAATCAGCCAGGCGTGGTGGCATGCACCTGTAGTCCCAGCTACTCAGGAGGCTGAGGCACAAGAACTGCTTGAACCCAGGAGGCAGAGGTTGCAGTGAGCTGAGATGGTGCCACTGCACTCCAGCCTGGGTGACTAAGCAAAACTCTGTCTCAAAAAAAAAAAAACAAAAAAAACAAAGAGTTAAGAGGAACTTTGGAAACTATATAAATACACAGAAGTTAAACAACATGCTTCTGAATGACGACTGGGTCAAGGAAGACATTAAGGAAGAAATCAAAAAAATTATTGAAACAAATGAAAATCTAATACAACATACCGAAAATCTATGAGATACAGCAAAAACAGTGCTAAGAGGGAAATTTATAGCAACAAATGCCTACATCAAAAAAATAGTTAAGATTTTAAAGAAACAATCTAACAATACAACTTAAGGAACTAGAACCAAACCCCAAATTAGTAGAAGGAAAGAAGTAATAAAGATCAGAGCAGAACTAAATGAAACGACTTTTTTAAAACGCACAAAAGAAAAACAAAAAGCTGATTTTTTGAAAGGGTAAATCAATAAACCACTTGCTAGACTAATCAACATAAAAAGAGAGGACCCAAATAAAATCAGAAATGAAAAGAGACATTACAACTAATTCCACAGAAATACAAAAGATCATTAAAAACCACTACAAACAACGATACACTAACATACTGGAAAACTGAGAGGAAATGGATGCATTCCTAGACATAGACATATACAATCTACCAAGATTGAATCAGCAAGAAATACGAAACCTGAACAGATTGATAATGAGTAAAGACATTTAATCAGTAATAAAAAGTCTCCCAACAAAGAGAAGTCCGGGACTGGATGGCTTCACTGCCAAATTCTACCAAACACTCATAGAAGAACTAACATCAATTCTCCCCAACTCATTCTACAAGGCCAACATTACCTTAACACCAAAACCAGACAAGGATGCAATAAAAGACAAAAAATATGAAAAAAAAAGAAAGAAAACTACAGGCCAATATCCCTAATGAATACAGACATAAAAATTCTCAAAATACTGGCAAACTGAATCCAACGACATTAAAAAAAAAATACACCACAATGAAGTGAGATTTATCCCAGAGAGGCAAGGATGGTTACACAAATCAACAAATATGATTCATAACATCAACAGAATAAAGGACAAAACCATATGTTCATCTCAACAGACACAAAAAAAACACTTGATAAAATTCAGTGTCCCTTCGTGATAAAAACTCTTAACAAACTAGGCATAAAAGAAACATACTTCAACATAACAAAGGTCATATATGACAAACCCACAGCTAACATCATACTGAATGGGGAAAAGTTGAAACTCCTTCTTCTAAGAACTGGAACAAGACAAGGATGCCCACTTTAACCACTCCAATTCAACATAGTACTGCAAGTCCTAGCCAGACCAATCACGCAAGAGGGAAAAAAAGAAAAGGGATCCAAATTAGAAAAGAGGAAGTCAAACTGTCCCTCTTTGCTGATGATATGATCTTATATCTAGAAAAACCTAGACTCCACCAAAAAACTCTTAGTTCTGCTAAATAAATTCAGTAAAGTTGCAGGACAAAATCAACACACATAAATCAATATGCATCCACCTGTGAAGTAGGGAGTGTTAAAAAAAAAAAAATCAACATACAAAACCTGTTTCTATACACCAATAAAACAAACTAGCTGAGCAAGAAATCAAGAAGGCATTCCCTGTTTACAATAGCTATAAAAACTACAAAACAGTGGATAAAGAGGTCACAAACAAATGGAAAGACATCCCATGCTCAAGGATAAGAATTAACATCATTAAAATGACCACACTGCCATAAGCAATCTACATTTTCAATGCAATCGCTATCAAAATACCAATGTCTTTTTTCACAGAAATAGAAAAAGCAATCTTAAAATTCATATGAAACCAAAAAGGAGCCCAAACAACCAAAACAATCTTGAGCAAAAAGAATAAAACTACCTGACTTCAAAATACATTACAAGGTTACAGTAACCAAAACAGCATGGTACTGGTATAAAACAGACACACAGACTAATGGAATAAAACAGATAATTCAGAAATAAATCCACATATTTAAAGCTAACTGATTATATTAAAAAACAACAACAACAAAAAAGGCTTCTGCACAGCAAAGGAAACAACGAAGAGTGAAGGGAGAACGCCAATGTCTGGTTTTGGGCAGGAACTGAAACCACCACCACAGCCAACAGGAACTTGGGAAGTGTAAATATCAAGCCTTGAAAGGGACCATGGTGCAGCCTGCAAGATGTAAGAAACCAATTACTCACAGTTTGGCGACTCTGACAGTGATGATGATTTTGTTTCTGCAACTGTACCTTTAAACAAGAAATCCAGAACATCAAAGGAGTTAAAACAAGATAAACCAAAACCTAATTTGAACAATCTCCAGAAAGAAGAAATCCCACTGGAAGAGAAAACCCCTAAAAAAAAGGATGGCTTTAGATGACAAGCTCTACCAGAGAGACTTAGAAGTTGCACTAGCTTTATCAGTGAAGGAACTTTCAACAGTCACCACTAATGTGCAGAAGTCTCAAGATAAAAGAGTTGAAAAACATGGCAATAGTAGAACAGAAACAGTGGGTAAGTCTCCTCATATCTCTAATTGCAGTGTAGCCAGTGATTATTTAGATTTGGATAAGATTACTGAGAAAGACAATGGTGGTATTCAAGGGAAAAGAAAAGCAGCATCTAAAGCTGTGGTACAACAGAGGAAAATTTTTCTGGAAGGCAGTGATGGCAATAGTGCTAATGACACCAAACCAGACTTGGCAACTGGTGAAGATTCTGAGGATGATTCTGATTTTGGTGAGAGTGAGGACATCTATGAGAAAAAGTAAAGTTAAAGAAATTAAAAAAAAAAAAAAAAAAAGGAAGAAGTGAAGGTAAAATCCCCAGTAGAAAAGAAAGAGAAGAAATCTAAATCCAACTGTAATACTTTAGTGACTCTGGTAGACTGCTCTGGCTGCCATCAAATCAGAATCTTCAGTCCTCGCCAAAAGAGATTTATCTTTCTTCAGATGCCATTAGGAAACCATTACAAATACGCAGTCCTTCAGCTGAAAGCAAGAGACCTGAATGGTTCTACCAGCATCTGGAAGTAGCAGTAATAGCAGCAGCGCACTGACAGGAGTGTCCATGAAGTCTCCAAATCAGAGTCTCTGCTGTGGCTTGTCCAGATCAGCACCAGTTAAACCTTTGCATCCAAATGCTACTACTAGAGGCTGACTGTGGTACCAGAGAAATGTTTGGCTGAAAGAAGCACAGCTTTACAAGGGTGTTTATATTTGATTTGTGTTTATATCTGAGGCAGGTATTGTAATATAAAGGAATCCATTACTCAAGTCCTATAAACGATCTCTAGCCATTTTATGATTATGTTCTCTGTAAAGCTCTTCAAGATCTCAGTGAGAGCTTTGTAAGAGTTATCTTCTCATGCCTTTCCTTCTGAAGAGCATATTCTATCTTCCTGTCAGTTTGACATGGAGGAAGTCCACATCACATGCCGTTCTTTTCTAGTTACATGATGTGTCTTTCTAGCTTTGTCTAGTTTATAGCACCTTAGCGTTAACCGTTTGGTTTTATCTCGCACAGGGAAACATTCTCATTTCTTTCACAAGACATTTCTGAAATCTTATAAGCTACTTAAGCTACATTATCAGTTTTATGGCAAAGATGTTTTGTATTTTAGCCAAAATCTTTTTATACTAAGAGTTTAGAAGTATTTTACACACTAAAATGGTTGCTGTATTATGGCATGTGTCTCCTATTTAGATGGTTATTCTATAGCAAATAGAATTTAAAGACATTTAGTGATATCTTCATTGACAAAACCTTTAATAAAAGTGGAAATGTTTTGAAATGCTTTTTTCTTGATACCACTGCATCCACTTTTTTTTTTTTTTTTTTTCTGAGAGGGAGTCCGCTCTATCACCCAGGATGGCATGATCTCCGCTCACTGGAACCTCTGCCTCCCGGGTTCAAGTGATTCTCATGCCTCAGCCTCCCCGAATAGGTGGGATCACAGGCAACCAACACCACACCCAGCTAATTTTTGTATTTTTAGTAGAGACGGGGTTTCACCATGTTGGCCAGGCTGGTCTTGAACTCCTGGCCTCAAGTGATCTGCCCGCCTTGGCCTCCCAAAGTGCTGGGATTACAGGTGTGAGCCACTGCACCCCACCAACAGCCACCTGCTTCTGACTGTCCACACTTCATGATAAAATGAGAGCTCTGCAAAAATGTTAGCCTTTTTCTTGTAAATATAAACAAAGGAAAGCCGTTTCTTCAAATAGTAACTTTTTGTTAAGACAGTTCTTCAGAAAGTATTTGTCAAGTATTTAGTCATCCCTATTATGATATTAGATAATACAGCTTTTTAGGATGCTTAGATCTCAATTTACTGTGAAAAACAATAGTAATCAATATTTTATATTTATGGTGAGAATTTCAACTAGCTTCTGATCAATTTTTATAAAAAATTTTCAAATCATATTAACCATTAAAAATGTATAATAATTCAGTTCTCAGTTTATGGGAACATCTATGTTAATGTGAAAATAATCAATTTAGAATTGTGATTAAAGTGAGCATTTGTCTAAAAAAAGGGTGAAAAGACAATCTGCTGAATGGGAGAAAATATGTGCACTATTCAGCAAGTGACTAAAACCTAGAATATACAAGGAACTCAAACAACAAAAACAAAAACCCCACCAATAATCCCATTTAAAAGTAGGCTAAGGACATGAATAGATATTTTTCAAAGGAAGGCATACAAATGGCAAACAAGTATATGAAAAAATGCTCAACATCACTAATCATTAGGGAAATGCAAATAAAAGCCACATGAAATATCATTTCGCCCAAGTTAAAATGGCTATAATTTAAATAACAAAAAAGGCCAGGTGTGGTGGCTCACATCTGTAATCTCAGCACTCTGGGAGGCCAAGGCAGGTAGATCACTTGAGGTCAGGAGTTTCAGACCAGCCTGGCCAACATATGGCAAAACCCCATCTCTACTAAAAATACAAAAAATTAGCTGGGCATGGTGGTGCGTACCTGTAGTCCCAGCTACTTGGGAGGCTGAGACAGGAGAATCACTTGAACCTGGGAGGCAGACGTTGCAGTGAGCTGAGATCACACCACTGCACTCCAGCCTGGGCGACAGTGATTCTGTCTCAAAATAATAAATAAAAGTAAAACAAAAGACAAAAAAGACACTGGTAAGGATATAGAAAAAAGGGAACTCTTATACAGTGTTGGTAAGAATGTAAATTAGTACATACTTTTCGGAAAACAGTATGAAAATTTCTCAAAAAACTGAAAACAGAACTACCACAAGATCCAGCAATCCCACTACTGGGTAGTTATCCAAAGGAAAAGAAATCAGTATATCAAAGGGATACCTGCACTTGCATGTTTATTGTAGCACTATTCACAATAGCAAATATATGTAATCAACCTAAGTGTTCATCAACGGATGTATGGGGCCAGGCACAGTGCTAGGTCTGTAATCCTAGCACTCTGGGAGGCCGACGCAGGAGGACTGCTTGAGCCCAGGAATTTGAGACCAGTTGGGGCAACATAGTGAGACCCCCGTCTCTACAAAAAAAAAAAATTTTTTTTAATTAGCCAGGTGTGGTGGGGTATGCTTGTGGTCCCAGCTACTCACTGCAGTGAGCCATGACTGCACCACTGCACTCCAGGTTGGGTGACAGAGTGAGACCCTGTCTTTAAAAACAAAACAAAACAAAACAAAAAAACAGATTAATGGATATATGTGGCATATATACACAATGGAATACTATTTGGCCATTAAAAAAGAATGAAATCATGTCATTTGCAGCAACATGGATGGACCTGGAGGTCATTATGTTAAGTGAAATAAGCCAGGACTAGAAAGACAAATATAATATGTTCTAACTCATTCAGTGGGTTTAAAAGATGATCTCCTGGAGGTAGACAGTAGAATGACAGACACCAAAGTCTGAGAAGGGTACATGGGCGGTAGGTAATGAAGAGAGGTTGGTCAATGTACACAAACATATTGTTAAAGAGAAAGTATAAAAATTCTAATATTCTATAGCAGAGTAGGGTGACTATAGTTAGCAAAACTGTATATTTCAAAGTAGATAGAAGAGAGGACTTTAAACGTTCCCAACACATAGAAATGATAAATACTCAAGGTGATAGATATCCCAAATACCCTGACTTGATCATTACACATCCTATGTAACAAAATGTCACATGTGCCTCATAAATATGTAAAATATTATGTATCAATAAAAAACAAAAAACAGGAAAGGAGAAGAGAAGCAAAGAAAAAGGATGGCAAACAAAGCAAGATGACAAAAATCTAGATATATCATAATTAAAATAGATGTGAATGGATTTAACTCATTTGTAACAGAAAATAACAAAAATAACATACAGGCTGGGCATGGTGGCTCATGCCTGTAATCCCAGCACTTTGGGAGGCCAAGGTGGGAGGATCACCTGAGGTCAGTCAGGAGTTATAGACCAGCCTGGTCAACATGGCAAAACCCTGTCTCTACTAAAAATGCAAAAATTAGTGGAGTGTGGTGGTACGCACCTGTAATCCCAGCTACTTGGGAGGCTGCAGCACAAGAATCACTTGAACCCAGGAGGCAGAGGTTGCAGTGAGCCGAGATTGTGCCACTGCACTCCAGCCTGGGCAACCGAGAGGACTCCATCTCAAAAAGTAAATAATATAAAATAAAATAAAAACAACATACAAATTCAACTAAAGCTGTTTATAAAAGTGAACTAAAACATTAACAGAGAAAAGATGAAAAAAATAAAATCTGGCAAACCTTTTTTTTTAAAAGGTGGTATGGCAATTTTTTAAAAAAGGTGGTATGCCAATTTTAACATCAGACAAAACAATTTTATTGCAACTTTAAGAGGTATGGAAACATGATATTATATAATAATAAAATAAACTAAAAACATACCAAAGCCTTATACACACCTATCAAAATAAGGCAAAAAGAGAATTCCAAGAAAAAAATTAATCTTCAACCACTGCATGAGCCTCTAATTTACTTACATTAGCAACTGATAGATTAGAATGTCCGAACACCAGTAAGTATACACAATATTTGATCCACAAAGTTTGATCTAACAGTTATATAAAGAACCCTCCACCAAACAAAAAATAAAAATATAATTATTTTCAAGTACATATGAAACATTTTCAAAATAAAGTCACAACGAAAAACAAAAAAATTTTCAAGGAACTTTTATCTCTAACCAAGATACAATGTTGAAATCACCATTTTCAAATATTTGTTAACTTAGAAATGAACTTCTAAATTTAAAATGATAAACGATAAAAATCAGAACTGAATGACAATAAATGTACCACACCATCAAAACGTGGAGCTCAGCTAACATTACAGTCTTAATGCTCTTGAAACAAAACAGTAAGACTGAATATGTTTAACTAATATATTCTCAATCAAGAAACTAGAAAAAAAGAGCAAACCTAAAGAAAACACAAGTATGTTAATCTTCTTAAATTTTTTCTATATTTTATGATGTTTTGACATCTTGGGCCCTACAAACCTGGGAGGGACTGCACCTCCCAGGGTTACTTCCTAGAGATAGCAAGCAACTTGCCTCTGAAAACACCTTTGATATGCAACCAAGCAATCTAGAGTCTATACCACAACCATCTTTAAATAACTCTTGGCTGGGCGGATCTGGAGGTCAGGAGATCGAGACCATCCTGGCTAATATGGTGAAACCCCATCTCCACTAAAAAAATACAAAAAATTAGCCGGGCGTGGTGGCGGGCCCCTGTAGTCCCAGCTACTGGGACAGGAGAATGACGTGAACTACTCAGCTACTGAGACAGGAGAATGGCGTGAACCTGGGAGGCGGAGCTTGCAGTGAGCCGAGATCGTGCCACTGCACTCCAGCCGGGGCGACAGAGCGAGACTCCGTCTCAAAAACATAATAATAATAATAACCCTCACACACCAAGCCAGTATTCCTTCTGCCCTAACACACCCCAGGGCCAGGTACCAGACAACCAGGGACCACACCTATAACCCCGAACCCACCAAAATTATTATTCAAATTATCCAATCTGAAATGTACTCAAGCTTGCCTACCCTGTCCAAAATTATTCAAATTATCCAGTCTGAAATGTACTCAAGCTTGCCTACCCTGTCTTGCCCCATTCTTTATTTATTTATTTTTTTAGTTGCTGTTGTTCTTTTTGAGACACAGTCTTGCTCTGTTACCAAGCTGGAGGGCAATGGCACAATCTCGGCTCACTGCAACTTCCGCCTCCCAGGTTCAAGCGATTCTCCTGCCTCAGCCTCCCAAGTAGCTGGGACTACAGGCACGTGCCACCACACCCAGCTAATTTTTGTATTTTTCGTAGACAGGGTTTCACCAGGTTGGCCAAGATAGTCTCGATCTCTTGACCTCGGGATCTGCCCACCTTGGCCTCCCAAAGTGCTGGGATTACAGGCGTGAGCCACCGCGCCCAGCCGCCCACTCTCTTCCACAGAAACCACAATATAGGCTCTGGCCTATGCTTTTCTCCTCCTCCTGCTTCCTGATCAACCTTGGTTCTTTCCCATGGGGCCTTCGATGACATGCCTGCCTCCTGTTTCTACAGTGAGTACAAAACTCTTCCTCCATGACAGTCTTTTTGGTCTCTGTATGTCTTACCATACGCCATATTTTGAGACAATAAGGGAAATAAATAGCAGCAATTAACGAATTGGAAAATTAGAAAAAGATACCCCAGAGTAGAGAAGAGTTTCTCAAACTTAAGAATCAAAAAGCATAAACCACAAAGGAAAAGATATTATGGAAAACGGTAAGTACATTAATTCCTCTTATTTCTTCAAAATCAGCTTTGAGATATAATTCACCCACAAAACTAATTTTAAGTATACAGTTTAATGAGTTTTGACAAATGTATACAGTCATGTAACCCACACCACCATCAAGATCTAAAACACTTCCATCACCCAAAAAAGTTATATTACGCTCCTTTACAGTCATTTCTCTCCAGACTGGCAATCACTGATAGGCTGTTATCAGTTTGCCTTTTCTTGAATTCCATACAAATGGAATCATATAGTTGACTATGTTAAAGTGAAAACTGTTTATCACATCCCCATTATAAAAAAAAATCAGTTTGCCGGGCACAGTGGCTCATGCCTATAATCCTAGCACTTTGGGAGGCTGAGGCGGGCGGATCACCTGAGGTCAGGAGTTCAAGACCAGCCTGACCAAGATGGAGAAACCCCGTCTTTACTAAAAATACAAAATTAGCTGGGCTTGGTGGCACATGCCTGTAATCCCAGCTACATGGGAGGCTGAGGCAGGAGAACTGCTTGAACCCAGGAGGTGGAGGTTGCGGTGAGCCGAGATAGTAGCGCCACTGCACTCCAGCCTGGGCAACAGAGTGAAACTCCATCTCAAAAAAAACAAAACAAAACAAAACAAATCAGCTTATTTCTGAAAAATATAAGAAAGTACTAATAAGATTAAAAAATCTAGCAAAATTAGGATCATAGCAGAATGCAGGAAACAACTCATCAGACACAGAACTGAGCAGGTGGCAGGATGGAATTGGAACCTTTGCATTCCAGGGGAAGTAGGATTTACACTTACTGTAGAAATGAGTTTGCCTTTCCCGCCCTGAGTGTCTCTGGACATTTACAGTACCTCAATGGTTTCAAAATGTTTGCTTTGCCAATCTGGGATTCACCTTAACATCACCTCAAACTAAAGGACTCATTTAATGGTGAAGAAGATACAACATTAAGCACATGACCATGGCATCCACTGGTCCTACACCACATACCACATCACCTAGAAACTGTCAGGCTAACAAAATCATAAAGTGGTGCATTAAATTAAAAGCTCGATTAAGAAGTCATTCTGCTGGTCATTTGGGATGCAGCATATGCACTGAACCAATGGCTAGGGTATTATATCCCTACTACCTGAGATGCATGGGTTTAGAAACCAAGGGGTAGAGAAGTTAGATTGACTCTTCACCATCACTCCCAGTAACTCACTTACAGCATGTGGATTTCCTATCCCCACAATTTAAAATCTCTGCTGTACTAGAGATCCTGAGGGTAATGCTTCCACAGTAGGGGTTCACGGAGCCTAAAGCCACAACCACCACTTGGTCACTATGGGCTTCTCATACTGATGAACATGCAGGCAAAGAAAGGAATAAATATACTAGCAGTGATAAATGACCCTGATTATTAAGACCTGTTGTACACAATGGGATTAGGGAGCAATCTGTCTGGAATGCAGGGTATTTCCATGCTTGCTAATAGGGTAAACAGGAAATTACAGCAACCATGGCTCAAAACAGGCAAGGCAACTAAAGGCTCAAGTCCCACAAGGATGAAAGCCTAAAGGACACAAGCAACTTAAACCAGCTTAAATGCTGGCCCAGCATAAAGGAAATCTAGAATAGGTAGTAAAAGAAGGTAATGATGAATAGTAATTCCTGCCTCAATACCAGTTGCAGCAGCAGGTACCACTGGCTTATATCACTAACCCTTCTCAAATTTCCATGGAAGATGTCAAGACTTGGTGATGGATTAGAATCAATGTAGGGTTTAAGTCAATCTGAGCAAAGCAAGATGTAGATTCTATCAAAAGTCTCATGCCTCAAAAACAAAGATAGAGAGATGGGACTTAAAACTAAAAAGCTTCTACACAGCAAAAGACACAATCAGCAGAGTAAACAACCCACAGAGTGGGAGAAAATCTTCACCATCTACACATCTGACAAAGGACTAATATCCAGAATCTATGAGGAACTCAAATCAGCAAGAAAAAAAAATCCCATCAAAAAACAGGCTAAGGACATGAATAGACAATTCTCAAAAGAAGATATACAAATGGCCAACAAACATATGAAAAAATGTTCAACATCACTAATTACCAGGGAAATGCAAATCAAAACCACAATGCAGTACCACCTTACTCCTGCAAGAATGGCCACAATCAAAAAATAGATGTTGGTGTGGATGTGGTGAAAAGGGAACTCTTTCACACTGTTTGTGGGAATGTAAACTAGCATGGAGATTCCTTGAAGAACTGAAAGTAGATCCAGCAATCCCACTCCTGTGTATCTACCCAGAGGAAAAGAAGTTATTATATGAAAAAGATACTTGCACATGCATGTTTACAGCAGCACAATTCACAACTGCAAAAATATGGAACCAGCCCAAATGTCCATCAATTAATGAGTGGGTAAAGAAAATATGGTGTGTATGTATATATGTATATATACACATATATATATGTATATATATACATATATATATGTGTATATATACATATATACATATATATGTGTATATATACATATATACATATACCATGGAATATTACTCAGCCATAAAAAGAAACAATGGCATTTGCAGCAACCTGGATAGAACTGGAGACCATTATTCTAACTGAAGTAACTCAGGAATGGAAAACCAAACATCGTATATTCTCCATTCATAAGTGGGAGCTAAGCTATGAGGATGCAAAAGCATATGAATGATAAGGGTGGTGGTGTGAGGGATAAAAGACTACACATTGGGTACAGTGTACATTGCTGTTGGGTGATGGTTGTACCAATCTCAGAAATCACCATTAAAGAACTTACTCATGTAATCAAACACCATCGGTTCCCCAAAAACCTATTGAAATAAAGTATTTTAAAAGTCTCATGTATAATCTTCATGCTCTCAGTCTCTCCTTTGAGTCTAGTTGTATTAATTGCCTAATGCTGTGTAACAATAGTGGCTTAAAACAACACAAATTTGTGATCTTACAGTTCTAGAGGTCATTAAGTCTAAAACAGGTCTTACAAGCCTGTTTGGCATTTGCAGCAGCCTGGATGGAGTAGATTACAAAGCTACAATCAAAGCCTGCATTCCCTCAGGAGGCTCTAGAGAAGAATCTATTCTTTGTCTATTCCAGCTCCTAGAAGCTGCTTACATTCCTTTGCTCTTGGCCACATCATCAAGATTTCTGCTTTCAGCATCACATCCGTTTCTTGGACTAATTGATTCCCTCTGATAAGGACTGTTGTGATTACCAGAGCCCACTCAGATAATCCAGGACATCAGTAGCAGAGGCAACTGAAAAGAGTCAAACAGGACTTCATCAAAATTAAGATCTTTTTAACATAATTTGTATATGACAGGACACTAAATTAATACAGTGAAAAGGTAACCCACAGAAAGGAATATTTGGAAATCACATCTGATAGGACAGGGATATTCAGAATATATAAAGAACTCTTACAAGTCAACAACAACAACAAAATTCAGTGGTGACTCACACCTATAATCCCAGCACTTTGGGAGGCTGAGACAGGAGGATCCCTTGAGGCTAAAAGTTCAAGACCTGCTTGGGCAACACAGTGAGACCCCCATCTCTACAAAAAATAAATAAATGAGCCAAGCAGTGGCATGCACCTATAGTCCTAGCTACTCAGGAGGCTGAGACAGGAGGATCACTTGAGCCCAGGAGGATGAGATTGCAATGAGCCATGATTATGTCACTGTATTCCAGCCTGACTGATACAGTGAGACTGTCTCTAAAAAGAATAAAATAAAAATCCAACACAAAAATGGGGAAGGAATTGAATAGACACTTCTCCAAAGAAGATATGCAAACAGTGAATAAGCACATGAAAAGATGGTATCACTAGCCATTAGAAAAATCCAAATCAAAACCACAATACCACCTCACAACCATCACCATGGCTATTACAAAAAAAAAAGATGGCCAGGCGCGGTGGCTCACGCTTGTAATCCCAGCACTTTGGGAGGCCGAGGCAGGCGGATCATGAGGTCAGGAGATCGAGACCACGGTGAAACCCCGTCTCTACTAAAAATACAAAAAAAATTAGCCGGGCGTGGTGGCGGGCGCCTGTAGTCCCAGCTACTCGGAGAGGCTGAGGCAGGAGAATGGCGTGAACCCGGGAGGTGGAGCTTGCAGTGAGCCAAGACTGCGCCACTGCACTCCAGCCTGGGTGACAGAGCGAGACTCCGTCTCAAAAAAAAAAAAAAAAAAAGATGATGACAGAAAATACCAAGCGTTTGTGAAGATGTAGAAAATTAGAACCCTTGTGCATTGCTGGTGGGAAGATAAGATGGTACAGCCACTGTGGAAACCCATATAGCAGTTCTTCAAAAAATCAGAAACAGAATTACCATATGATCCAGCAATTTCACTTCTGGATACAAACCCAAAAGAAGTAAAAGTGAGAACTCAAATAGATATTTGTACACCCATGTTCATAACAGCATTATTCACAACAGCCAAAAAGCGGAAGCAACCAAAGTGTCCATCATCAGGCCAGGCGTGGTGGCTCATACCTGTAATCCCAGCACTTTGGGAGGCTGAGGCGGGTGGATCACCTGAGGTCAGGAGTTCAAGACCAGCCTGACCAACATGGCGAAACCCCTATCTCTATTAAAAATACAAAATTAACCAGGCGTGGTGGCCCATGCCTGTAATCCCAGCTACTTGGGAGGCTGAGGCAGGAGAATTACTTGAACCCAGGAGGCAGAGGTTCCAGTGAGCAGAGATCATGCCATTGCACTCCAGCCTGGGTGACAAGAGCAAGACTCCATCTCAAAAGAAAAAAAAAAAAAAGAAAGAAAAAATAATGAAGGAGATGAATAAAAGATAACGAGAACAGAAACATTACAGTTTGAATTCTTGCTCTGTCATTTATTATCTGTGTAACACTGAGCAAGTTATCTAACTTCAGTAACACCTACCTACAGGGTTGCTGTGAGGATTTAACAAAATAGGTAAAACAGTACAGTGCCTGAGACATAGCTGTCTTTCCTTGTCCTCTTCTCCTACCTAATGCTAAAAGTTCTACCAATTTTATGGAAACATAAATTCAATGACAGTTGTATCTGAATTTTATGCTAAAGAAGTTATGTCTGTTCCAGGTGGCAAACAACTTAAAAGTCACCAATTATACGTAACTGGCAAGGCCAATTTTCAACTAATTCACTGCAAGTTGATATTAAGGCACAGGAAAATATAAACTTTATCTCTCAACTCCTTTTTCTCCTTCTCGCCTTCATTTTTAAACACTTCTCTCCTCACCTTCCTGCCCTTTTAACTTATCCTTTATTCCAAACTACCAGTCTTACTTAGGCTGCTATTTGTCAGGAGAAAAGGCAATAGTAACTTTTTTTCCATTTTATGTTAGGATAGAAAAGAAATGCTGAGCATGGCAGTGCACTCCTGTAGTCCCAGATACTCAAGAGGATAAGGTGGGAAGATCGTTTGAGGCCAAGAGTTGGAGGCCGCAGTGCATTATGATGGTGCCTGTGAACAGCCACTGTACTCCAGTCTGGAAAACACAGTGAAACCTCATTTCTAAAGAAATAAAACACAATATAAAAGATAGGGGCTGGGCGCGGTGGCTCACACCTGTAATCCCAGCACTTTGGGAGACCAAAGCAGGTGGATCACCTGAGGTCAGGAGTTCGAGACCAGCCTGGCCAACATAGTGAAACCCCGTCTCTACTAATAACACAAAAATTAGCCTGGCACATGCCTGTAGTCCCAGCTACTCGGGAGGCTGAGGCATAAGAATCGCTTGAACCCGGGAGGCGGAGGTTGCAGTGAGCTGAGATTGTGCCATTGCATTCCAGCCTGGGCAATAAGAGGAAACCTCCGTCTCAGAAAAAAAGAAAAAGAAAGGGAAAAAAAATGACTGATCACGTAGCTACAGGACAGTTCCAAACTCCGCCTAAGTAACTCATTAAAGTTCCCTAAACAAAAAATAAACAAACTTTAAAAACATGAGAATGAAAAGGCATACAAGAAAGTTTCCTTTGTGTTCACAGGTCTCTTACTTATCTGGAGACAAAACTGTATGACATCTACAGACTGTGACAGCAATTTCTTAGTACAGTTGGCCCTCTGTATCCATGGGTTCCGCATCTATGAATTCAACCAGCCGTGGATTTAAAACATTCAGGAAAAAAAATGCACCTGTACTAAACATATACAGACGTTTTTTCCTTGTCATTATTCCCTAAACAATATAGTATTAACTATCTAAATACCATTTACAATGTATTAGGTAATCTAGAGATGAGTTCGAGTATACAGGAGATGTGCATATGTTATATGTAAATACTACTCCATTTTACACAAGACTCAAGCATCCTCAAATTTTGGTATTTGCAAGGAGTCTTGGAACCAATACCTCATGGATACCAAAGGACAAGTATATACTATCCATAACCAAGTTTTACTGCAAAAGAAAAAAAAAAGATAACTATATACTACCTAGAGCCAAGTTACTACCAAAAAATATACACTTTAAGTCAGGTGCTCTAAGAAGTTAGTGTTTATACAATTTTATTAACCCATGCTTCCATTTTAAGTATTCCCTCATTTGACTTTAATGTTAAATGAAAATTTACCTTCAAACTACTTTAAAGGACAATGTCTTTCAAAGGGGCACCTGCCTTATAAATGCTTCCGGAATAAGATTCAGTAAAAGGATGTGGTTTAGAACAGATGAAATACCACTGTATTGCTGCTTTTGTACACCATTCAGATCAGAAAACTCCTACTAAAAACATGCCAAAATAAATAAATATTATGTCTATGGAAGCTTTTAAGTTAGCCATTCCAACTTTACAACATTCTAAAAAGAACATATCTCTTAAGAAAGGTTGCTATAAAGAGCCCAGAACCTTTTCTCCCTCTACAAACCCCTTAACCTTGAGGCCTAACTGTATTATCTCACTGTATTTCACTTCAGAAATATTTACTGGACAATGAGTGCACAGAGTAAGTATGCTAAGTGGTTTTAATACATTGTCATTAATCACCACAGCAAACTGATAAAATCAGTATTAATATCACCATTTTTAACTGAAGAAACTAAGGCTTCAAAGGTTTAAGCACACTGGGTGCAGTGGCTCACACCTGTAATCCCAGCACTTTCGGAGGCCAAGGCAGGCAAATCACTTGAGCCCAGGAGTTGGAGGCCAGCCTGGGCAACATGGCAAAATCCTGTCTCTACAAAAAATTCAAAAATTAACCAGCCATGGTGGCATGTACCTATAGTTCCAGCTACTTAAGGAGCTGAAGAGTATCGAGCCACTGCACTCTAGCCTACGTGATAGAGCAAGACCCTGTCTCAAAAAAGTTTAAGTAATGTGCCCAAGGTTATAGCTGGAAAAGACAATTCCCTCCTTTTATGATTTCTATTATGTAAAATTTCAAACACACATTAAAGAAGAGAACAAACCCCTTAAACCCATCATGTAGCTAAAATCATCAACTCAAGGCCACTTGTCCATGGCCACAATATCCATATTCTCACCTATTCCTGTTTCCTTGCTTAAGTATTTTGAAGCAAAAAACTTTTGCCTGTAAATATTTCAGTGTATACCTCCAAAAATTTGTCTGTAAATATTTCAGTGTACACCTCTAAAAAATATTTTCATCCATAAATATTTAAGTAAATATCTCTAAAACATAAGAACTTGGGCAGGCGCAGTGGCTCACACCTATAATCTCAACACTTTGGGAGGCCAAGGTGGGCAGATCACTTGAGGTCAGGAGTTCAGGTCCATTTAATTCATTCTTCACACCGCAGCACACAACAGCCACAGAAATGTTTTTAAGATTTCTGCATTAATGATACAACAATAAATCTTACTTGGCAGCATAATACAATGAAAGTTTACATTTGGCCTGGCCGACATGGTGAAAAACCGTCTCTACTAAATATACAAAAATTAGCCAGGCGTGGTGGCAGGTGCCTGTAATCCCAGCTACTTGGGAGGCTGAGGCAGGAGAATCCCTTGAATCCAGGAGGTGGAAGTTGCAGTGAGCCGAGATCAGGCCACTGCACTCCAACCTGGGCAATAGAGTGAGACTCCCTCTCAAAAAAAAAAAAAAAAAAAAAAGGTCAGGCGTGGTGGCTCAAGCCTACACTTTGGGAGGCCAAGGCAGAAGGATCACCTCGAGACCAGCCTGACCAACATGATGAAACTCCATCTCTACTAAAAATACAGAAATTAGCCGGGCATAGTGCCACGTGCCTGTAATCCCAGCTACTCTGGAGGCTGAGGCACAAGAATTGCTTGAACCCAGGAGGCAGAGGTTGCAGTGAGCGAGGCGGCACCACTGCACTCCAGCTTGGGCCACAGAGTAGGACCCTGTTTCAAAAAAAAAGACAAGACAAGAACTCAAAGCTGTACTCTATCATTCTCAGTAAGCTATACTTTCTTATAGAATAAATAAAACCCAAGGTACTCTCTGATCTCAAACTACTTAATAAAAGGTAACACTTCAGAACTTTCAAATGCATATGACAAGGAATAGCTATACTGGAGGCAGCCAACCTAATCATCCCTCTTTCTTGAAACTGCTGGTTTCCTTACCCCTACATTAAATTGGTTTCCCTCCCTCCACGCCACCTGCTTCTGGTTTCCATTTCTGGCTCCTCATTTTCCTTCCACTGAGCCATCTGCTCTTCTCACATATACCCTCTCTCTAGAGAGCTCGTTCATTTTTATGACTTCATCATATCACCTCTGGCCTAGGCTCTGTAATTTCAATTGTGTTCTCTAATCCAAGCTACTGTTCCTCAACATTTCTACTCAAATATCTTGCTATCACCTCAAATTGAATATGCATCAATCTCCAAAAATTGAATATGCATCATCTCCAAAAATCCAGCTCTTCTATCCTCTTTACCAATCTATTAATTATAATTATAAATCATTATCTTCCAATTCGCCCAGGTTCCCCTTAAGTCACACATCAATTTGTATTGGTTTTTCTCTTGAAATGCCTCTCATCCATCCTTTTCTGTGCCATTTACACTGATATCACTAAAACTCAAGCCTTCAGCAACTCACCTAAATTATCCTAAGAGCTCTTGGTTAAAATTCAACTATCTCCATTTCAGTCTGTTCTATATAATAGATTCCCTCCAACAACGTATCTACTGAATGACTAATGTATCGTAAGCATTGGCCAGTTAATGCAGGGATACAACAGTGAGCAAGATAGACACCTCTTTCTAGCAGAGGAATAAAATTTTTTCAAATAAAATAATTACAGGTTGCAAAAAATGCTGTGACAAAGATTAACACAGTGCTATCATAAAGGACAGAATATGAGTGCTACTCTAATTAGAGCTTGTAGTTAGAGATAAAAAATTTAAGTGGACATTTTAAGGATGAAAAGGAGGCAGTCATGTAAATATTTAAAGTAGAGTGGCCGGGCGCGGTGGCTCAAGCCTGTAATCCCAGCACTTTGGGAGGCCGAGGCGGGCGGATCACGAGGTCAGGAGATCGAGACCATCCTGGCTAACACGGTGAAACCCTGTCTCTACTAAAAATACAAAAAATTAGCCGGGCGTGTTGGCGGGCGCCTGTAGTCCCAGCTCCTCGGGAGGCTGAGGCAGGAGAATGGCCTGAACCCGGGAGGCGGAGCTTGCAGTGAGCCGAGATCGCGCCACTGCACTCCAGCCTGGGTGACACAGCAAGACTCCGTCTCAAAAAAAAAAAAAAAAAAAAAAAAAAAAAAAAAAAAAAAAATAAAGTAGAGTGCTCCAAGCAAAAGAAACTGCAAAGCACATAGGTTCCAGGAGGGGGAAAAAAAAATCTCACGTTACAGAAAATGACTGTGTGGCTAGAGATGTGGCCAGAGAACAAGGGCAAAAGTGGTACAATGTGAGATTGGGAGAGACACAGGCCAATTTTATTCTACATGTAATAAGAAGTAATAAGAAGTAGGCTGGGCATGGGGGCTCATGCCTGTAATCCCAGCACTTTGGGAGGCCAAGGTGGACAGATCACATGATGCCAGTAGTACGAGACCAGCCTTGAACCCTGTGTCTAATAAAAAACACAAAAAATTGGCTGGGTGTGGTGGCACATGCCTGTAATCCCAGCTACTTGGGAGGCTGAGGCACAAGAATTGCTTGAACCCAGGAGGCGCAGGTTGCAGTGAGCTGAGATCACACCACTGCACTCCAGCCTGGGCAACAGAATGAGACTCTGTCTTTAAAAAAGTCAGGTAATAAGAAGGATTTTAAGCAAGGAAATAATAATCCAATACACGCTGTGACAGAAACTGCTAGTATTCACTAATGACTGTGTTCTCTTCATTAGAACACTGCTATATTACATTTCCCAGCCACCCCTGCAATTAGGTAAGATCACGACTCAGTTCTGACCAATGGAACTGAATGGGTAAAAGTGATATATGCCACTTCTAGCCTGGACCCTAAAATCTTTCTCCACACACACTTTCCCTTCCAAAACAATCTGAGAAGCCAAAGCTGATTATGGTGGTGACATAAAATACAGGTACCTGTGCTCCAAGTGACTGCATAAACCAAAGATGCCCCTCAACACACACCCACACACACACACACACACACAGATGTGAGAAAGTAATGTAAACTTTCATTGTATTATGCTGCCAAGTAAGATTTATTGTTGTATCATTAATGCAGAAATCTTAAAAACATTTCTCTGGTTGTTGTGTGCTGCTGTGTGAAGAATGAGTTAAATGGACAGACAAAAGTAAAAATAAAAAGACCTGTCAGACTCAACAAAAACATAACCCAAATGAAAAATGGGCAAACAAACAAAATAGACATTTCTCGAAATATATACAAATAGCCAACAAGCATATGAAAAGATGCTCATCATCACTAGCCGTTATGGAAATGCAAATCAAAACCACAGAGATATCACCATTAAGATAGCTACTATTTAAAAAAAAAACAAAACACAGCCGGGCGTGGTGGCTCACGCCTGTAATCCCAGTACTTTGGGAGGCCGAGGTGGGCGGATCACGAGGTCAGGATATCGAGACCATCCTGGCTAACACAGTGAAACCTTGTCTACTAAAAATACAAAAAAATTAGCTGGGCGCGGTGGCAGGCACCTGTAGTTCCAGCTATTTGGGAGGCTGAGGCAGGAAAATGGCGTGAACCCGAGAGGCGGAGCTTGCAGTGAGCCGACATCGCGCCACTGCACTCCAGCCTGGGCGACAGAGCCAGACTCCGTCTCAAAAAAAAAAAAAAAAAAAAAAACACAGAAAACAAGTGTTAGTGAAAATGTAATGATATTGGAACTCTTATGCATGGTTGGTGGTAATGTAAAATGGTGCAGCTGCTATGGAAAACGGTATGATGGTTCCTCAAAAGATAAAAAATAGCTTACCATATAATCCAGCAATTCAACTTCTGGGTGTACATCAAAAAACTGAAAGCAGGAACCTGAACACATATTTCTACACCCATGTTCATAGAAACATTATTCTTAATAGCTACAATGTGGAAGCAACCCAAGCTGCTCATCAACAAATGAATGGATAAACAAAATGTGGTATCTATAAGCAATGGAATATTATTCAGCCTTAACAAGGAAGAAAATTTTGACATGTGCTACAAAACGGATGAACCTTCATGACATTAAGTGAAATAAGCCAGCCACGGAAAGACAATATATGATTCCATTTATATGAGGTACCTAGAGCAAACAAATTTATACAAACATAAAGGAGAAACAAAGAATAGTGGTTGCCAGGGGCTAGGTGGAGGGCAGACTCGGGGAGTTGTTAGTATGTATACAGTTTCAGTTTTACAAGATGAAAAAGTTCTGGGGATTGGTTGTACAACAATGTGAATATACTTAATACTGAACTGTATACTTAAAATGGTTAAGATGTTCAACTTTATGCTTATGCAGTTTACCACAATAAAAAATAGAAGCTGGGCGTGGTGGCTCACGCCTCTAATCCCAGCACTTTGGGAGGCCGAGGCAGGCAGATCATGAAGTCAGGAGTTCAAGATCAGCCTGGCCAATATGGTGAAATCCCATCCCCACTAAAAATACAAAAATTAGCCGGGCGTAGTGGCATGCACCTGTAGTCCCAGCTACTCGGGAGGCTGAGGCAGAAGAACTGCTTGAACCCAGGAGGCAGAGGCTGCAGTGAGCCAAGATTGCACCACTGCACTCCAGCCTGGGTGACAGAGTGAGACTCCATCTCAAATAAAATAAAATAAGACGCCAACAGTGTAAGTGAAGAGATGATGGTTGCTTGACTTGGTATGGTGATGCAGATAGAGAAAAGAAGAATTCAAGATGCATTTGGAGGTAGAAAAGACAGGATTTACTGATGGACTGGAAGTATGTGAGAGTTAGAATGAGGAAAAGAAAGGTATCAAGTATGACACCTGGCTTCTAGCTACTGAGTGGATGGCAATACCATTTAATGAAATGAGAAAGACAGGAATGAACAAATGTAGGGTGGAGGGCAGAAAGCAGACCTGGAGTGCAGTTTAAGAATGAAGGGATCAAGAGTTTGTTGGCTGGGTGTGGTAGCCTAACACCCATAATCCCCACACTTTGGGAGGCTGCGGCGGAAGGACTGCTTGAGCCCAGGAGTTCAAGACCAGCCAGGGCAAAGAAGCGAGAATCCCCATATCTACAAAGGGTCAAAAAATTAGCTAGTATGGTAGCACACACACCTAGGTGGTCCTAGCTACATGGGAGGCTGAAATATGAGGATCCCTTGAGCCTAGGAGATTGAGGCTGCACTCTAGCATGGGTCACAGAGCAAGACCCTGCCTCAAATAAACAAACAAACAAGAAGTTTGTTGATTGTCTTAAGTTCAAGATCCAGGAGATATCAAGTGGCAACATCAAGGAAACATATTCTCACTGTTCTGGAGGCCAGAAGTCTGAAATCAAGGTATTTTGGCAGGAACATGTTCCTTCTGAAGATGCTAGGAAGAATCTGCTCTAGGCTCCCTCCTAGTTGGCTTGTAGATAGTAATTTTCTCCCTGATGTTCTGTCTCTGTGTCAAAATCTCCCCCTTTTTGCAAAGGCCTGAAGTCATGCTGGATTAGGGTCCACCCTAATAACCTCATTTTAACTTGTTTACCTCTGTAAAGACCCCATTTCAAAATAAGATCACATTCTTTTTTTTTTTTTCTTTTGAGACGGAGTCTCGCTCTGTCACCCAGGCTGGAGTGCAGTGGCATGACCTCGGCTCTCTACAAGCTCCACCGCCCGGGTTCACGCCATTCTCCTGCCTCAGCCTCCTGACTAACTGGGACTACAGGTGCCCACCACCACACCTGGCTAATTTTTTTGTATTTTTAGCAAAGTCGGGGTTTCACCGTGTTAGCCGGGATGGTCTCAATCTCTTGACCTCGTGATCCACCCATCTCAGCCTCCCAAAGTGCTGGGATTACAGGTGTGAGCCACTGCGCCCGGCCTTTTTTTTTTTTTTTTTTTTATACTTTAAGTTCTAGGATACATGTGCACAACGTGCAGGTTTGTTACAGAGATATACATGTGCCATGTTGGTTTGCTGCACCCATCAACTTGTCATTTACATTATTTCTCCTAATGCTATCCTTCCCCCTGCCCCCCACCCAACAGGCCCCAGTGTGTGATGTTCCCCTCTCTGTGTCCATGTGTTCTCATTGTTCAACTCCCACTTATGAGTGAGAATATGCAGTGTTTGGTTTTCTATCCTTGTGATATTTTGCTGAGAATGGTGGCTTCCAGATTCATCCATGTCCCTGCAAAGGACGTGAACTCATTCTTTTTTATGGCTGCATAGTATTCCATGCTGTACATGTGCCACATTTTCTTTATCCAGTCTATTGTTGATGGACATTTGGGTTGGTTCCAAGTCTTTGCTATTGTGAATAGTGCACATAAGGTCACATTTTTAAGTACTAGGGATTAGGAATTCAACATGTCTTTCTGAGGGAGATATAACTCAACCCATAATATCTGGGTAAACAACTCTTTATTTTAGATTCTGGTACAGTAATTGGTGTGGTATCCCTTTTCCTGAATAGGCTTTAATTGAAAGTGTATATCTATTTTCTTTCATTTTTCCAGGGTACCCAGAGAGCCTCTCATTCTGCAAAATCATGTTCCTTGATTCTGTGAATTTTTCTTGAATATTTTACTGATAATTCCTTCTTTTCTCTGATGTCTACTAGTACTTCTGTTATTTGGAAGCTGACCTCTGACTGGCCTTTTAATTTTCTTTTCTCATTTATTTTCCATCTTTTCCTCTACTTTATGAAAGGACTCCTTTACTCTAACTTCAACCTTTCTATTGAGTGTTCTATTGAGCCTTTTCTTGTTGTTCTGATTGTTCCCAGTTTTTTTTTTTTTTCTATTTCTTTTGGTTTCTTATATGAGAAGCTTTCTTCACATCTCTGGTGATCCTTGATTATCTCCTCATATTTAAAAGGAGGGTCATAAAAGCTATTGTAAATAACATAGATTCTCTTCTTGGGTTAGTAAGAGAACCATCCTCCAAATTCCCACTTGATTGTCAGAATTCTGGAAGCCAAAGAGAAGAGGCCTCAGTAAGGGTCTCAATATTGAGCATTTTAACTTAATTCAGTGTTTTCTGTAGAACGCTTGACCTCCAATTGTGTCTAGTGCTCACCCTCAGTGTCAGAAACAATAGTCAGTCTTCTTGCTGGGGTACTGAAGAAGGCAGTAACTCAGCGATACAAACTAAAGAAGGAATCTAGATTCAAGCTTTCTAAAAAAAAAAAAAAAAAAAAGCTTTATTGAGATATAACTCAGATTATCATAAAACTCACTCATTTAAAGTATGCAATTCAATGTTTCAGTCTATTCAGTTGTACAACTATTCCCACAATGAATTTTAGAAAATTTTTGTCACCCCAAAAAGAAACTCCATACCCTAGAGTCACTTCCCATTTCCCTCTAACCTCCCCTACTCCCAGTCCTATGCAACCACTCTATCTCTACAAATACACAATTTCTGGACACTTCATACAAATGGAATCATACAATGTGGTCTTTACTTAGCACATTTGTTTGTTTTTGAGACAGAGTCCCACTCTGTCGCCCTGGCTAAAGTGCTGTGTCGCTATCTTGGCTCACTGCAACCTCCACCTCCCCAGTTCAAATAATTCTCCTGCTTCAGCCTCCCGTGTAACTGGGATTATAGGTGCCCACCACCACGTCCGGCTAATTTGTGTGTTTATAGTCAAGACGGGGTTTCACCATGTTGGCCAGGCTGGTCTCAAACTCCGGACCTCAAGTGATCTGCCAGTCTTGGCCTCCCAAAGTGCTGGGATTACAGGTGTGAGCCACCGTGTCCGGCCTACTTAGCATGTTTTAAAGGTTTATCTGTGTTATAGCATGTATCATACAATACTGTGGTCGTTTGTGACTGGCTTCTTTCACAGCATAATGTTTTCAAGGTTCATCATGTTATAACATGTATCAGTTCTGTATTCCTTTTTACTGCCAAATAGTATTTAATTGTGTGGATATACATTACATGTAACCTTTATCAGCTGATGGACATCTGAGTTGCTTCTACTTTGGGGCTATTATGATTGAGCTGTTTCTTAAACAGATTTTCAAGAAATCCTCCTGTTTTTAGCACCACCCTTACCTCCTCCCTGCCAAAAACACCTGATGCTGCCAATTCCTGAGCCTGAGCAGTATTTTCTACTTTTGCTCCTGCCAGTCAGGATTAAACATTTTTAAGTCCAGTAAGAAGTTTACCATCAGTTCACTTGCTTTCCAGTTTCCAAATTTTATTGTTGCTGTCTCTTCTTTCATTCTCTTTACCTGTGTAGTTCAAATCTTCTAAAAGTATCCTTTACTGTCACCTTGCTGAGCTATCAAAGCGAATAAAAGTAAATGTGTCTTTCATTCAGCCATCTTTATTTAGAAGTCCTTTCAATTATTTTTAGCCTTCATTCTTTCTCATGTATAGATTTGAAGGCTATAACTCTTCCTCTAAGCATGGCTCTATATACATCCTTTAAGTTATACTATATTTTCATGGTTCTGTTCAAAATAGTTTAGTGTTATTTCTTCTCTAATCCCTGAATTACTCAGGAATATACTGCTTATCTTCAAACAGCTGACAATTTTCTAGTTTTTTTGGTAATCCATTTCTGGCTTAATTCCAACATGTCAGAAAACACTCAAGAATTGATTATTTTGATTTTTTTATTGTCCAGTATGTGTCAATTTGGGAAAAACTTTCATAGGCACTTAAAAAAAAATCTGCATTCTGTAGGTATTAGGTGAAATGTTCAATGCATGTCAATTAGATTCATTTGATAATTATAGTGTTTAAATCTTTTACATATTTTTGTATCATTATTCTAATTACTCAGAGAAGCATGCTGAAATATCTCATATTATGCTTACGGATTTGTCTAATTCTCCTTTTAGTTTTGTCCATTTTTTGCCTACCAGGCTGGCAAAGACTAGAAAGAATGGTAACACAGCGTTAAGAAACACTGTGGTAAAGGTGTACATTGGAATGTCTTTTCTAGATAGCAGTTTGGCAACAGTCAGCAACATTTTAAATAAACATCTATATCTTTGAAACCAGTTATTTTACATTTAGAAATTGATCTTAGGCAGGAAGGGAGATCCAGACAAGCTCTTCATGGATACCAAACACTGCTTAGCAGTTACACTGATTCGTAAATTCTCATTGTAGCCTTACAGCTATCCTTTGATTAAGTATTACTCCAATACTAGAGATGAGAAAAAAATGAAGTTTTTAGCACCTAAAAAAAATACGTATATTCTTTGTAGGAATAAAAGTAGAAACAGCTCTATTAAAGAAAATCAGGAACTTTATAACAGAGACAATGTAGGCAGTTTTTTTGGTTTTAAAAACAAAAAACACCTTTAGATTTATGCATACACTGACACAGAAGGATGTTCATAAAAGCCAAGCTAGAAAACAAAGTATGGCATGCGATCCCATTTTTTTTTTAATTGTGCATGAGTTTACATGTTCATAGAAACTGGCCGGGCACAGTGGCTCACACCTGTAAATCCCAGCACTTTGGGAGGCCAAGGAAGGTGGATCAATTGAACCCAGAAGTTAGAGGCCAGCCTGGGCAACATGGAGAAACCCTGTCTCTACAAAAATTACAAAACTTGGCCAGTCACGGTGGCACGTGACTGTAGTCCCAGCTACTTGGGAGGCTAAGGTGGAAGGATTGCTTGAGCCCAGGAGGTGGAGGTTGCAGTGAGCCAAGATCGTGCCACTGCACTTCAACTGAGTGACGGAGCCATAACCTGTCTCAAAAACAAACAAAAAAACAAGTCTAGGATATACATATTAAAAAATAACAATCATAAATGACAAAGACATAATTTAGAGGAAAGAAAAACATAATTATACAAGAAGCCTTTATAATTACTAGAAATTAGATCGCTCATACAATTAAGATGAAACATACCTGAGCTTTCTGGAAGCCAGGACTTAAAGAAAAACACATTTTACTCTATTTTCTGAACAATGTAATTGAGTATAACACATGACCCACATTAATTATCCCTCTCATCTCTCACTGACATCAGGGGAAAATATACAAATACAGACAACACACACATATATGTATGTATATATAAATATATATGTATATTACTGCCTCAAACAGCTTATTACCTAAAGCCAATTTATTCCCGCAGCTATGATTTGCTAACTATGAAGAATGGAGAAAGGGGCAGTTGTAGGCCCAAAAGAACAGGCCCAAATCATATTTTAAATGAGCCATTTTTTTTTAATCAGCCCTCTTTAAAGTATATGAGCCTCCTATGCTCTGCACTTAGATGACAAGAACAATGCATGCGTATACACATTATGTGTTCTGTGATTTCTTTCTTCAACATTTTGCTTTTCCTACTCTTTAAGATTTTCTATTAAAGAAGTATCTTGTGCTCACTTCAGCAGCACATAGACTAAAACTGGAATGATACAGGGAAGATTAGCATGGCCCCTGCAGAAGGATGACACACAAATTCGTGAAGCATTCCATAGTTTTAAATTTTTTAAAAAATGTATCTCATCCCTTGGAGGGCAGAGTATATCATAGCAATTTTTACTTGTAACTTCCATGATATGCATTAGACTAAATCAGATAGCTTCAGGAAGTTTCAGGATTATAAACTGAAGCTTCTTTATAGGAATAAAAGTAGTAGTAGTCTAAAAACAGCTTTCTTAAAGGAAATCAGGAACTTTATAACAAGGACAGAGTAAGTAAACTTATTCTGTTAAAAAAGAAAAGTAAATTTTTTAGTCTCTGTGGGCTTGAGTCTCTGTCACATACCCATTTTTTTTTTCCAGCCCTTTAAAAATGTAAAAACCATTCTTATCTTAGGGCAGTAAAAATAGGGTTTTGGAGAGGTGATAATTAAAACAGTGGATTTAATACACAAATGATTTTTTTTAAGAAACTAACCCACAAGAGCAAAATATACAGACAAGCAAACAGTAGCAACAAAATTTCAGAAGCTAAAAGATGGACAACTGGTAACTAACTCACTTAGTAAATTCTAGAAAGGTGAAGCCTAAACCCTGAGTTGAAAACCCCAATTTATATCTTGGAATCCTCAAAACATACAGGAACTGGCAGCACCAGGTACTGCCTGAACTGGATGGAAGAAGAAATTAAGGAAGGCTGGGTGAAAGCTGCCTGAGAAGCAGATACATCCTTAGAAGCTACCCAAATCTACCTGATGGTTGGCTACCCACTCTTAGTAACAGAAGTCTGTTGGTTTATTCTCTAGAAAGGCTTTTTTGTTTTTTCTTTTGTTTTTTGAGACAGGGTCTCACTCTGTCACCCAGGCTGGAGTGCAATGGCACAATCTCCATCTTGGCTCACTGCAATCTCTGCCTCCTGGGATCAAGCAATCCTCCCACCTCAGCCTCTCAAGTATCTGGGCTAGCCAGGTGCATGCCACCATATCCAGCTAAATTTTGTATTTGTTGTAGAGATGGAGTTTCACCATGTTGCTCAGGCTGGTCTCGAATTACTGGGCTCTGACAATCTGCCCACCTCAGCCTCCCCAAGTGCTGGGATTAACAGGTGTGAGCCACCATGCCCAGCCTTGGTTTTGTTTTTTAGAGTCCCTGAACTAGGAATCACCAGGTATAATTAAAGGTCTATGTACTCTACCAAAAATAGGGGAATGACAGTCCGCTCCCTCACACCAAAACAAAACAAAAAACTAGTGGCCATCCTTTAACCCTCAAGCAAACTGAGTTTTCCCTCATGAACGTGACCCAATAGGAAACATCTGAACTAAGTTTTCTCAAAATAAAAAAAGACTCACTTGGACCGTAATGTATTGAAATTCAAAGTCTGTAAATCCCAATCAATTCAGGGTTTTTAGCTATCAATCACTCAAACATTACTGACACTTGAAATAAGACTCCCACATACAAGTTAGAGACCAAAACAAATGGAGAAAAGTCAACTTAGAAAAAAACAGTCTGTGCCCAGGCACAGTGGTTCACACCGGTAATCCCAACACTTTGGGAGGCCAAGGCGAGAGGTTCACTTTAGCCCAGGAGTTTGAGACCAGCCTGGGCAACATGGCAAAACCTTGTCTCTACAAAAAATACAAAACTTAGCTGGGCATGGCAGTGCTTGCCTGTGGTCGCAGCTACTCAGGAAGACGAGGTGGAAGGATTATCTTACCTGGTGAGGTTGAGGCTGGGAGGCTGAAACTAGGGAGGCTAAGACTGCAGTGAGCCATGATTGCACCACTGCACTCCAGCCTAGGTGACAGAGTGAAACCATGTCTCCAAAAAAAAAAAAAAAAAAAGAAGAAGAAAAAAAACAAGACAATCTGCAAGGAGAAAAAATATTTTTACAAAAGTCACTTGGGCCAGGTGTGGTGGCACACACCTATAATCCCAACACTTTGGGAGGCCAAGGCGGGAGGATCACAAGGGCTCAAGAGTTTGAGACCAGCCTGGGCAAGACAGCAAGACCTTGTCTCTACGTTTAAAAAAAAAAAAAAAAAGCCAGGTGTGGTGGTGCACCTGTGGTCCCAGCTACTCAGGAAGCCAAGGCAGAAGGATCGCTTGAGCCTGGAAGGTTGAGGTGCAGTGAGCCACGATCACACCACTGCACTCCAACCTGGGCAACAGAGCAAGACTCTGTCTCAAAAAAAAATTTTTAAAGTCATTTATAGGCTCAGAAATTAGAGAAGATATTGCATCCATGAAAACACACCAGATGCTATATAAAAAGAAATATTTAAGAAAATAAAAAATATCTTGGGAAGTCAAAATCTTGACAATAAAAATAAAAAATTCAACAGAAGGCTTGGGAAACAAAGCAATGTCCCAAATAGAGCAAAAGACTAGGAGGTAGAAAATAGGAGAAAAAAAGGAAATTAGAAAACTAGCCTAAGAGACCCAAACAAATGACAAAAGTTTCAGGAAAAAGAATAGAGAGAAAACCATTGTTATGGACTGAACTGTGTCTGTTCTCCCCTCCCTCCAAATCCTTATGTTGAAGCCCTAACACCTAATGTGACTGTATTTGGAAATAAGGCCTTTTAGGAGATAATTAAGACTAAATGAGGTCATAGGATGGGGCCCTAATCCAATTAAAGAAAGATCTCTCTCCACTGAAAACCCATCTAAGGACACAGCAAGACGACAGTGGTTTACATGCCAGAAAGAGAAGCCTCATCAGCAACTAACCCTGACAGCAAATTATTCTCTTTGTTTGTTTGTTTGAGATGGAGTTTCCTTCTGTCTCCCAGGCTGGAGTGCAGTGGCATGATCTCGGCTCACTGCAATCTCTGTCTCCCAGGTTCAAGTGATTCTCTCCTGCCTCAGCCTCCCAAATAGCTGTAACTACAGGCACTCACACTAAGCCTGGCTGTTTCTGTATTTTCAGTAGAGATGGGATTTCACCATGTTGGCCAGGCTGGTCTCAAACTCCTGGCCTCAAGTGATCCACCCGCCTCAGCCTCCCAAAGTACTGGCATTACAGGCATGAGTCACCACACCTAGCCACATCTTATTCTTGAACTCTATTCTTCAGAACTGTGAGAAAATATATTTGTTGTTTAAAAAGCCCAGTCTGTGGTATGACAGTCTTCAAAGACTAATACATCTGTCAATAAAATAATTAAAGAAAATGTCCCAGAACTAATGAATTTTACAGATTCAGAAGGTACACAAATATCCAGGAAAAATAGTTTAAAATAGATGTAACACCAAGCTACAACCTTATGAAATTTCAGAATATAGGAAACACAAAATTCCAGGAAAGCAAAACATTTTTAAAATTAAGAATTAGAATGTCTTAGGCCGGGCGCGGTGGCTCACGCCTGTAATCCTAGCACTTTGGGAGGCCGAGGCAGGCGGATCACGAGGTCAGGAGATCAAGACCATCCTGGCTAACACAGTGAAACCCCGTCTCTACTAAAAATACAAAAAATTCGCCAGGCGTGGTGGCAGGCGCCTGTAGTCCCAGCTACTCGGGAGGCTGAGGCAGGAAAATGGCGTGAACCTGGGAGGTGGAGCTTGCAGTGAGCCGAGACTGCGCCACTGCACTCCAGCCTGGGTGACAGAGCAAGACTCCGTCTCAAAAAAAAAAAAAAAAAAGAATTAGAATGTCTTCAGACTTCTCAAAAGGATGACAAGCTAGAAAACAATGAAGCAAGGCCTTCAGAATTCTGAAGGCAAATTATTTCCAACCTAGAATCCTTAGCCAACCAAATGAAGCATGAAGACAAAAAAACGTTTTCATTAATGCAAGATCTCAGTCTTCCACAGGAATCTATTGTATAACATACTCCATCAAATGGAGGGGTTAAACAAAAAAACAAAACAAACAAAAACACTATATGATTAATGGAAAGGGGAAAAAAAAGATTTAACACAGGAGAAAGACAAAGGGAGTAGCTAGTTTTATCAGAAAGGAAGAAATGCCAGGAAACTACTATGTATCAGCCACAGAGGACCAGATCAAGCAGATTCAAAAACTGCTAGATAAAGACAGCACAATTCTACTCCAACGTGTATACACAGCCAGGAGAAATGAGTGTGTAAGTTCATTAAAGACCTGTAAACGGGCCAGGCACAGTGGCTCACGCCTGTAATCCCAGCACTTTGGGAGGCCGAGGTGGGTGGATCACCTGAGGTCAGGACTTCAAGACCAGCCTGCCTGGCCAACATAGTGAAACCCCATCTCTACTAAAAATACAAAAATTAGCCAGGGGTAGTGGCAAGCACCTGTAATCTCACCTACTTGGGAGTCTGAGGCAGGAGAATCACTTGAACCGGGGAGGCAGAAGTTGCAGTGAGCTGAGATCGTGCCACTGCACTCCAGCCTGGGTGACAGAGCAAGACTCCATCTCAAAAAAATTTAAAAAACTGTAAATGAATGTTGACAATAGCTTTATTCACAATAGCCGAAAACTGAAAACCAAATGTCCAATTTTTTAAAATTACATTATATTCATCCAATGGAATACTACCATCATTGAAAAGGAACTACTACTGCACTCTACATCATAAATGAATCTCACGAACACAATGTTAAGCAAAAGCAGCCATCCACAAAAAGGAATACATGCTGTATGGTTACTGTATTAGTCCACTTTTATGCTGCTGATGAAGACTGAACAATTTACAAAAGAAAGAGGTTTAATGCATTTACAGTTCCATGTGGCTGGAGAGACCTCAAAATCATGGCGCAAAGTGAAAATCATGTCTCACCTGGTGGCAGACAAGAGAGCTTGTGCAGGGAAACTCCCCTTTTTAAAAATCATCAGTTCTCATAAGACTTACTCACTATCACAAGAAAAGCACAGGAAAGGCCCACTCCCACGATTCAGTTACCTCCCACCACACACAGGAATTGTGGGAGCTACAATTCAAGATGAAATGTGGATGGGGACACAGCCAAACCATATTATTCCACCCCCAGCCCCTCCCAAATATCATGTCTTCACATTTCAAAACCAATCATGTCTTCCCAACAGTCCCCCAAAGTCTTAACTCATTTCAGCATTAACTTAGAAGTTCACAGTCCAAAGTCTCATCTGAAACAAGGCAAGCCCCTTCTGCCTATGAGCCTGAAAAATCAAAAGCAAGGTAGTTACTTCCTAGATAAGACAGGGGAACAGGCATTGGGTAAATGCAGCCATTCCAAATGGGAGAAATTGCCCAAAACAAAGGGGCTAAAGGCCTCTTACAAGTCCGAAATCCAGCAGGGCAGTCAAATCTTAAAGCTCCAAAATGATCTCCTTTGAATCTATGTCTCACATCCAGGTTACGCTGATCCAAGAAGTGGGTTTCCATGGTCTTGGGCACCTCTGACCCTGTGGTTTTGCACAGTACAGCCTCTCTCCCAGCTGCTTGCACAGGCTTGCATTGAGTGTCTGCAGCTTTTCCAGGCGTATGGTGCAAGCTGTCAGTGGATCTATCATTCTGGAGTCTGGAGGATGGTGGCCCTCTTCTCACAGCTCCACTAGGCAGTGCCCCAGTAGGGACTCTGTATGGGGGCTCTGACCCTACATTTCCCTTCTGCACTGCCCTAGCAGAGGTTCTCCATGAATGCTCCGCCCCTGCTGCAAACTTCTGCCTGGGCATCCAAGCATTTCCATACATCTTCTGAAATGCAGGTGGAGGTTCCCAAACCCCAATTCTTGACTTCTGTGCACTTGCAGCATCAACACCACATGGAAGCCACCAAGGCTTGGGGCTTGCACCCTCTGAAGCCACAGCCCAAGCTCTACGCTGCCCCCTTTCAGCCATGGCTGGAGCAGCTGGAATGCAGGGCATCAAGTCCCTAGGCTGCACATAGCACAGGGACATTGGGACTGGCTCACAAAACCACGTTTTCTCCAAGGCCTCCAGACCTGTGATGGGAGAGGCTGCCATAAAGACCTCTGACACGCCCTGCAGACATTTTCCCCATTGTCTTGGGGATTCACATTCAGCTCCTCATTACTTATGCAAATTTCTGTAGCCAGCTTGAATTTCTCCTCAGAAAAGGGGATTTTCTTTTCTATCACGCTGTCAAGCTGCAAATTTTCCAAACTTATGCTCTACCTCCCTTGTAAAACTGAATGCCTTTAACAGCACTCAAGACACTTCTTGAATGTTTTGCTGCTTAGAAATTTTTTCCACCAGATACCCTAAATCATCTCTCCCAAATTCAAAGTTCTACAGATCTCTAGGGCAGGGGCAAAATGTCACCAGTCTCTTTGCTAAAACATAACTAGAGTCACCTTTGCTCCAGTTCCCAACAAGTTCCCCATCTCCATCTGAGACCACCTCAGCCTGGACTTTATTGTCCATATCACAATCAGCATTTTGGGCAAAGTCATTCGACAAGTCTAGAAAGTTCCAAACTTTCCCACATTTTCCTGTCCTCTTCCGATCCCTTCAAACTGTTCCAAACCTCTGCCTGTTACCCAGTTCCAAAGTTGCTTCCACATTTTCGGGTATCTTTTCAGGAGCGCTCTACTCGTACCAATTTACTGTATTAATCTGTTTTCATGCTGCTGATAAAGACATACCTGAGACTGGGCAATTTACAAAATAAAGAGGTTTAATGGGCTTACAGTTCCACAAGGCAGGGGAAGCCTCACAATCGTGGCACAAGGTGAAAGGCATGTCTTCTCACATGGTGGCAGATAAGAGAAGAGAGTTTGTGCAGGGAAATGCCCGTTTTTAAAACCATCAGATCCCACAAGACTTATTCACTATCACAAGAACAGCACAAGAAAGGCCCACCCCCATGGTTCAATTACCTCCCACCAGGTTCCTCCAACCACACGTGGGAATTGTGGAAGTAACAATTGAAGATGAGATTTGAGTGGGGACACAGCCAAACCATATCAGTTACATTTATATAAAGTTCAAAAACAGGCAAAAATAATTTAAGGTGATAGAGGGCAGAATAGTGATTACTTTTGAGAGGGTAAGAGACAATGATTGTAGGGGGCACAAGAGAGCCTTTTCGAACACTAAAAATGTTCTACATCTGGATTTGAGTGATGACTACACAGATATCTACAAATATAAACATTCTATACATTTAAATTTGTGCAGTTTTCAATAAACATTTAAAGATAATTTCTCTAAACAAATTTTTTTTTTTTAGACAGTGTCTCGCTCTGTCCCCCAAGCTAGAGTACAGTGGCGCCATCATAGCTCACTGCAGCCTTGACCTCAGACTCAAACAATCCTCCCGCCAGCCTTGCAAGTAGCTAGGACTACAGACGCTCACAGCCAAACCTGGCTAATTTTTTTCTTTTTTACTTTTGTAGAGGCGGGCTCTTGCTATACTGCCCAGGCTGATCTCTAACTCCCACCCTCAAGCCATCCTCCCACCTCAGCCTCCCAAAGTGCAGGATTACAAGCATGAGCTACCATGCCCAGACTAAACAATTTTTTTAAAAAAAATTAGTAAGCTTTTTAGTTGGATCCACAACAGGAATTAATCAAAAGGAAAAAAAATGTAAAGCCTTATACACAAAGATCTTTATTGCAGATTTTACAATAGCAAAACACATACACACACCTGGAAATAACATTTAATAAATGAATACCATGCCAACGCCGGATTTCTCTGGTGTGAGAGAAATTAGTATTTGGCATCTGTCTGATACTAGCAGCCGAACTTAATGCTGATTAACCTAAAGGAGCCATCTGCCATGAGGGAAGAGCATGATCACAGATAGCAAAGCAAAAAAGGGCTAAGCTATTCAAGGCTGAAAGAGGAAAGAGACAAAAGAGATGAAGCGAGAAGTAGGCAAAAGCCAAATCATGCAAGACCTTACAGGCCTTTTTTTTTTTTTTTTTTAAGACTATAGCTAAGAAATGAAAAGAAACAAAAAATAAAGTAACTGATTTCCTTGGGCAACAGACTTACTGGGAGACAGGGGTTGTACATTAAATATTCTAAATGTTTCTAAAAATAAAAATATATTATTCAAGAGCATGTAGTACTTGCAAATGATCAAGCATTTCCAAAGAAAACTGCCCAGCCCTATTAATAAAATATTTCTGCAATACAGCTGGAATAATTACAAGGTACACAACATATTACCGTATTTGTTGTATCTATTATTTGAATTGATCTACAAACCAACATATGAAAATATGTGCTAAAATTTTTGGAAGAAAAGGATTTTTTTATTTTTTTGGAGATGAAGTCTCTTCTTGTCACCCAGGCTGCAGCGCAGTGGCACGATCTCGGCTCACTGCAACCTCTGGCTCCTGGGTTCAAATGATTCTCCTGCCTCAGCCTCCCAAGTAGCTGGGATTACAGGCATGCACCACCACACCCAGCTAAATTTTGTATTATTAGTAGAGACGGGGGTTTCGCCATGTTGGCCAGGCTGGTCTCAAACTCCTGACCTCAATCGATCCACCTGCCCCAGCCTCCCAATGGGATTACAGGTGTGAGCCACTGCACCAGGCCAGGATGATTCTTTTAAAAAAAAAAAAAAAAAAAAAAAACTTTTGAGAAACATCCATTCTTTTAAACATTTCCACATATTTTCACTGCTTGTTTTATTCAACTGGTTGTTTGAACAAAAGCAAAAACTATCCATACCATATTCATGTCCAATTCAGCAATCATTACTTACAATTTCAGGAATAGAAACAAGAGAATCAGTGTTTTAACAGGTTTTTTTAGCTGATAATTTAAACAAATAGAAAAAGCAACTATTAACCAAAAAATAAATGAAAAACAGACCAAAAGAGTAAGCACTCCTTTCCCTCCAGAGAGATTTTACCTGATAGTTTTCTATGCTGTCTTACAGCATTCAACTATTTTTACATACACATAAGAAAAATACCAAAGCAACCCTACGTGGTTTCTGTTAGAAACTTTAGAGTTAAGAGGAAAAATAAACATGAAGAACAAACATATAAAAGCACTCTAACTCACCAAATGAAACAAATGATTTTTCTTTCTGTCCTTTTTTTCTGAAACAATCTTGCTCTGTCGCCCAGGCTAGAGTGCAGTGGCACAATCTCACAACCCTGCAACTCCCGCCTCCCGGGTTTAAGTGATTCTCCTGCCTCAACCTCTTGAGTAGCTGAGATTACAGGCATTCGCCATCACACTCAGCTAATTTTTGTATTTGGTAGAAACAGGGTTTCACCATGTTGGCCAAGCTGGTCTTGAACTCCTGGGATCAAGTTATCCGCCCACCTCAGCCTTCCAAAGCGCTAGGATTACAGGAGTGAGCCATCAGGCCTAGCGGAACAAATAAATTTTTTTTTGAGACAGAGTCTTGCTCTGTTACCCAGGCCGGAGTGGAATGGCATGATCTTGGCTCACTGTAACCTCCGCCTCCGGGGTTCAAGCCATTCTCCTGCCTCAGCCTTCCAGGTAGCTGGGAGTACAGGCATGCGCCACCACGGTGGGCTAATTTTTTTATATTTTTAGTAGAGATAGGGTTTCACCATGCCGGCTGGGCTGGTCTTAAACTCCTGGACTCAAGTGCTCCGCACGCCTCAGCCTCCCAAAGTGCTGGGATTACAGACGTGAGCCACCGCGCCCGGCCTCAACAAGGTATTTTGTCTTGTCTTGCTCAACAGGAACTGATGGTTCCTGACAGATAAACAAGAGGACAAAAAGTAGCAAAATATGAAAGTGTTACAGTTCTAACACTCAAAAGAGAAAAAGAACATTACAGCTAGATCATTGCATTTAGTTATATGATAAGCCCTCCAGGTTTCCTCTAAATCATTACATTGTTCTGTATCCACATTCAAGGCCTCTCCAAAGATTAATTTGCATTATCAAGAGATTTGAAAAGACAAACTAAATTTCAGCAGTAAAACCCGTAAGAGATTCATTTTTTAGTAGATGACAGAACTCAATGGTAAACACTGGCCAGGTGCGGTGGCTCATCCCCGTAATCCCAGCACTTTGGGAGGCCAACGCAGGTGGATCAACTGAGGTTAGGAGTTGGAGATTAGCCTGGCCAACATGGTGAAACCCTGTCTCTGCTAAAAATACAAAAATTAGCCAGGCATGGTGGCAGGCACCTGTAATCCCAGCTACTTAGGAGGCTGAGGCAGGAGAATCCCTCAAACCTGGGAAGCAGAGGGTACAGTGATCCGAGATTGCGCCACTGCACTCCATCCTGAGTGACAGAGCAAGACTGTCTCAAGAAAAAAAACTCAATGGTAAACATGACAATATTCTTTTTGTTAATGGTGTTAATACATCTAACAAGCATAGGGGGAAAAAAACTGTATATAGACTTTAAATCATTGTTTAAATAATTTACAATGTAAGGCTGGGCACGGTGGCTCATGCCTGTAATTCCAGCACTTCAGGAAGCCGAGGTGGGCAGATCACCTGAGGTCAGGAGTTTGAGACTAGCCTGGCCAACATGGTGAAACCCGTCTCTACTAAAAATACAAAATTAGCCAGGTGTGGTGGCGGGCGCCTGTGATCCCAGCACCTCAGGAGGCTGAGGCAAGAGAATCGCTTGAACCCGAGAGGCAGAGGTTGCAGTGAGCCGAGATCATGCTGCTGCACTCCAGCCTGGGCAAAAAGTGCGAAACTCTTGTCTCAAAAAAAAAAAAATTTACAATGTAAATATGAAGGTTCCCCTGCCCTGAAGTTTTCAATCTATGAGCAGGCATAAATACACAAAATGCAAAATAATGTGAAGCAAATAATGCAAAATTACAAGAGATGAGAAGAAGTATGGTTTCATAAATACACAGAACTTGCGTTAGAAGATCAAGGGTTGAGTCTTTGTTCTGCCCCCATCACTAAATGTTTGAATTTTGGTACATCTAGTCTATCTGTATTTCAGTTTCCTTATCTATAGAACACAACGTTGGATTCCAACATTCCAGCAATAAGGCTCTATGATTCTATGATACAAGTCCACACAAGATTAAAAACCAAGGGAATACTAAAATAATAAGGGGTATGGGTTTAAAGGAAAGCAATAGACCAGGCACAGTGGCTCACCCCTATAATCCCAGCACATTGGGAAGCCAAGATGGGAGGATCGTTTGAGGCCAGGAATTCAAAACCAGTCTGAACAACACACTGAGACTCTATCTCTATAAAAAAAAAAAAAAAAAAAAAATTGATGCACACCTGTAATCCTGGCCTCTGGGAGGTTCAAGTTACAATGAGGAGCTGTGATCAGGCCACTGTACTCCAGCCTGGGCAACAGAGTGAGATCTGTCCAAAAAGAAAAGAAAAGAAAAGAAAAGAGAGCAAGCAAGCAAGCAACATAGGGAACAGGAAAAACATTTGGAAGGCTGCACCAAAGGACCAAAAGCGAAAATTCAACTAAATTTTACTTCATTTGCTACTTGGTAATTTAGGAGAAAAAAAAATTTTAAAGACTAGGCAACCTGGCCGGGCGCAGTGGCTCACGCCTGTAATCCCAACACTTTGGGAAGCCGAGGCATGGGGAACACCTGAGGTCAGGAGTTCAAGACCAGCCTGGCCAACATGGTGAAACCCCATCTCTACTAAAAATACAAAATTAGCCGGGCGTAGTGGCATGCACCTGTAATCCTAGCTACTCGGAAGACTGACACAGGAGAATCACTTGAACCGAGGAGACGGAAGTTGCAGTGAACCAAGATGGTGCCACTGCACTCCAGCCTGGGTGACAAAGTGAGACGCCTGAAAGAAAAAAAAAAAAAAGAAAGAGGCCAGGCGCAGTGGCTCACACCTGTAATCCCAGCACTTTGGGAGGCCAAGGCGAGTGGATCACCTGAAGTCGGGAGTTTGAGACCGGCCTGACCAACATGGAGAAACCCCATCTCTACTAAAAATACAAAATTAGCCAGGTGTGGTGGCGCATGCCTATAGTCCCAGCTACTAGGGAGGCTGAGGTAGGAGAATCGCTTAAACCCAGGAGGCAGAGGTTGCGGTGAGCTGAGATCACACCATTGTATTCTAGCCTGGGCAACAGAGCGAGACTCTGTCTCAAAAAAAAAAAGAAAGAAAAAGGAATGATACGAAGGTGAAAAAATACAAATGGTAAATAAGAATTAGAGACTGGTTTGGTTAGAGTGGACAGCTCCTATAAAGATATAGTGCTGGCACTGATTTAAAAAAAAGAAGGAAATAGTGCTGACCCCAGAAAAACAGGTTTGAGCAGACTGTCATTAGGCTATGAATTCTGAACTATACTCTGAAGATAACAGAGAGTTATCGCTGGTTTCCGAAAAGTGAAGGATGTGTTTGAAGCATAATTCTAATATTTAGGAAGACATACTAAGCAGAGAGAAAAACCAAGCAGAAAACCCAATTAAAGGCTAGTGAGTAGTTCAAAGATAAAAATGGCTGGCAAAAATCAGCCAATGTTGTTACGCGCATAGAGATAAAACCAAAGTTTGTGTCTGGGTAATTGAAAGCACGGTAATGTCACCAAAACAAAGTCAGCATATGGAATCAGTTTTGAAGGGAAGACTATAAATTCTATGTTCATTAGAGTTTAAGGTGAGGATCAGCCAGACATAAGTTTCCTTAAATCTTTAAATGTCATATTTAGCCTTGTCATCTTCCTAACATCACAGTATTTATAGAGAATTTGTTAAATGCTCAGTGATCTCAAAGTTCCCTTCAATTTTACTTATCAATGAAATAAACATTTAATTTTCCAGATAAAGAACATCTGGTATTTTTCTATATTATAAAGGTAAATTCAAAAAATTATTAAACCATGATTTTAAAAATGAACTGTATCTGTATTCATTAAGTCAAGTCTTCCTGACAAGTGATTTATAATAATCACATCAAATATACCTTCAGCTTTGAAAAACACAACGGTGAAAAAGTAAAATAAGACAAAAGTACAAAGCAATAAAAATGTTAAACTCTAGAAAAATTGTGAAAAATGAATATAGGCCAGGCATGGTGGCTCACACCTGTAATCCCAGCACTTTGGGAGGCCGAGGTGGGCGGATTGATTGAGGTCAGGAGTTCGAGACCAGCCTGGCCAACATGGTGAAACTCCGTCTCTACTAAAAATACAGGCCGGGTATGGTGGCTCATGCCTGTAATCCCAGCACTTTGGGAGGCCGAGGCAGGTGGATCACAAGGTCAGGAGTTCAAGACCAGCCTCGCCGAGATGGTGAAACCCTGCCTCTACTAAAAATACAAAAATTAGCCGGGCGTGGTGGCAAGCGCCTGTAATCCCAGCTACTGGGGAGGCTGAGGCAGAGAAATGCTTGAACCCGGCAGGGAGAGGTTGCAGTGAGCCAAGATCCGCCACTGCACTCCAGCCTGGGCAACAGAGCGAGACTCCGTCACAAAAAAAAAAAAAAAAAAAAAAGAAAGAAATATATATATACAAAAAAAATTAGCTGGGCATGGTGGCACACACCTGTAGTCCCAGCTACTTGGGGGACTGAGGCACAAGAATCGCTTGAACCTGAGAGGCAGTGGTTGCAGTGAGCCAAGATTGTACCACTGCACTCCAGCCTGGGCAACAGAGACTCCGTCTCAAAAAAAAAAAAAAAAAAAAAAGACAAGAAAAAAACCCAGAACCATGAAGTATCACTAAATATCTCTTTTCTTTATTATTTTCCTTTTTAAATTTTTTTTTTAATTTTCTTAATTTAGAGACAGGGTCTCACTATACTGCCTAAGCTGATCTCAAACTCCTGGCCTCCCGCTATCCTCCCGCCTTGGCCTCCCAAGTGCTGGGATTACAGGCTTGAACTACCCCGCCTGGTCTCCCTCAGTATCTAACAAAACATTACACAAAGGTTTTTTTTTTTCTTTGTTTTTTTTTTTTTTTTGTGACGGAGTCTTGCTCTGTTGCCAGGCTGGAGTGCAGTGGCCATCTTGGCTCACTGCAACCTCCGACTCCCGGGTTCATGCAATTCCCCTGCCTCAGACTCCCGAGTAGGTGGGATTACAGGCGCCAGCCACCACGCCCGGCTAATTTTTGTATTTTTAGTAGAGACGGAGTTTCACCGTGTTGGCCAGGATGGTCTCGATCTCCTGACCTCGTGATCCACCCGCCTAGGCCTCCCAAAGTGCTGGGATTACAGGCGTGAGCCACTGAGCCCGGCCAACATTACACGTAGGTTTCAAATTTTATTTAGATGGACCTGAAAGCACTGCAGAAATCTGGACAGAAGATAATGCCTAGAAAAATAAGTACACATTTTATTTATTTATTTTTTTGAGACGGAGTCTCGCTCTGTCGCCCAGGCTGCAGTGCAGTGGCGCGATCTCCACTCACTGCAACCTCCGCCTCCTGGGTTCACGCCATTCTCCTGCGTCAGCCTCCCGAGTAGCTGGGACCACAGGCGACAGCCACCACGCCCGGCTACTTTTTTGTATTTTTAGTAGAGACGGAGTTTCACCGTGTCAGCCAGGGTGGTCTCGATCTCCTGACCTCGTGATCCGCCTGCCTCGGCCTCCCAAAGTGCTGGGATTACAGGCTGGAGCTACCCCGCCTGGTCTCAATCTCCTGACCTCGTGATCCGCCTGCCTCGGCCTCCCAAAGTGCTGGGATTACAGGCTTGAGCTACCCCGCCTGGTCTCCCTCGGTATCTAACAAAACATTACATGCAGGTTTCAAATTTTATTTAGATGGACCTGAAAGCACTGCAGAAACCTGGACAAAAGATAATGCCTAGAAAAATAAGTACACATTTTAAAATTTAATACATGAGCCAACAGCTGAGTAGATCTGAACTCTGCAAACTATGTTTATGGATATTACAGCCAATTCCCACAGATCACAATTTTCCCAAAGAAGTCTGAGTTTGTGGTCAAGATGAAAAGAAAGTACCATTTATCAACCAGTGCATATTACTATCAAGTTGTGAATGGGATGCCTATTTAAGAACATCACAGACTCCACCCCCACAAGAAAATAAAGTGTTTTAAAAAGAAAAGAAAGAATATTATTGACAATTACCAAACAAAACTTTCTTCTTAGGTTATTTCTCCGTTTACTGTGTGACCTCGCTGAAGACTGACAGTTTAGGCACACTGGTTTCCAGGTACTGAAGAAATCCTTATAGTTGGTTTGTCGTACGTTTATCAAAGTAAAATTTTAAAAATAAGTACCTTTTGGCAACACCCGTTTTGGGGGGACATGGAGCTGCTTTGCTCCCTACCCAAAGAGGAGTTAGGAAATTCTCTTTAACCTAATTCTTTCCAAATTTCTAGGGCTTCTTACCTAATCTAACGTGTATAATTATTTTCAGGTGACTCCAGGTCCATCAGTTTGACACCGAGAGCCTTCCCACGGTTACGTCCTCAGCCCTGAATAAAACCCAGCTTCCTGAGCTTCTAACGGCGAATTTAACTTATATGTTAATATAGAAGAAAGGTTACAAAACCTGTCGAAATGTTTTTTTGTTTTACCAAACATATTACAACTCAAGTCAAAAGTTCACAGCCCCAGCAACTCGCGTACGAATCTGAAGCAGGTCCAGACGATTAAAGTCACAGCCCCGGACTAGAAAACGGCCGGGGGGTGGGGGGAGGGGCGAGGGCGCGTCCCGAAGATGTCCACCCGCAGCACCGCGCAGGCTGCCCCCTCCCCTCCTCTCGGGCTGGAGGTGAGAGCGCCCTTCCTCCTACCACGTCCCTACCTTCCCGGCCTCGGATTACGCCACAGCTGGGAAAAGGACTTTTTCAGGAGAAAACAGACAAGTCAGCCAGCGCGCCGCACACTCGACCTCCCAGCCTCGCACGGGCGGCCGCCCCGGCTCGCAGCCCGACACAGCGCTCCAGCGGCTGACAAGGAGGCCGCGGGGTCACGCTCCCTGGGGCAACGGCCCGAGGGTCTCGCGGAATCCCGGTACAGAAGTCTGGACCCTCTGAGCAGCCTCCGCGCCCCCTCCGGCTCAGCTCCGAGCCTGCAGACGGCGCCCCCGGGGCTAACTCAGCGGGGGAAGAGGAAGCGACGCAGCGAGTAACAGGCTGTGTGGACGGACAGCCGACTGAAGGGGTGTGTGTGTCTGCCTGCCAACAAGGCCGTCTCACCTTCCCGCTGCCGAGCCGGGCAGCTCCAGCTCACCTGAGGAGGGCTCCAGGACGCCACCGCGGCCGCCGTGATGGCCGTAACGGCACGAGGCCTGCGCTCCGCCGCCGCCGCGTAGCTCTCGGGAGAGGGGCGGGGCACGCGCTGTGGGCAGGCGGATCCGCGCTGGCAGGAAACCCACACTCGACCCAATCTGATAGGTTCAGTCGCCCCCTTCCCCGGTCCCTGACGCGACAGCGGTCTCTGCTGCACTGAGATTGGGCGGGCCCACATGTCAATCAAGCGCCGTGCGTGATGTGGAGGGAGCGGAGGCTGCGCGGCGGAGAGTAGAGAGCTAGAGGGTGAGAAGCGCTGGGCCCGAACCAGAACTGTCTTCGCTTTTCCCTCTGCGGCTGCTCTGGCTGGTTACTTTGAGCCTTCCTCCTCAGCGCCGCAGGAGAGGCTCAACAGCAAAAATGACTGTGTCCTGAGTTCAGCCCCCACTGCTCTGGGAGCTTCCCCCTGGTTTCTGCACCTGAAGAATGTCTTCCCAGCCGAAGGTTCTTAGGAGCGGGGAGCGACAAAGAAAAACAAAGAAAAGCAGCCTTGAAAATTGGGACCTGGGAGAAATGTAAGACATGTGCTTAATTTGAGGCGCAGACCAAAAGAAGCTGAGTCTGAGGGCCCTCTAAAAGTGTCCTCGTGCTTGGGCAGCTTACATTCTTGGCGGCAGTAGTGTTATGAAGAGACCTTCGGAGCCAGGTCTGCCCATTCTTAGGGCTTCAGCCACTGGCTGAGGTATCAGTAAGTTGGTCCTTCCCCTCGCCGGTGCTGCAGGCCCCCTTCCCTGCCCCCCCGCACCCGCGCCGTAACCCGCCTCTTTTTTTTTTTTGAGCCGAGTTTCGCTCTGTCGCCAGAGTGGAGTGCAGTGGAGCGATCTCGGCTCACTGCAACCTCCGCCTCCGGGTTTCAAGCGATTCTCCTACCTCAGCCTCCCGAGTAGCTGGGATTACAGGCATGTACCACCACGCCTAGTTAATTTTTTTGTATTTTTAGTAGAGTCGGGGTTTCACCATGTTTGCCAGGATGGTCTCGATCTCTTGACTTCGTAATCCGCCAGCCTCGGCCTCCCAAAGTGCTGGGATTACAGGCGTTAGCCACCACGCCCAGCCGCCTCATTTCTTCTTAACCATCTTTGTGGCACAGTTTAGGGTCGCTCCTCAGGGAAGCTTGCTGAGTTAGGTACCTTCCTTGGAGCACAGGTATTTTCTCCATCCGAGCTATTGAAATGGTTTGCCTGTATCCCTACCTAGACTGTAAACTCCGTTGAATCAGGAACCATGTCTGTTCAGTTTCTCCCTAGGGCCTTGCAGTAGGGTAGATGGTCAGTACATACTGTTTAAGGCATTAATACTTTTTATTTTAATCCTGGCCCTGGATATCAGCCTCAAAAGTTTGCAGTTTTCTGCATTTAACTTCAAAATTATTTACTTGATTGGTAATGCATGCATGTGGTTGGCCTGTGCTGTAATTTAGATGTTTGTTCCCCTAAACCTCCTGTTGAAATTTGATCCCCAATGTTGGAGGTAGGGACTAATGGGCAGTGTTGGGTCATGGAGGTGGTTCCTTCATGAATAGATTAATGTCCTCCCTGGGGAGGGGGTAAATGAGTTCTCTTTATTTCCACCAGAGCTGGTTAAAAGGAATGTCGCACTTCCTTTCTTCTTTTGCGTCCCCTCTGGCCATGTAATCTCTGCACACACCAGCTCTCCTTTGCCTTCTGGCATGAGGAGAAGCAGTCTTAGGCTCCCATCAGATGCAGATGCTCAGTCTTGAACTTTTCCGGACATCAGAACCATAAGCCGAATAAACCTTTTCTATTTATAAATTATCCAGCTTTGGGTATTCCTTTCTAGCAACACTAAAGGGACTAAGACAGCCTGCCATATGTAAGGATCACAAGGTCAAGCACAAATTTATCTATGCTGTACTATCCTCAGGTTGGCTAGGACAAGTAGACCATGAAACTGGGCAACAGCTAGCTACTGTATGTCTACATTCTGTTATTAGCATCCAAAATCAATAATGGCGGTGAATTTTGAGTTTATTCTAAGGGTTTAAATAACTTTGCATATTTTATCATGACTGGTATGGACTGAATTGTGTCCCCCCCCCCAAAAAAAATTCATATACTGAAGCCCTCACTTCTAATGTGACTATATAAATGTTCCTTAACTTACAAAGGGGTTATGTTCCAATAAACCCACCATAAATTGAAAATACCTTAAGTTGAAAAGATCATAAGTCAAAAATGCATTTAATGCTTCTAACCTACCAAATATCATAGCTTAGCGTAGCCTACCTAAAACATGCTCAGAATATTTACATTAGCCTTCAGTTAGGCAAAATCATCTAACACAAAGCTTATTTTTTAATAAAGTATTGAGTATTTCATGTAATCTACTAAATACTGTACTGAATGAAAAACTGGATGGTTTTATGGGTACTCAAAGTACAGATTCTAGAGTGCATATGGCTTTTGGACCATCATAAAGTCAAAAAAATCTTAAGTCAGGGACCATCTCTAGTTGGAGCTAGGCCTTTAGGGAGGTAATAAAAATTAAATTAGGTCATAAGGGTGGGGCCCTAATCCCATAAGATTAATGTCTTTATAGAAAGTGACACCAGAGGCTGGGCGCGGTGGCTCAAGCCTGTAATCCCAGCACTTTGGGAGGCCGAGGCGGGCGGATCACGAGGTCAGGAGATCGAGACCATCCTGGCTAACACGGTGAAACCCCGTCTCTACTAAAAATACAAAAAATTAGCCGGGCGGGCGGATCACGAGGTCAGGAGATCGAGACCATCCTGGCTAACACGGTGAAACCCCGTCTCTACTAAAAATACAAAAAAATTAGCCGGGCGCGTGGCGGGAGCCTGTAGTCCCAGCTACTCGGGAGGCTGAGGCAGGAGAATGGCGTGAACCCGGGAGGCGGAGCTTGCAGTGAGCCGAGATTGCGCCACTGCACTCCAGCCTGGGCAACAGAGCGAGACTCCGTCTCAAAAAAAAAAAAAAAAAAAAAAAAAAAAAAGTGACACCAGAGAGCTCTCTCCATTTGAGAACACAGCAAGCAGACAGACATCTGCAAGCCAGGGAGAGAGCCCTCACCCAAAACTGACCATGCTGGCACCATCTTCTGGACCTCCCAACCTACATAACTTTGAAAAAATAAACTTCTGTTGTATAAGCCACCCAACCTAGTATTTTATTATGGCAGCCCAAGCTAACACAATGGTTTTATTTGTTGATACATTTTATAAAGTTTACAGACTGAGATATTATATTCATTTTTGAAGAAACTGTTGTCCAGAGTTAAAACTATTGCTGCAAAATCACCCATCAAACTGTTAGCACAGCCTAACTCAATTTTAATTCTAATTACATATTTAACATATGATGGAGGCAGAAGATGTGAATACAAATACAACAGGTAAGATACAGAAATACAGTTTTTGCCTTCATGTAGTTTACCACCACCTTAAGTGGGGAAAATTAACCCAGAAAAAAATATGCTGAAGTCATACATTTAGGTTTTTTTTTTTTTTTTTTTTGAGATGGAGTCTCGCTTTTTCGCCCAGGCTGGAGTGCAGTGGCACCACCTCAGCTCATTGCAACCTCCACCTCCCATGTTCAAGCAATTCTCCTGCCTCAGCCTCCCAAGTTGCTGGGACTATAGGCACACACCACCACACCCGGCTAATTTTTTGTATTTTTAGTAGAGACAGGGTTTCACAATGTTGGCCAGGCTCGTCTCACCCCTGACCTCAGGTGATCCACCCACCTCAGCCTCCCAAAGTGTTGGGATTACAGGCGTGAGCCACAGCACCCAGCTAGTTTATCCTCTTAATTTTCCTTCTTTAATCTTTCTCATCACTCATTCTTACCAGGAACTCTTTAAAAAAATTTTTTAAGAAACCTCCAAAAATATATGCAAAAGAGGAGTCGAAGAAGAAAAATAAGGAAACAGCAATGAAAAAGGAAAGCATAGACTGGAAGGGCAGATAGGCAGAAAGGCATGTATGTAATTGCACTTAGAAGGGATGCAGTACATGTTTTCATGGGGTGGGAGCTATCCCAGAGACTTCCTTTCACACAGTCTGTCTCCCCAGCTTCCAAATATAAACATGCACATGGCTGCTACTTCCTCTCTTTCAGGGGAACTCAAACCAAAAACAGGAATCTTCCTTGCTAATTAGTGCTGAGTGGATCAGGGACTAACCAGAATCAGGCAACAAGAAAATGTAAGTCAAAACTTATGATCGGCCGTGGCAACAGAGCTAGACCCTGTCTCTACAAAACAAAATTGTTTTTAATCAGCTAGGCATAGTGGCATGTGCCTGTAGTCCCAGCCACTCTGGAGGCTGAGGTGGGAGGATGGCTTGAGCCCAGGAATTTGACACTGCAATGAGCTATGATCACACCGTATCTCAAAACAAAAAACTTACGTAGGGACTACATGTGGAGCTTCGGATATGGGCAGCTAATCTGTCTACGATTAAAAACACGCAGGTGGCTTACTTTATTAATCCCAAATAAAAGAATTTGGGAACACAAGAAAGGGAAAAATGAGCCTCCATGTCAAGACCTTTCCCAGAAACCTGATAGCTTATAGTCAGAAATTGTTATAGACAGTCCAGTGCAAGGAGGACATTAAGCCACAGGGGAAAGGAGTTGTGTGGCCAGGTTAGTCAGGCAATTAACTAGAAAAAAGCTGTCCACATAGAGGAGCCTGCATAATAAAAAGGTATTAAATGATAGTAGAATATTGCTAGAGCAGAAGATAGCTAGAAATATAACCAATAACCAGGTTATGGAAGTCAAGCACCTTAGAGTTTATCCTATAGGCAATGAGAAGCCATTCAAAGGATTTTTGTTTTTGTTTTCGTTTTCAGCACTTTAAAGATGTCATTCTCGTTTTCCAGCCTCCATTATATCTGTGAGAAACTAGTAATTCTTATCGTTTTCTTGTATGTCTTACGTCTTTTTCTATGAATGCTTTTAAGATTTTGTTTATATTTATCAAAAGTTACACTGATGTTTCTAGGTGTCTTTCTATGAATGCTTATAAGATTTTCATTATATTTATCAAAAGTTACACTGTGATGTTTCATTACACTGTGATGTTTGTTTTGATTTTGGTTTTGTATTTATCCTGCTTGGGGTTCATTTCATTCCCTGGATCTGTGGGTTGCTGGTTTTTTTTTTTTTGTTTTTTTTTTATCAAATTTGGAAGACTTTTGTCCAGTATTTCTTCAAATTTTTGTTTCTGTCCCATTCTGTTTCTCCTCTTCTTCTGGGACAATTACACTCATGCTAGACTTCTCAGTACTTAGTACAGGTCATTCAGGCTCTGTTCATTCTTTTTTCAGTTTGTATAATTTCTATTGAGAGCCACTGTCTAGTAATCCCTGAAAAAATCTAAATGTTGACATTTTCCCAAAGCACGGTACACTGCTGATGGCTGTAGTTTCCTTTGGGGAAGGTTTAGATATATGTTACTCAGGAAATCAGAAATTAGATGATATTACTACAGAGAGGATTTAGTATTGAGTTTTCATTGACTGAAAAAGCAAAAAGGGAACACTGAGGTTACCCAGAGGTGATAACTGCAGGGAGCAGCTGTCAATGATAGATCTAGTGAAAATGGGGAATCAATGTGAATTATCAGGTCTCAGAAATTCAGACAAATGACCTGGCTGAGTATTGCTCAGACCCCTGAGAGGATGCTGTCTGGCTGATCCTACTACTTCAGGGAAGGATATGATGAGGCTAGTTGTGGGTGGGGAGGATGTCAAAAGAAGCTCAAGGCTGAAATCAATTGCTGCTGCTGGAGCAAAGGGCTCTTGCTTGTTGCTGGGATAACAGTGACAGAAACTGCAAACAAATGGAAAGGAGGAAGTCCCTTCTTCCCTTCTGCCTTCCAGTCTCCCTCTAATGCCCTTTATTGATGGAACCTAGTGAGACACCAGCTGATATAGAAAAAAATGTAGTTTGCAGGGTTTGAGCCACAGCATTACAGAGAAATGTATTAGAAGGGGGAATGTGGACCTGAGACAATAGTTTAATAACCAGTACCATATCATTTATTTGTGCTAAATTGGTAAGAATGGCCAAAATTAGACTTAATGCCATCATATATGCTTTTATAGACTTTTAGACCTTTTTGAAAAGAATCTCAGGATACCATGTCAATTTTCTGCTATATTATGATTACTGTTGGTGCCTTTTTCAGGAGTAAGGAGTACATTTACTGCAGCTCACACATACACTAGCCACAAAATCATAAACAAGGGCAGCCTTGGAAAAGATCTACATAACTGAGGATAAGCAGACCCTACCCCAACGTTAACTCTCCAAACATCAGGGACAAAATGGCATGGACTAGGTAGGACTGGCAAGAATCCACACTTCTCCCTATTTCTATTTCCTATGTATCGCCTAATGTGGTCATAATAAGGAGAAGACCAATGTCCTGTTCTAACTTTGGACAACCACCCATTGTCATTAAAAAACCACTTATTTTCCCTTGTTTCCTCTTTTCTTGCCTTAACTCAGGCTCCTTTACCCAGCCCTATGACTTCTAGTTTTCTAATGCAAGTAGATGACAAAACAGGGTTTGGTGTTCAACATTTCACCTTATAGTGTATTTTTCACAAATGAAGGAGTTTTGTTGAACATTTGTAGAACATTTCTAATTTTTGAACTTCTTCAGTTCCATCTGAAAGGGGTCATTTCTTTGAGTCTTCTATTATTTAGTAATAGCAGTTAACATTCTCCTTCTACTACAATTTACCTGGAAAGACACCCATAAATACCAATAAAGATACCAGATTCACAACGTATTTCATATATTTAATATTTGTATTTGAATATATTAGACTAGAATAAATTTTCTGCATTTGTATATATTATATATGATATAGCACTCTGTCAATTATATAACACAAAAGACATTCATAGGTAAACATTAAAATGGCAGTATACATATTAATAACTGAACATTAATGAGATAATAATAATCAGGTATTCATTTAATGGGAGAGTCTAATATTTCCTGGTAGTCCTGCCTTCTTAAATTCTTCCAGTAAACTTTATAGCCAGCAAGGACAAAAACACTAATCATAATGATTACCCCTCCAAAAACATCATAGATGCTAGGAAATATGTGCAGCACAATAAGCTGCAGGACCATAGCTACCACAATCTCCAAATGTTGTACTGTGCTAACCAAAGCTGGATGGAATTTGTCCAAGGCATAATAAACTCCTAAGAATGCTGCAGTAGAACAGACACATATAGCAATGAGATAACTCCAGGTTTCTCCATCTAATGGGATGATGGGTTCTTGAAGAATGAACATAGTAGATATTCCCCAAATTGTCCCAGTCCAACCGAAGGTAAACAGTGCAGTCCACATGCTGATCTTCTCCTTGATGGATCTATATACTATCATTGAGAGAGCAGTGGTCAGTCCAGCCATCACAGTCATGGTGTACCCAAAGGCTTCTTTCCAGGCATTTAACAAAGAATTGTCTTCATCAACAATGTTTGGGATCATGACAAGACAAACACCTAAGATGCTGCAAACAACTGTAGCCATGTCAACATAAGCCATTTTCTCATCTACGAGTAAAAAAGCCAAAATGGCACTGAAGACTGTAGTTGTGGCTCTCCACATAGTGGTCCCATTGCTGGGAGGAACTATTGAAAATGATGTATAAGCACAAGTGATAGAAATGACATTGCATACACCATAAAAGAAGAGTCGTAATCTGTATCCACTGGGTCCAAAGGGGGCCTCCTGATAGTAACACACAACTAACACAGATAAGACCTGCAAAACAGAACGGATAAAAATCAGTTCTAGAGATGGAACTTTAGACCGATCAGAAACAAGCCTAGTGATAAGAGCTACACATCCATGAGCCAAAGCAGATCCAAACAGCACTATCCACATTTTTCGGGATTGAAAAATGTTTTTTTCTGCAAAGCTCTGGAATTGTCCAATCTCATTGATCATTGGGTCTTCTGTTGGTGGAGGTAGGGTATCCATGGTTCCAAAGAAAGCTCTTCCTTTTTTTTTCATTTCACTCAGCAGACCTTTCTTTGGATTTTCTTCCATAAAATTTCCATAGTCTTCATTGATTTCTTCATATCCATCATCGCCAGGCTGGGGATAATGAGAAGTATATTTCACCATCACTGTGTTGGGATGTATTTTCACCCGTTTTTTAACTGGATATTTTTTGGAGGGAGAAGTATCCATTTCTTCAGATAATCAATTCTATTTAAAGAAAAAAATTACAAAAAGATATTCATTTCATTGAAAATTTAATTTCTATTATAATCATATGCATCAATTCGGTGATAGAAAGTAGAGGCTGTAACAGTAGTCCAGAAAAAAAAGAAATTAGAGATGATCTGGCAATACGCCTTATCAGATGTATGGTACCTACTGGAATTGTTTACCCTTTTCTCACTCTCATCTGAAGTCTGTCCCCATTTCTCTTTGCTTACTTATTTCATTCAGCTCTATTTTCTATCTTTATACCACAAACGGATTTTTCCATCTTTTCATTCCAACCTGTTTCTCCACCTATGCAACAAGCAAAACACAGAAAGATAAATAATAACTTGGGTCAAACCTTTCCTTCTCATTGGGTCCATTTGCCTGTTATAAATTATTAGTTAAGTCCAAAGTATTTTGTATAATCAATTCTGTATAATACCAGAATTCACCTTATAAATTTTGGTGATTTTTAAACATTTATTCTGGACTCCTCATAAGTTTTGAGATAGAAAAATACACTGAAATTAGAACATAAATAACATGAATTTAGTAACACTCATGCATTGTTGGTAGAAAGGTTAAATTGTACAACCTCTCTCATGAGCAGGTGGACCATATGTATTAAGATTTTAACTGCTCTCTACTCAGCAATACCACTTTTAAGATTTTATGCTAAAGAGATGATCACAAGATGCTTTTTACATTCTGAATTAAAAAGGGGGGAGTAAGAATACGTATTTATATTTGCCTACATAACAAAGAAATTATATAAAGATACCAAGAAAACTAATGGTGATTCAGGTGACAGGAGGAACAAGAATGAAAGAAAACCTTTTTGTTATTTTTTTTTTACATTTTTATTTTTGAATTGTGATATTATCCAACAAAATAGAATTAAAATGTTTATGTGTTACTTAAGAAAAAGAATATACCAAAAAATGTGGGGAAAATGTACATACAGGACAGTTCATTGTAGCTTACTACAATGAATGTTCATACAATGGAATACTATGCTATCTATCAAAAATGACAATGTAGGCACGGTGGCTCACACCTGTAGTCCCAGCATTTTGGGAGGCTGAGGTGGGCGGACCACTTGAGGCCAGAAGTTTGAGAGGAGTTGGCCAGCCTGGCCAACATGGTGAAATGCCATCTCTACTAAAAATACAAAATTTAGCCAGGCCTGGTGGTATGTGTCTGTAATTCCAGCTACTCGGGAGGCTGAGGCATGAGAATCACTTGAATCCAGGAAGCAGAGGTTGCAGTGAGCCAAGATTGTGCTACTGCACTCCAGCCTGGGTGACAGAGTGAGACTCTGTCTCAAAACAAAACAAAACAAAAATGAAACAAAACAAAACAAAACAAAAATGATGTCTACTATATAATGTCAAGTGGGAAAAAAAGTTGAACTTACTGCAAGAATTAAATAAAATAATGCATATAAACAATTTGCCACAGTGCTGGCATATAGTAAACTCTCAATAAATGTTAGCAATAAATTTGGCTTCCTTTCACCTATAACAACTTTATGAAACACTGGGTATCTTCTACAATATTATTTCTTTTAGACCTTTATTTTTTCACTTGGTTCTTTCTTTCCTTCCAACAATTTCCTATTTCCTTCCCAATGATCCTCTCCTCCCGCTTAAAAAACAAAAAAGAGGCCAGGCACACTGGCTCATGCCTGTAATCCCAGCACTTAGGGAGGCCGAGGTAGGCGGATCACCTGAGGTCAGGAGTTCAAGACCTGCCTGGCCAACATGGTAAAACCCTGTCTCTACTGAAAATGCAAAAATTAGCTGGGTGTGGTGGCAGGCGCCTGTAATCCCAGCTACTCAGGAGGCTGAGGTAGGAGAATTGTTTGAACCCAGGAGACAGAGGTTGCAGTGAGCCGAGATTGTGCCACTGCACTCCAGCATCGGCAACAGAGCAAGACTCCATCTCAAAAAGAAAAAAAAAAAAAAAAGAAAAAAAAAATTTTTTTTCCATCCTCGTGACTCCCCGATTTGTTGTCAAAAACTCATCGGTTCCAGGATCTTAAACAATGGCCCAGAAATAAAATCTCATTTTGTTCTTTGACACCATCTGGGGAGCTAACTGTTCTATTCCTATTTACTCCTTTCTTTTCTAAAAGGCACCACCTTCAGCTGGAAGAAGTCATGAAAAAAATATCACCTGTGCCTCCAAACCCTTCTTTTTCCTAGCCTGGATGTCCCATTTGCAGTCCCTCTTCCTGCACACCACTATCAGGCTAATCTGACTGTTCTTTATTTCCAGCTTTTGCCAGGACATGTCAAATCATAGCTTCAACAATCCCAAACTGAATAGTCTTGTTCTCCCAAATAGATTTTTTTCCTAACGTCCTCATTTATGTTTGTGATACCACAATTTTTCCAGTTCCCCAAGCTAGAAATTAGGGAATACTGTCAATTATCTTTTCTGCCATCTTACTGGCATTTGGTCACTAATCTTACTGTTTTTGTCTTTGAAATATTCCTCAGTTTTTCCCTTTCTCCTCCAATTCTATGTAACTTTTATAATTGTGGTTTGGGTTATTGTGAATTCCTATCTAGAATATTGCAACAGCACCCTAACTAGCCTCCCTTGAATCCCAGTCCCTCTCTAAAATTTATCTGTATTATCCCACTGTCACACTGATCTGCCTTTAAAAGACTCAAAACAAAAACAAAAACTTTTCTCAAGCTTTCCCCATTCAAGAACCTACAGTGATTTCCTAATCTCTACCTTATCAAATTTAAACTCCTCTGCCAGGTTCTCAATACCCTGGCTAATCTAGCTCCTATCAGTACTTAGCTCTTCAACACGCCTACTTTGCTCTGAGCAGTCAGTCCAGTGTCTTCCCTGTCCTCATTCTCCATATGTACCCTAAGCTTTTATTCTCACCAGTTTCCCTTCTGCTCCAACTTTGTAAACACTGTTCATCTTTTTTTTTTTTTTTTTTTGAGATGAAGTCTCACTCTTCGCCCAGGCTGGAGTGCAGTGGCACAATCTCGGCTCACTGCAAGCTCCACCTCCCGGGTTCCCGCCATTCTCCTGCCTCAGCCTCCCGAGTAGCTGGGACTGCAGGCTCCCGCCACCACACCTGGCTAATTTTTTGTATTTTTAGTGGAGACAGGGTTTCACTGTGTTAGCCAGGATGGTCTCGATCTCCTGACCTTGTGATCTGCCCACCTTGGCCTCCCAAAGTGCTGGGATTACAGGCGTGAGCCACCGCGCCCAGCCAACACTGTTCATCTTTAAAGGCCCAATACAAATTCTATCTTTTAGAGACAGGCCTTTCCTGACCTCTAGCCACTTGTATGTTTTTCTTCCGTGTTTAAACATCTGCAGTAGTACTTCTAACCTAATATTTTGTAATCTAATAATTTTGTAACCTAGCTGTCTCATCTGAGTGGGATTTTGTTTCTAGTCACTGTGCCCAAATTTGATATGTCAAATAGTAATTATTTTGAGACAGGGTCTCCGTTGCCCAGGCTGGAATGCAGTGGCGTGATCACTGCTCACTGCAGCTTCGACCTCCAGGGCTCAAGCAATCCTCCCACCTCAGCCTCAGCTAAGACACTTGTACACCACCCCTCCTGGCTGTTTTTTACACTTTCTGTAGAGACAGGGTTTTGCCATATTGCCCACGGTGGTCTCAAATTCCTGGGTTCAAGCAATAAGCATGCCTCAGCCTCTCAAAATGCTGGGATTACAGGTGTGAGCCACCATGCCCAGCTGCATTTTTTTTTTAATTCAACAACTTTGTATGTTATATTTTTGGATACAAATACAAAGTTATATCATGCTTTCAAGATATTCTTTTACTAATTCTCAGAACAATGCAAGGCATAAATATTTGTGCACACTCATGCCTACTTGTGTGATCCTGAGTTTAATAAAAGAAAGAACAGAAACTAGCTTGGCTTATACATTTTTTAAAATATTATTTGGCTCATTTTCCCTAAAAACATCAAGAAAGGAATTGCCACATGCCTAATTGAAAGATATGCTTAGTGGTAAGGATATATATACATCAACTTTTAAGAGGTTTAAAATAAAAAAACTCCTCCTATTGTAACAGTTTATAGTTCACCACATACTACTAAAACAACCCAGAAACCATGAGTGCATTATCAGGAGTGATAGGAAGGGTAAGTCGACCGATGTGAAATTTACCTTGTAGGCAATTGATATTCTGCGGTGTATGGCAACTGGTCATGAGCAGTATGAAGAATTTAGAAGGATCCAATCTCTCAATATGTTGGAACAAACCGTATCACTTGGATCCATCAATATCATTTTCCATGGTTAGCTTTTGTTTGTTTTTATTTATTTATTTTTGAGACGGAGTCTCGCTGTGTCCCCCAGGCTGGAGTGCAGTGGCACGATCTCAGCTCACTGCAACCTCCACCTCCCGGCTTCAAGAGATTCTCCTGCCTCAGCCTCCACAGTGGCTGGGATTATAGGCATGTGCCACTATGCCTGGCTAATTTTTGTATTTTTTTTGGTAGAGACGGGGTTTCACCATGTTGGTCAGGCTGGTCTCAAACCCCTGACCTCAAGTGATCCGCCCGCCTCGGCCTCCCAAAGTGCTGGGATCACAGGCATGAGCCACCATGCCCAGCCTAAATCCTGTATTTTTAAAAACTAACAATGGGCCAGGTGCAGTGGCTCATGCCTGTAATTCCAGCACTTTGGGAGGCTGAGGCGGGCGGATCACTTGAGGTCAGGGGTTTTGAGACCAGCCTGGCCAACATGGTGAAATCTCGTCTCTACTAAAAATATAGAAAATTGGGCATGGTGGCACATGCCTGTAGTCCCAGCTACTTGGGAGGCTAAGACACCAGAATCACTTGAACCCAGGAGGCGGAGTTTGCAGTGAGCCAAGATCGCACCACTGCACTTCAGCCTGGGAGACAGAGAACTTGTCTCAAAAATAAAAAATAAAAATAAATAAAAGCACAGGATTTAAAGTAAAAAAAAAAAAGTTGGGTTCAACTTTACTTATTAATCATGACTTTGGGTACATGATTTCGTTTTCATAAACTTCAGTTTCTACATGTATAAAAGATAATAATACTTATTACCTATGATTATTACAAAGTATAATGATAAAATATATATAAATTAAATGGCATAACTTGTGGTGTATTTAGCACGCAATAAATATTAGGTACTATTATAATTATTACATAATTTTTTTTAGGTTCAGGGAGTACATGTGCAGATTCATTACGTGTGTGTGTGTGTGTGTGTGTGTATATATAATTTTTTTTTTTTTGAGATGGAGTTTCACTCTTGTTGCCCAGGCTGGAGTGTAATGGCATGATCTTGGCTCACTACAACCTCCACCTACCGGGTTCAAGCGATTCTCCTGCCTCAGCCTCCCGAGTAGCTGGGATTACAGGCATGTGCCACCACGCCTGGCTAATTTTGTATTTTTAGTAGAGACAGGGTTTCTCCATGTTGGTCAGGCTGGTCTTGAACTCCCTACCTCAGGTGATCCGCCTGCCTCGGCCTCCCAAAGTGCTGGGATTACAGGCCACCACGCCTGGTCCGTTACATGTACATATCATGTAATGGTAAGGTTTAGGATTCTGGTGTATCCATCACCCAAATAGTGAGCATTGTACCCAATAGGTAATTTTTTAACCCTCTCTTCCCACCCACTCTACCCCGTTTCAGAGTCTCCAGTGTCTATTATTTCCATCTTTATGTGTAATTGTTTTGCTCCCACTAATAAGAGCTTAATAATAAGAACATGCAGTATTTGATTTTATGTTTCTGAGTTATTTTACTTAGGATAATAGCCTCTAGCTCTATCCATGTTGCTGCAAAGGACATAATTTCATTCTTTTTTATGACTATGATGGCTTTTTGTCACCCCAATTCACTTTGTCACCCAGTGAATATGGCTGGCTCAAGAGATCCTCCCACCTCAGCCTCCTAAGTAGCTGAGGCTTCAGATGCCTGCCATCACGCCCACCTAATTTTTGTATTTTTTGTAGAGATGGGTTTTCGCCATGTTGCCCAGGCTGATCTCAAACTCCTGGACTCAAGTGATCCACCAACCTCAGCCTCCCAAAGTGCTGGGATTATAAGCATGAGCCACCACACCCAGCCTATGATGGCTTTTTGGTGTATAAACTTGGCTATGCTGAACTACATTTTCCAATTTATTTAATCATTGTTTACTGATTAAATAATATTTAATCATTATTTACTAATCTATCTAAGTTGCTGTTGTGAAGAGATTTTGCAGATGTGATAAAAGTCCCTTCTGTTTGCTGTAAATGTGTTGATAAATAAATAGCCCTTAATCTGTTGACTTTATCCTGGGTAGGACTGACTTAATAAGGGGAGCCCTTTAAAGGTGAGGGCTTAGGCCTTTCTTAAATTCAGAGATTCCAAACAGCTTATGCCCTTGGGGTTCTAGCCTGTTCATGATTTTTTCTTTACTGCCTGTGGACAACAAGCATTATCCTGTGCTCGTGGGGTTCTAACCTGTTCTTTCTCTTTTGTTTTGTTTTTGTTTGTTTTGAGACAGAGTCTTGCTCTGTCGCCCAGGCTGGAGTGTAGTGATACAATCCTGGCTCACTGCAACCTCTGCCTCCCAGGTTCAAGCAAATTCTCCTGCCTCAGCCTCCTGAGTACTTGGGATTACAGGCACCCGCCACAGCCACCACCAAATCCAGCTAATTTTTGTATTTTAGTAGAGGTGGGGTTTTGCCATGTTGGCCAGGCTGGTCTCGAACTCCTGACCTCAAGTGATCCATCTGCCTTGGCCTTCCAAAGTGCTGGGATTACAGGCAGCCACTGTTCCCGGCCCCAAGTGGCCCTTATATCTCTCCTTCCTGAATGACTGCCTGCAGACTTCAGACTTGCTTATCCAGCCCCCACAAGAACATAAGCCAATTTTTTCTTTCTTTTTGAGATGGAGTTTCACTCTTGTTGCCCAGGCTGGAGTGCAATGAAGCCAATTCTTTATAATAAATCCCCTACTGGTTCTGTGTTTCAAATTAACTCTTAACTCTGCTAGATGTTAGAATTCTCTCCTTGCTTGTTGTCTTCTGCTAACTCTAATAGGCCACCAATATTCTCTTGATTGCAAGTATCCAAATGTAGGTTATCTCAGGTAAATTCTGGAGGGCCTCCTCAGTACACAAATCCCTGATGTGGGAGACCCTTACATTTTGGGACTTAGGAGTCCACAGATTTTTGCTGTTTGGTCTTCTTGCCTAGTAGGCAGCTCTCCTTGGCAGGAACCAACAGTATTCACTTGGTCCCAGGAAACTAGGAAATTTTACTTATTTATTTATTATTTATTTATTTATTTATTTATTTTTAGACAGTCTCACTCTGCCGCCCAGGCTAGAATGTAGTGGCATGATCCTAGCTCACTGCAACCTCCACCTCCCAGGTTCAAGTGATTCTCCTGCCTTAGCCTCCAGAGTAGCTGGGATTACAGGCATGCACCACCACGCCCAGTTAATTTTTGTATTTTTAGTAGAAATGGGGTTTCACCATGTTGGCTAGGCTTGTCTCAAACTCCTGACCTCAGGTGATTCACTCGCCTTAGCCTCCCAAAGTACTGGGATTATAGGAGTGAGCCACCATGCCCAGCCGGAAATTTTATTTTAGACATAAGAAATTTAAGACTTAGAAATTTTGAGTTCTGGCTTGGCCACCAACTAGAGTAATAATTATTGTCTGTCTTAAGATAAAGTGTTTTGGATGATAATTTTTGGGATCTTTTGACATAGCCGTCTTCACAATCGGTTTGTCTTTTTAATGATTTCATACTTCTAGTGTTTTGATATCTCTCCCAATGCAAGACCACTATGTAGTTTAGCCACTGTAACTTTCTACAATCTGCTCTAAGTCGTTCTGATCAAAGTGCCAACTCAACTTTTCCTCCTTCCTCAGAGACAAGTGCTCTAAACCAGTATCATGGCTCCAGTTCCTATGACAAGGATTCACATGGGGAAAGTGCCCACTAAGGCAGAGGTGTCTACTTCAGCAGTGCAGAGCAACTCAGCTAAGTAGAGGGAATATGAAATAAAACCAGAAGTCTAGCCTGCTTAGCTGCAAATGTTTCCACCAAAAATAGTGGATACAAATGGATTAGAAGTATGCACAGTTTGGTGTCTGCTTGAACAATGGGCACATTCAGTGTGATGAGCTTAAAATGACTATTTGTATCCAAAAGAGGAACTATTTCCCAAGCTAGATCCCAGAATATGAGGCCTGAGACCACCTCATTCCTATGGTTGAGAAAAGTAATACACAATTATGGAGGCTGGCACGTCGGCATGTCCAAAATTTACAGAGTGGGTAGCGGGCTAGTCCAGAGAAGTGCCAATATTGCGGTTTAAGTCCAAAGTCTGTCGGCTAAAGAATTCCCTCTTGCTTGGGGGAGGTCAGTCTTTTGTGCTATTCAGGCTTTCAACTGATTGGACGATGCCCACCCACATTATGGAAGGCAATTTGCTTTCTCCAAAGTCCACCTTTTCAAATGTAAATCTCATCCAAAAACACTCTCACAGAAACATCCAGAATAATGTTTGACCAGGCAAGTGGACATATAAAAGTAACCATAAAATTTTTTTTTTTTTTTTACAGCCGGATGTGGTGGCTCACGCCAGTGATCCCAGCACTTTGGGAGGCCGAGGTGGGCAGATCACAAGGTCAATAGATCAGGACCATCCTGGCCAACATGGTGAAACCCCATCTCTACTAAAAATATAAAAATTAGCTGGACATGATGGCACACGCCTGTAGTCCCAGCTACTCGGAAGGCTGAGGCAGGAGAATTGCCTGAAACTGGGAGGCGGAGATTGCAGTGAGCCGAGATCACGCCACTGACTCCAGCCTGGCGACAGAGCGAGACTCTGTCTCAAAAAAAAAAAAAAATTGCCGGGCGCAGTGGCTCACGCTTGTAATCCCAGCACTTTGGGAGGCCGAGGCGGGCGGATCACGAGGTCAGGAGATCGAGACCACGGTGAAACCCCGTCTCTACTAAAAAATACAAAAAATTAGCCGGGCGCGGTGGCGGGCGCCTGTAGTCCCAGTTACTCGGAGGCTGAGGCAGGAGAATGGCGTGAACCCGGGAGGCGGAGCTTGCAGTGAGCCGAGATTGCGCCACTGCACTCCAGCCCGGGTGACAGAGCGAGACTCTGTCTCAAAAAAAAAAAAAAAAAAAAAAAAAAAATTCAGCCGGGCGCGGTGGCTCACGCCTGTAATCCCAGCACTTTGGGAGGCTGAGGCGGGCGGATCACAAGGTCAGGAGATCGAGACCACGGTGAAACCCCGTCTCTACTAAAAATACAAAAAATTAGCCGGGCGTGGTGGCGGGCGCCTATAGTCCCAGCTACTCGGAGAGGCTGAGGCAGGAGAATGGCGGGAACCCGGGAGGTGGAGCTTGCAGTGAGCCGAGATCGCGCCACTGCACTCCAGCCTGGGTGACAGAGCAAGACTCCGTCTCAAAAAAAAAAAAAAAAAAAAGAAAAAAAAATTAAATTTTTAGGGCATAACTGCAGCTGTTCCTTAAGTAATTTGTATCTGCTTTAAACCACTAGAGAATTAAACTATTCTCAATCAATTCTAAAGGGTGCTGGAAATACATGTCTTTCAGCAACTTCAGGCTGAGTTTCAAGTGCTAGTTTCCTGCTAGTTTCCCAGTGCATGCCTCACATTTTGGCCTAGTCAAGTAAGTCCCATCACCAGCAAATCCACAGTAATTCCACATCAGGAACTTCCCAGTGGTTCCATATCTGAGCTTGCTCAGAATAAACTTCTCACCCAAGAGCTTATTTACCACCATCAGATCTCTAAATAAATAACATTTTGTTTATTCCTATTACAAAAGCAATATGTGTTCATTATAGAACATTTAGAAATGTGGGAAAGCAAAGAAAATAAAAATCACTCATAATCCTACCATTCAGAGACAACTACAGACCCTTCCAGAAAGATTTTTCTTGCAAAAATGGTATCAAACATTATATCCTATTTTATAACTTCCCCATTTTACAATACATTGTAAACATTTTCCATGTCATTAAAAATTATATAGTATCACTTTTAATGGCTAGTTAATATGGAGCCAACAAGGGCTTTGAACACATTAACTTCAGCTTTCTGAAAGCTGAAAGGCAAATGGGATGACAAACTACCCTTATGCAGGGTTAGAGTCATAACAATCACAGGAAATGCCACATATGTGAAAATAAACATAACAATTTTGAAGTTTTTCCATTGAATGTACATGAAGGAATGTTTTGTCTTGTTTTTTTCTTTTTTTTTTTTTTTTGAGACAGAGAGTCTTGCTGTCGCCCAGGCTGGAGTGCAGTGGCCCAATCTCCGCTCACTGCAACTTCCACCTCCCAGGTTCAAGCAATTCGTGCCTCAGCCTCAGGAGTAGCTGGGACTACAGGTGTTAGCCACCGTGTCCAGCTAATTTTTGTATTTTTTGTAGAGACAGGATTTTTGCCATGTTGGCCAGGCTGGTCTCAAACTCGCGGCCTCATGCAATCAGTCAGCCTGGGCCTCCCAAAGTGCTGGGATTACATGTGTGAGCCACCATGCCCAGTCAACAAATTTTTTTTTTTTTTTTTTTGAGACGGAGTCTCGCTGTGTCTCCCAGGCTGGAGTACAGTGGCGCAATCTCAGCTCACTGCAACCTCTGCCTCCCAGGTTCAAGCAATTCTCCTGCCTCAGCCTCTCTAATAGCTGGGACTACAGGCACGTGCTGCCACACAGGGCTAATTTTTTGTATTTTCAGTCAAGACAGGGTTTCACTGTGTTAGCCAGGATGGTCTCGATCTCCTTACCTCATGATCCGCCCGCCTCAGCCTCCCAAAGTGCTGGGATTACCGACGTGAGCCACCGCGCCCAGCTGTTTTTTCTTTTTTTTTGAGATGGAGTCTCACTCTGTTGCCAGGCTGGAGTGCAGTGGCGAAATCTCGGCTCACTGCAACCTCCGCCTCCCAGGTTCAAGCAATTCTCCTTGATTCTCTCCGTGCCCGGCCAGCAAATTTGTTTTCTTATAACTTGCACAGCCTGTCCACCTCCCAATTACTTCTACTCAAACCTTCATCTAGGCTCAGCTAGGCTAAGGGCAAAGGGTAAGTAGTAAAATTCACTCAGAACTCTGATTTTTTTGTTTTGTTTTGAGACAGAGTCCCACTCTGCCACCCAGGTTAGAGTGCAGTGGGGCAATCTCAGCTCACCACAACCTCCACCTCCTGGGTTCAAGGGATTCTCCTGCCTCAGCTTCCTCAGTAGCTGGGACTACAGGGATGCATCACCATGCCCAGCTAATTTTAGTATTTTTAAGTAGAGATAGGGTTTCGCCATGTTGGCCAGGCTGGTCTCGAACTTGTGACCTCAGGTGATTCTCCTGCCTTGGCCTCCCAAAGTGCTGGGATTACAGCCTTGAGCTACTGCGCCCAGCCTTTTTGAAACAGGGTCTCACTCTGTCGCCCAGGCTGGAGTGCAATGGAGCAATCTCAGCTCATTGCAACCTCCACCTCCTGGGCTCAAGGGATTCTCCTGCCTGAACCTCCCACGTAGCTGGGATTATAGGTGTGTGCCACCACACCCGGCTAATTTTTGTATTTTTTTTCAGTAGAGACGGGGTTTTGCCACATTGGCCAAGCTGGTCTCGAACTCCTGGCCTCAAATGAACTGCCCACCTCAGCCTCCCTAAGTGCTGGGATTACACACCTGAGCTACTACACTCTGCCAGAACCCTGATTTTTTTTTTTTTTTTTTTTTTTTTTTTGAGACAGAGTCTCACACTGTCGCCCAGCCTGGAGTGCAGTGGTGCAATCTCGGCTCAGTGCAAGCTCCGCCTCCCGGGTTCACGCCATTCTCCTGCCTCAGCCTCCCAAGTAGCTGGGACTACAGGCACCCGCCACCACACCCGGCTAATTTTTTGTATTTTTCGTAGAGACGGGGTTTCACCGTGTTAGCCAGGATGGTCTTGATCTCCTGACCTCGTGATCCGCCTACCCTGGCCTCCCAAAGTGCTGGGATTACAGGCGTGAGCCACCATGCCTGGCCCAGAACTCTGATTTTTAAAGTGCTCCTTCTAAGAAGACTCAGAGCCACAGAGATGTCAGAAACAATCATAGAATGACTCTACATCCTCCCACAATGATACTAGACAGACACACTGGCACACCTCGAAATTTCTGAGTTGTGCACAGCCCAAGATGGCTCATTTAAGCTGCCATGTCCACTCCTCCAACAAATCCGGGCACCATCTAAAGGGAGCATGCCAAGTCACAGTCTCCTTTGTGAATTCCATGATGGCAAGAGAGGTCTCATTCATATTTGCATTACTGGCACCCGGAGCACATTTAGTAAAAGTTGATTGAACAAAAATAATGACTTGGTCCTGAACTGCATTCTACAACTGCTCCTTGAGCTTTGTCCCATCCTATAATAACCATCACAAGCTCTGCTATTTATTCTACCATTTCTGTCCTGGCCCCACCTTTGAGATTGTTCTCACAGTTATCTTTGCCACTAGGTTGCAATTCTGACTGTGCTGGTGATGCTGGTTCCAGGTCCCTCAGGAACCCCTCCCCCAGTCTGGTCTGCCCTTGAACTCTATACTGGCCCCAGGGTATCCCAGGATTGTCAGAAAGGCCTGGCAAGGATTCACCTGGGAGAGGGATTAGCATCTCTGCAAAATTGTTGGATTGAAAGAACTTTCATTTTGAGCTACATCATTGAAGAGCTTTAAACCTGAAAATAAGAAAGACATTGAACCCTATTACTCACATCTCTTCGTCATTTGAAGCAGATCCCAAACCACTCAAAAGGACAAAACAAGGAAATAGCAATGAAATTGGATTCAGTGAATGGGGTAAGGGTATTAAGTGTCGGAAATATAAGAGATAAAAAAATTAGTTTTTACCTTTTTTTATTTTCTAAATGTTTTGGTGGCTAGAATAAGATATACTTTGAACTCAAGAGCAGTAAATGTCAATATATTAAAAGTAGCTTTATGAAATATGGAAAGTATCTTTATTTCAAAATACTTCAAAGTAGTCATCTGAATATCAGAAATATTAAGAGAACTTATTAAATCCTGTATTAAAATGATTGCTTATTACTTTTTGTTTGTACTAGTCAGAAGTGATTCTCTTCCACGTTTTAGATTTTTCAGAGTAAAAAGGATATAATTTTAGACTTCGAATTGAATATAAACGGGTTTTTCCACACAATTTGTGGACATGACTGTCTGAGGGTGACTCTTAGGTATTTATGCTAAAAATGTTATTTTGGGGATCCTTGGGAATGGACTCTGATTTTTTTTTTTTTTTTTTGAGGCGGAGTTTCACTCTTGTTGCCCAGGCTGGAGTGCAATGGCACCATGCCGGCTCACCGCAACCTCCGCCTCCTGGGTTCAAGCGATTCTCCTGCCTCAGCCTCCTGAGTAGCTGAGATTACAGGCACACGCCACCATGCCCGGCTAATTTTTTTATATTTTTAGTAGAGACGGGGTTTCTCCATGTTAGTCAGGCTGGTCTCGAACTCCCGACCTCAGGTGATTCACCCACCTCGGCCGCCTGAGCCACCGTGCCCGGCTGGACTCTGATATTTATATTCACATTATTGGCCAGTAGGGAACTGATATCTGACTCAAAAATTAGTAGGATATGAAGTCCTTCATTCTATCCATGAGCTTGTTGTTCTTGAGAAAAAAATTTACTTTGAGAGTCTGATGAATGATAAGTTTGTTACATTCCGGAATCTAGTTTTGGTGTTGTGTCCATCCTTTAGATAGGGTGCAGCTCTGTATTACCATAGCAACAACTAACTTTTGTTTCCATAGCCACTGACTGCACTCCTGACTCTGCCAACCATCTTGCAAATGCATCCTCTTGCTTAGAAGAACCAGGGTAGGGGTGGGGCATGGTGGTTCATGCCTGCAATCCCAGCACTTTAGGAGGCTGAAGCTGGCAGATCACTTTGAGCTCAGGAGTTCAAGGGCAAAATGGCGAAACCGTCCCTTAAAAAAAAAAAAACAAAATCGCACCACTGTACTCCAGCCTGGGCAACAGAGTGAGACCCTATCTCAAAAAAAAAAAAAAAAAAAGGGCCAGGCACAGTGGCTCATGTCTGTAATCCCAGCACTTTGGGAGGCTCAGACGGGCAGATCACCTGAGGTCAGGAGTTCGAGACCAGCCTGACCAACATGGTGAAACCCCATTTCTACTAAAAATAAAAAATTAGCCAGGCGTGGTGGAATACGCTTATAGTCCCAGCTACCAGGGAGGCTGAGGCAGGAGAATCGCTTGAACCAGGGAGGCAGAGGTTGCAGTGAGCCGAGATCACGCCACTGCACTTCAGCCTGGATGACAGAGCGAGACTCTGTCGAAAGAAAAGAAAAAGAGGGAGAGAAAGAAAGAAAGAAGAGAGACGGAGGGAGGGAGGGAGGGAGGGAGGAAGGAAAGGAAGGAAGGAAGGAAGGAAGGAAGGAAGGAAGGAAGGAAGGAAGGAAGGAGGGAAGGAAAAGAGAGAAAAAGAGGAGGAGAAGGAAGGGAGAGAGAGAGGGAGGGAGGGAAGGGAGGAAGAGGAGGAGGAAGAAAGAAAAGGGCAATAACCAGGGGAAGAATATGGATGAATCAGTCCAAATTTATCATCATCACTGTGCCTTTCTGGTGACAGGTCAGTGGCGATAATCCTCTTTGAGGATGACTCCCTACAGTACTGACGGAAGCACAAGAGTGCCAGAACTGGATGACAGCTCACTCATTTCAGGCTAGAAAAAAATCTGGGCACACTAGGCTGAATGATAAGCTCCTTGGCATGCTAGCCAAAATCAGCTTAAAAGAGGGCTACCTGGGTACAAGAGAACCCTTATTTTGGGTTAAAAAGCAGAAGCTTCCCAAGAGGGAAGATACACTGAAGCTGAAGATGTGGCAATCCCCCCAACCAATCAGATTGGGGATGAAGGCTGCTTAGTTGGACTAGGAAAAGTAATGGATACTGGATTCCTGAGTGGGCCATGTTGGGAGGAGCAAGGTAGAATGTGATTTAAGGGGACTAAGAAATTTTGGGCTGAACTAGGCTATAGGAGAATGGTAGACAGACCTGAGAATTTTGCCGGGCTGTGTCAGTCTGGGTTATAGAAGGGGGTGGAAATTACAGCTAAGGGACTTGGAGATGAGGGGAGGTAAGAAGACAGATCTGATGGTATTGAGGTAGGGGCTACTAAGAGAAGCATCAAACAGGAGGGCTAACCCAGGTTTGAACTGGACACTCCACTGACAGTTCTAAAGCAGAAAATTAGGGAAGGAATAGTCAGGGGCTTATCAGCTATGCAGTAGCTTCTAGAAGTCAACAGCTGGCTCTGGGAGGGAAAAGATTGAGAAAAACAAAAGAAATAAATAAGAGCAGAAGGTATGGGGGAAAAGGTAGGGGTGAGAGTTATCAGTCTGGTTAGAGCTGGACTAAACATTTAGTCTTACCATCAGTTTGAAAGCACCTGGACCAGTTAGTTGCCGTATAGGCAAAGTCAAAGGGAGAAGCCTGGCCTCTCTCTACTCAGTCATGGTTCATGACTTTAGGAGACTGTAATGAACCAGGCATACCAGGAAAGGAAAAGGTTAACTGAGGTTGAAAAAAAAAACTTTATGTGGCACTTTTAAACAAGCAAGTTGGTTTGGCTTGTGTGACTATGATGGTGCCTGATTTTGAGCAGAGCAATTTGTGTTGTGACATTTTAAAATCCATTCTGGCACTTGGTGATGAATGTGTCGGCTGGCAGCTAAGAACTTCCTAGAATGCAAGTATGCAAGTCCTCAGCATTTATAATCGATACTTCCCTTTCCAGGAAAGAGCCTTTCTAATCTTTGAATCAGTGGATTTATCAATTTGCATAAAATATGCCATCCTCAATGAACACATATTTATCATCTACCACTTAACTTTCCTTCTGTTAAAAAAAAAAAAAAAAAAAAAAGCAGAATCACCTTCCTGTGAGTCAGCAGCTTTAAATTCAGCTGTGCTGGGTGAAGCTGTTAAGGGTAGGAAGGAGCCATCACTAGAAGGGGGAGAAGCAGGAATAAAATGATCCTTTTCTATTTCCATGATTTTTTATATTTCTATTTAAATGGTTAAATACCCAATTAGGTTAGATGCTAATTAAATGTAAAATTACTGGGCTGTTCCAATATGCATGTTAAAGTTGTACTTCTTGGTTGTTTGTAATTTACCTAACTCTTGAGAGATCATCAGAGCAGCCCAGCTGAGTTTAAAGAAGGCTTCCAACTGCCCAGGATATGCATCAGTTCCTGAACAAAAAAAGAACACCCCAGGATCAACAGAATCTACTATCAAATCTTTCAAACACTACATGCACCACATGCTCACATTTGTCCTGTTTTTGCTACTATTTATCCACAAAAAAGCCAAGCCTGAACTCCTTCTTGAGGCCAAAACTTAAAAATATACCAAATGAATCAGTTCAAAATTTTACAAATTTGGTTTGGCTTAATCATAACTGATTCTTCATACTATTGACATCATTGATTCTTCACACTATAGATACCACTCACTAAAATTACAACTCAGTCACCTCTTCCCATATACCATATTTCATTAAAATCAACGTTAAGAAATGGTTACCAGATGCCATCGTTTCAGACCAAACCATATGTCAAATTTTGAATAAACCTAACAACACCTGATTGGTTAAGTAGCACACCTAGATTTATTAAAATCACTACACTCCTTTAATGTCTGTAGGAGATCATGCATGCACAAGCACACACACACACACGTTGTGTGTGCATTATATATATATATATATATATATATATATATATATATATATATATATGCTACTGCAAAGCTGAAAAGAGACTTTACCAAGTTCTGTCATTGACAGGGACATTATATATAAAGAATATACATACTGTAATTCACCTCATCAAGAGTTAATTTTATGGCCAGGCACAGTGGCTCACGCCTGTAATCCTAACACTTTGGGAGGCAGATCACTTTGAGCTCAGGAGATTTGAGACCAGCCTAGGCAACACGGCAAAAACCCATCTCTACAAAAAAAATACAAAAATGAGCTGGGCATGGTGACTCCCGCCTGTAGCCCCAGCTGTACACATGGGAGGCTGAGGCTGGAGGATTGCTTGAGCCAGGTAGCAGAGGTTGCAGTGAGCCAAGATTGTACCACTGCACTCCTGCCTGGGTGACAGAGCAAGACCTTGCCTCAAAAAAAAAAAAAAAAAAAAAGAGTTAATTGTACTAGGAACATGTGGTGTCGAAATTTAAAATATGTGAACTCTTTGACCCAGCAATGCTGTTTTCAGGGATATATCCTAAGATCGTCACCAGTAAAGTATTTAAAGATGTGTATGCAAGAATATTCATCATGGCTTTCTTTATACAATGAAAAATTGGAAATAAACTTCTCATTAATCGGATGCTGGTTAAAGAAAATCATTAATGTAATATGCAGCCATCTAAAAGGGTAATTTATATGTATATATATTTACATAAGAAAACCCTCATGTCATATTGCTGAGTAAAAAGAAAGATGTCAATGAGTATTCATGATGTGATTCTATTTATCCTTGCAAATGGCGGAAATTCAATTATATGGTATTTTCTCTCTTTTCTATTTTTCATATAAGTATATATTTCCTTTGAAATCAGAAAAAAAATCAAGCTATTTTCATTAGAGGAAAAAAATCATTACTCTGTATTTCAATCACACTAAAATAGTCACCCAAGAAGCCAATTGTAGCTCTTTTATTTCTGTGCCTTCTGTTGGAAGGAAAACTGTACATAAACAGACCACATTACAGAGAAAATTTGAATGGATGGTGTCTGGTGCCTAAACCAAAACAGAGGTGAAATATTATACAAACTGAAGAGGATGACTTTATCATAGTGTTTGAAAGAATTTGTGTGTGTGTATGTGTGTGTGTTGTGTGTGTGTAGATATATACTAGTATATTTTCATTACTAACCAAAAACAATGTAGGTTCCAAATGGCAGCAAAGAATATAATTACCTTTGGCTTTTCTTACATAAGCTACCACCCCATAAATCTTTATGTTAATTTGGAAAATTCTGACCTGAACAGATGGACCTCATGCTGTTCTCTAAAACATGAACAGATTTCTAATCTTCTGGACCAGGAAATGAAGTCAGCACTAAAAGAGGAGACACCATCATCCATCTCCTAGAATTTCAATCTAAGAATCTGTAATAAAAGCAGTATTTCCCTCTATGGAAATATAGCAAAGTAATATGTTTACATCTTAATGAAATGTACTCTTGATAAGATAAAACACAGTGTGATATTTATGGCACTGGTGGTGCTGGCTGTCTGGTCCCTGAACCTCACCAATTTTGGAGAATCCCCTTGCTGTGGTTCTTGGTAGGTAGTAGCATTTGGCTTGATGCTCCCAAGTTTCTTATGGAAGGAACATCTCTGGGGCTGACACTCTGCCTGGATAAATCTTCATCTCATTAGCCCAAGGGCCTTTTTTCCATGAACATTTTCACAGAAGCTGTTTCACAAATCAACTCCATTGGTGTTGAAGACCTAATAAAGGGCTCTCTGTCAAGTAATTACAGCACTGAGGTTTGAATTTCTGCTCCACAACTTTCTAGTTGTTTAATTTATGTTGGGAAGAGACTGGTGGGATAAGCAGGCCTGAGTCTGAGGAAGAATTGGGGCCAAGGAGGTGGCCTGTGAGGTCAGGAGATTGGTTACATAAAAGAAGAATAAGTAAATAGTTAAATATATCGAGGATAATGGAAGCCAGATTTTTTTACCAAGAGAGAAGGAAGTTACAAATAGAATAAGGGTGAAGACTAGAATGAACCCTGTAGTGTTGGAGTAGAGCTAGAGATATTGGAGTAAATTCATGAGTTTTAATATAAATGGACAGAAAGATATAGAAATACATATGGGGTGTGTGTGTGTATGTGAATTTCCTAGCTCCATCTGCTAAAATGGCCTAAAAACAATAACACTCCAGTAGCAATGACCACACCTAGCATCCAGATCTTGGTTCTAAAAATCCATTCTCAAGTAAAAGGAACCAGAGCTCAGTGGAGAAACAGCTAATGAAATAACTGCAATGATTGTGGCAGAAAAAATACCACAAGAGCCTGAAATGTCTTGCACCCCAAAAAAGTACTCTCAGAATGATACAGAGATGCCAAAAGCACACAGGAGCTGGCTTGAAGGGTATCCCAATGGCTGGAACTGGAGCATTTTCAGCATCAAAACCAATAGTGATAGTAATGGCTTATAATCTATTGGATAAAATAGAAATCCACAAGTCCACGCTGATGGAAATAAGCCAATAAGAAGGGAGAGGAAAAAACTTCTGTACAATAGAATCCCAACTAGTAAATGGAAACAAATGTTGTAATTGGAAAAACTACAATTTGGCAATCATCCTAGTAACAATTTATGCAAGAATCATAAAATAAGCAAGTGAAAGTTTGTTAAGAAACCAGATGTTGCCGGGCGTGGTGGCTCACGCTTGTAATCCCAGCACTTTGGGAGGCCGAGGCGGGCGGATCACGAGGTCAGGAGATCGAGACCACGGTGAAACCCCGTCTCTACTAAAAATACAAAAAAGTAGCCGGGCGTGGTGGCGGGCGCCTGTAGTCCCAGCTACTCGGAGAGGCTGAGGCAGGAGAATGGCGTGAACCCGGGAGGCGGAGCTTGCAGTGAGCCGAGATTGCGCCACTGCACTCCAGCCTGGGCGACAGAGCGAGACTCCGTCTCAAAAAAAAAAAAAAAAAAAAAAAGAAACCAGATGTTTACATAGCCTCAAAGTGTCCTACAAAATACTTATTAATTCAAAGGGAAAGAGAATAACTTAACGGTGGAGAAATTACCACCTTAAGCCATCAAAGTTAACATCACCAGCAAAAAAACAAGTCAATACTATGTGCCTTTTAATATGATACATTTGGAAGAATACAATTTCACTTCTATCACATTCCTGCCAAAAAAAATGTATCACCTGAATCTAATCATGAAGAAACATCAGACAAACCTAAAATGAGGAACTCTACAGAAAAAAAGAAAGAAAAAGGCCTGAACTCAAAAATGTCAAGGTCACTAAAGATAAGGAAGGATTGAGGAAATGTCACAAATTAAAGATTAAAGAGACATAACAGGCCGGGCGCGGTGGCTCACGCTTGTAATCCCAGCACTTTGGGAGGCCGAGGCAGGCGGATCACGAGGTCAGGAAATCAAGACCACAGTGAAACCCCGTCTCTACTAAAAATACAAAAAAAAATTAGCCGGGCGTGGTGGTGGGCGCCTGTAGTCCCAGCTACTCGGAGAGGCTGAGGCAGGAGAAAGGCGTGAACCCAGGAGGCGGAGCTTGCAGTGAGCCGAGATCGCGCCACTGCACTCCAGCCTGGGTGACAGAGCGAGACTCCGTCTCAAAAAAAAAAAAGAGACATAACAACTAAATGTAATTCATAATCCTGACTTTGATTCTAGACCAAAAGTAAGAAATATTTTTTCAAAAAGGAAATTGTTAGGACAAATGACAAATTTTGACTGTGGTGTGTGGATTAGACAGTGAAATTATATCAATGTTAAATTTCTGATTTTGGTGATAACACTGTGGTTATGCAGGAGAGGGTCCTTGTCTTAAAGGAAAACACTTAAGTATTTAGGGATAATTGGATATCACCTCTGCAACTTACCTTCAATTGGTTCAGAAAAAGAAAATGAATGGCAAAACAAATGTAAAATGTTTACATTTGGAGAACTTGGGTGAAGAATAGTAAGAGAATTATCTTTTACCCAGGAGTTTGTTGTACTATATTTGCAACTTTTATGTAAGTTTGAAATTATTTCAAAATGAAAAGTTAAGAAAATGGCAATACCAGTATTTAATTCGTTGGATTTTGGGGAAAAGTACGTGAGTTAATATGTGTGGTATGTTTATAACAGAGCTAGACACATAATAAATGCTATATATATGTTAGCAATGATGGTGATAGTGAGACAGTGGTGGTGGTGATGATGAAGTCCTGAATTTTAAACACACAATTTGGCCAGGTGCAGTGGCTCATACCTGTAATCCCAGAACTTTGGGAGGCCAAGGCAGGTGGATCACCTGAGGTCAGGAGTTCAAGACCAGCCTGGCCAACATGATGAAACTCCTCCTCTACTAAAAATACAAAACTTAGCTGGGTGTGGTGGCAGGTGCCTATAATCCCAGCTACTCAAGAGGCTGAGGCACGAGAATCGCTTGAACCTGGGAGGCAGAGGTTGCAGTGAGCCAAGATCACACCATTGCACTGCAGCCTCAGCCACAAGAGTGAAACTCCGTCTCAAAAATAAATAAATAATAAACACACAATTCATCTGAATTGGGACGAGTTGACTCTGGCTCACTTTTCTCCTTTTAGATTTAACAAAGAAATTAAAATAGTATTTACTTGCATTTGACATGCTAACAACAATGTAAATTTGTTTACTGCAATTTAAACACTGTTCATATAATGTTTTATACACTAGTGTCCCCAAGCAAGACATGTTAGTAATATTTTTTAAATAATCCAAGATCAAATTTTTAAAAAGCCATTTTTACCTTTCATTAATTTAAGCAATCTAGTGTTAATGAGGATATGCAATACATAAATATATACATATATTAACATATATTTAATAAAGGTAAATCATATACACTGCTATTGTATACAGTTACTATACAATACCATATACAATAGCATTGTATATGATTAACCTTTATTAAATATATACATTAATATATATTACAATACATAGAATTAAAGACCATGAGAGTTTAAAAGACTTTGGAGATCATCTACTCCAATTCCTTTAAGAGTAAGTATATCCTCTCTCTACAGCAGGGGTGCCCAACCCTCAGTGCATGAACTAGTACTGGTCCGTGGCCTGTTAGGAACTAGGCAACACAACAAGAGGTGAGTGGAGAGCAAGCGAGCATTACCGCCTGAGCGCCACTTCCTGTCAGAACAACGGCGACATTATATTCTCATAGGAGCACAAGCCCTATTGAGAACTGTGCATGTGAGGAATCTAGGTTGCATGTTCCTTATGAGACTCTAAAGCCTGACGATCTGAAGTGGAATCGCTTCATTCTGAAACCATTCGTGAACACACCCTCCACCCTGCCGACTCCTTCCATGGAAAAACTGTCTTCCATGAAATCAGTCCCTGGTGCCCAAAAGGTTGGGGATCACTGCTCTCCAGCATCCCCATCAAATAGTACAGTTTCTGATTGACCACCTACAATGACTGGAAACACTCCTTCTCAGAACAGCCAGTTGGAAGTCATTCCTGATTGTTAGAAAGTTACTTTTTAACAATGAGTCAAAATCTTTCTCCATGTAATTTCCCGAGGCTGCTACTATACATGTCTTCTGAGGTCACAAATTGATTCCCTCCTCCACATAACAACATTTTGATAACATGAACTACTGTTCCCTACCCTCCTCATCTAAGTTCTCCCACTGTAGGTTTCCTCTTCTCCAAACTGAATATCCCCTGGGTTTTCAATTATTCCATGTATAATCACGGTTTTCAGTCCTCTCACCATCTTATGTTTTATTCTTTTTTTTTTTTTTTTTTTTTTTTGAGACAGAGTCTCGCTCTTGTCACCCAGGCTGGAGTGCAGTGGCGCGATCTCAGCTCACTGCAAGCTCCGCCTCCCGGATTCATGCCATTCTCCTGCCTCAGCCTCCCGAGTAGCTGGGACTACAGGCACCCGCCACCATGCCTGGGTAATTTTTTTGTATTTTTAGTAGGGACAGGGTTTCACCGTGTTAGCCAGGATGGTCTCAATCTCCTGACCTCGTGATCCACCTGCCTCGGCCTCCCAAAGTGCTGGGATTACAGGTGTGAGCCACCACGCCCAGCTCATTCTTCTAATCTAGAAGTTTCTCTTTTAGTGTAGTTTAAATCTCAAACTGCTCCTTTTTACCAATTCTTAGGCTATCCTAAAACAAATTAGTTCTAGGCTGAAATTGTCATTACTTTTGCTTTGTTCTCCCATATTCTGATGTTAAAGCAAATCTATAGTTAATTGTAAAATTTCTTTCCTTTAATGTGCATAGTACTTGTTATGTCTGTTTTGTGGCACTTATTACCATGTATCTTTTCTTACCCATTAACTTTTAAGTTCCTTAAGAGAAAGCCTATGTCTTCTTGGTCTTGTCTCTCATAATGTCTTAGCATGGTGCCTTCCACATCATAGGCACTCATAAATACTGACTGAATGAAGGAATAATCATGAATGCATGAGATTGCCAGATAGCTGATGTGATCTCAGACTGCCTTCATGGAAACAAAATCCCCCTGAACAGGACCAAGTATAGAAACTGAGGAGAGTGGTTAAAATGGTGGGAGGACTGAGGCCAGACTGAGCTAGACTCTGTCTCAAAAAAAAAAAAAAAAAAAAAAAAATGAAGAATGATCACACAAATGCAGAAGACACAAAGAGTTTACAGTTTTTTAACCCTTGAGAGCTCTAACAACAGAAATAATTATTTGTGCAGAGTGATTTACATGCAATTTTTTAAATAGGCCAAAAAAAAAGACTAGACTCAAGCACTTTACATGTATTATCTCACTTAAACCCACAAGTCCGACAAGGTAGGTACTAATATTACTCCTTTTTTCAAAAAACTTAAATGAAGCTCAGCAAGGTTTGGTGACTTGCCCAAGCTTACCAAGGTCCTAAATAGTGTAGTCAGGCTTCAAACCCAGGCTGTCACCTTCCAGGCCATTTGTTTACAACTTGAGATTATCAGCTACTTAATGCCCAACAAAGCAATCTCTGGCAAATTCCCACCCATATGCCTACAATTTTCCTGGTGACCTACTTGAAAAACCTCTCACTGAACAATCTGTTCATTCTCTGGATTCTAGAACACTTTCTACAGGGCTCTGTCATCATCCTTGACATACTGTATCATTGTGAGGTGCCTATGTACCAGTATCCCCTAATAAAGTGTTACCACTCTAAGAAAAGGCATTATGTCTTTATCTTTCTTCTTAACATCTCCAACTCCTAGCTCAGACTCAACAAATGCTGGGAAAATGAATGAGTCCTCTGGCTTAGCTGATATGCTTTGCAGAAAGTCACCTTCTTAACCAAGCACCTCTAATTCTGGATCTAATTAGTTGTAGTGCAGAGCTTTGGTTGTCACAATTCTGCAACCTAACTCTATCTTGTATCTCCTAACTGTAAAGTAAGGGAATCCAAAAAGCAATGTGAGTATCTGGCTGTTGTCCACCACCCTCCTCAGCAGCCTCATTCATTTTTCAGGGTCTTCACTCCCATTTACAACAGTGGCCAGCCAGAGTTACACAGAAACCAGAGGCAAAATAAATGGGAAATGAAAGCACCTGTTTCTCCTTTCCTTTATTGAGTTCCTAAAGTAAAAGAGTTCAGTAAAGTTGCTGATACTTTGGGGTCTTAAATAAAAGAGAGATACAAAGCAAGTGATTTTTATGCAGTCAGAAAATGATTAAACAAAATTTAGTAAATATGGCAGGTATGTGGATTGAGTGCACATATAACTATGAAATAGTGTTGAGTTGAAAAATGCAATTGACATACTGACGAATGCATGAGAGTCTCTTAATAGCAGAATTGATAAAGCAGAAGAAAAAAATTACTGAGATTAAACACGGGCTATTTGAAAATACACTGTCAGAAGAACAAAAAGAAAAAAGAATAAAAAGAAATGATGTGGGCCGTGTGCGGTGACTCATGCCTGTAATCCCAGCACTTTGGGAGGCTGAGGTGGGCGGATCCCCAGGTCATGAGATCGAGACCATCCTGGCCAACATGGTGAAACCCCATCTCTACTAAAAGTACAAAAAGTAGGCCAGGCGCGGTGGCTCGTGCCTGTAATCCCAGCACTTTGGGAGGCCAAGGCGGGCAGATCATGAGGTCAGGAGATTGAGACCATCCTGGCTAACACGGTGAAACCCTGTCTCTACTAAAAATACAAAAACATTAGCTGGGCGTGGTGGCGGGTGCCTGTAGTCCCAGCTACTCGGGAGGCTGAGGCAGGAGAATGGTGTGAACCTGGGAGGTGGAGCTTGCAGTGAGCCGAGATCGCACCACTGCACTCCAGCTTGGGCGATAGAGCGAGACTCTGTCTCAAAAAAAAAAAAAAAAAAAAATACAAAAACTAGCTGGGCATGGTGGTGTATGCCTGTAATCCCAGCTATTTGGGAGGCTGAGGCAGGAGAATCACTTGAACCCAGGAGGCGGAGGTTGCAGTGAGCCGAGATCACGCCACTGCACCCCAGCCTGGCGACAGAGCGAGACTCCATCTCAAAAAAAAAAAAAAAAAAGAAATAATGTATGTCTAAAACATCTAGAAACAGCCTCAAAAGGGCAAATCTCAAAGTTATTGGCCTTAAAGAGGAGGTAGAGAAAGAGATAGATGTAGAAAGTTTATTCAAAGAAATAATATGAGAACTTCCCAAACCTAGAGAAAGAGATCAACATTCAAGTACAAGAAGGCTATAGAACACCAAGCAGGTTTAACCCAAAGAAGACTACTTCAAGGCACTTAATAATCAAACTCCCAAAGATCAAGGATAAAGAAAGGATCCTGAAAGCAGCAAGAGAAAAGAAACAAATAACATATAATGGAGCTCCCATATGTCTGCCAGTAGACTTTTCAGTGGAAACCTTACAAGCCAGGAGATAGTGGCAAGACATATTGAAAGTGCCAAGGGGGAAAAAAAATTTACCCTAGAGTAGTATAGCTGGTGAAAATATCCTTCAAGCATGAAGGAGAAATAGTTTCCCAGACAAATAAAAGTTGAGGGATTTCATCAACACCAGACCTTTTCTACAAGAAATGCTAGAGGGAGTTCTTCAATCTGAAAGAAAAGAACATTAATCAGCAATAAAAAATAATATAAAAGAGGCCAGGCGTGGTGGCTCACACCTGTAATCCCAGCACTTTGGGAGGCTGAGGCGGGCGGATCACAAGGCCAGGAGTTCCAGACCAGCCTAGCCAATATAGTGAAACCCCGTTTCTACTAAAAATACAAAAATTAGCCGGGCATAGTGGCAGCCGCCTGAAGTCCCAGCTACTCAGGAGGCTGAGGCAGGGGAATCACTTGAACCCGGGAGGCAGAGGTTGCAGTGAGCCAAGATGGCGCCACTGCACTCCAGCCTGGTGACAGAGCAAGACTCCATCTAAAAAAAAAAAAAGTCATCCAAAGGTAGAAAACTCACTGGTAATAGTAAGCACACAGAAAAACATAGACTATTGTAACACTGTAATTGTGGTGTGTAAACTGCTCTTATGTAGAAAGACTAAATGATAAATCAATCAAAAATAACTTTTCAAGACGTAGACAGTACAATAGATGTAAAGAGAAACAACAAAAAGTTAAAAAGCAGAGGGATAAAGTTAAAGTGTAGAGTTTTTATTAGTTTTTTGCATGTTTATGCAATCTTTGTTGTCATCAGTTTAAAATAATGGGTTATAAGACAGTATTTGCAAGCCTCATGGTAACCTCAAGTCAAAAAACATACAACAGATACACACACACAAAGCAAGAAATTAAATCATGCCACAAGAGAAAATCATCTTCACTAAAAGACAAGAAGGAAGGTAAAAAGGAAGAGAAGACCACAAAACAACCAGAAAACAAATAACAAAATGGCAGAAGTCCTTACTTATTGATAACATTGAATGTAAACAGACTAAATTCTCCAATCAAAAGACAGACTGGCTGAATGGATTAAAAAGCAAGACCCAGTGAATCTGTTTCCTACAAGAAACACACTTCACCTATAAAGATACAAATAGACTGAAAATAAAGGGATGGAAAAAGATATTCCATGCCAATGAAAACCAAAAAAGGACAAGAGTATCTATACTAATATCAGACAAAATAGATTTCAAGACAAAAACTGTAAGAAGAGACAAAGAAGGTCATTATATAATAATAAAAGGGTCAATTCTTCAAGAGGCTACAACTATAAATAAATATGCACCCAGTGCTGAAGCACCCAGATATATAAATTAAACATTACAGCAAAAGAGAGAGACCTCAATACAATAATAGCTGGAGACTTCAACACCCCACTTTCAGCATTGGACAGATTGTCCAGACAGAAATCAACAAAGAAACATTTGACTTAATCTGCAATATAGAACAAATGGACCTAATAGATATTTACAGAACATTTCATCCCACTGCTGCAGAATACATATTCTTCTCATCACATGGATCATTCTCAAGGATGGAACACATGTTAAGTCACAAAGCAAGTCTTAAAATATTAAAAATGCCGGGTGCGGTGGCTCACGCCTGTAATCCCAACCCTTTGGGAGGCTGAGGAGGGCAGATAACCTGAGGTCAGGAGTTTGACATCAGCCTGGCAAACATGGTGAAACCCCATCTCTACTGAAAATGCAAAAATTAGCTGGGCATGGTGGCGTGCACCTGTAGTCCCAGCTACTCGGGAGGCTGAGGCAGGAAAATGGCTTGAACCCAGGAGGTGGAAGTTGCAGTGAGCCGAGATCATGCCACTGCACTTCAGACTGGGAGACAGAGCAAGACTCTGTCTCAAGAAAAAAAAAAAAAAAACCCTGAAATGATACCAAGTATCTTCTCTGACCACAAGTAAACTAGAAATCAATAACAAGAAGAATTTTGGAAACTATACAAACACATGGAAATTAAGCAATATGCTCCTGAATGACCAATAGGTCAATGAAGAAATTAAGGAAATTGAGAAATTTCGTGAAACAAATGATAATGGAAACACAATACACCAAAAGATATGAGATACAGTGAAAGCAATACAAAGACAGAAACTTACGGCTGTAAGTGCCTACATCAAAAAAGGAGGAAAAACTTCAAATACGTAACCTAACAACACATCTTAAAGAATTAGAAAAGCAAGAGCAAACCAAACCCAAAATTAGTAGAAGAGGCCAGCAATTTGAGAGGCTGAGGCCCGCAGATTGCTTGAGCCCAGGAATTTGAGACCAGCCTGGGCGACATGGCAAAACCTCATCCCTGTAAAAAATACAAAACTTAGCTGGGTGTGGTGGTGCACACCTGTAGTCCCAGCTACTTGGGAGTCTGAGGTAGGAAGATCACTTGGGCACCAGGAGGTTGAGGCTGTAGTGAGCTATAATCATGCCCCTGTGCTCCGGCCTGCATGACAGAGCAAGCCTCTGTTTAAAAGAAAAAAAAAAAAAAAAACTTTGTAGAAGAAAATAAAGATTAGAGCAGAAATAAATGAAATTGAAATGAAAATACAAAAGGTCACTGAAACAAAAAGTTGGGTTTTTTTAAAAGATACACAAAGTTGACAAACCTTTAGTCAGACTAAGAAAAAGAAAGAAGATCCAAATAAATAAAATCAGAGGCAGCTGGACAAGGTAGCTCATGCCTATAATCCTAACACTTTGGGAGGGTGAGGCAGGCACTTGAGCTCAGGAATTTGAGACCAGCCTGGGCAACATGGTGAAACCTCATCTCTACCAAAAATATAAAAAATTAGCCAGGTGTGGTGGTGCATGCCTGTGGTCCCAGCTACTTGGGAGGCTGAGGTGGGAGGATTGCTTGAGCCAGGGGAGACAGAGGTTGCAGTGCATCAAGATTGCACCACTGCACTCCAGTCTGGGTGACAGATCATATCTCAAAAAAATAAATAATAAAATAAAATTAGAGATGAAAAAGGAGACATTACAGCTGATACCACAGAAATTCAATGGATCATTTGTGGCTAGTATGAGCAACTATATGCCAATAAATTGGAAAACCCAAAGGAAATGGATAAATTCCTAGACACATATAACACACCAAGATTGATCCATGAAGAAATTTGAAACCTAGTCAGACCAATAACAAGTTAACAAGATGAAAATCATAATAAAATGCTACTGATTTTTGTATGTTGATTTTGTATCCTGAAACTTTACTGAATTCTAAAGTTCTTTTCCTCCCCATAAAGAAAAGCCCAGGACCTCACAGTGGCTTACGCCTGTAATCCCAGCACTTTGGGAGGCCAAGACAGGCGGATCATGAGGTCAGAAGATCAAGACCATCCTGGCTAACACAGTGAAACCCCGTCTCTACTAAAAATACAAAAAATTAGCCGGGCGTGTTGGCGGGCACCTGTAGTCCCAGCTACTCGGGAGGCTGACGCAGGAGAATGGCGTGAACCCGGGAGGTGGAGCTGGCAGTGAGCCGAGATCGCACCACTGCACTCCAGCCTGGGGGACAGAGCAAGACTCCACCTCAAAAAAAAAAAAAAACATAAAGAAAAGAAAAGCCCAGGACCTGATGGCTGAATTCTACCAAACATTTAAGGAAGCATTAATACTAATCCTACTCAAACTGTTCCCAAAAATAGAGGAGAGAATACTTCCGAACTCACTCTATGAGGCCAGTATTACTCTGATACCAAAACTAGACAAAGACACATCAAAGAAAGAAAACTACAGGCCAATATCTCTAATGAATACTGATGCAAAAATCCTCAACAAAATACTAGTAAAGCAAATTCAACAATACATTAAAACAGTCATTCATCATGACCAAGTGGGATTTATCCCAGGGATGCAAGGATGGTTCAATATGTGTGAATCAATCAATGTGATAAATTATATCAACAGAATAAAGAACAAAAACCATATAATCATTTCAATTAATGCTGAGAAAGCACTTGATAAAATTCAACATCCCTTCATGATAAAAATCCTCAAAAAACTGGGCACAGAAGGAACATATCCCAACATAATAAAAGCCATATATGGCTGGGCATGGTGGCTCATGCCTGTAATCCCAGCACTTTGGGAGCCTGAGGGGGCGGGTCACTTGAGGCCAGGAGTTTGAGACCAGCCTGGCCAACACGGCAAAACCTTGCCTCTACTAAAAATACAAAAAATTAGCCTGGCATGGTGGTGCATGCCTGTAGTCCCAGCTGCCTGGGAGGCTGAAGCATGAGAATTGCTTGAACCTAGGAGGCAGAGGTTACAGTGAGCCAAGATGGCACCACTGCACTCCAGCCAGAACAACAGAGCAAGACTCTGTCTCAAAAAAAAAAAAAAAAAAAGTCATATACGATAGACCCACAGCTAGTATCGTATTGAATGGGGAAAAACTGAAAGCCTTTCCTTCAAGATCTAGAAAAAGGATGGCCACTTTCACCAATGTTATTCAAGACAGTACTGGAAGTCCTAGCTACAGCAATCAGATAACATAAAGAAATAAAGGACATCCACCTTTGCAGGGACATAGATGAAGCTGGAAATCATCATTCTAAGCAAACTATCACCAGGTCAGAAAACCAAACACCGCATGTTTTCACTCATAGGTGGGAGTTGAACAACGAGAACACATGGACACAGGATGAGGAACATCACACACCAGGACCAGTAGGTGGGGAGTCGGGGGCTGGGGGAGGGATAACATTAGGAGAAATATCTAATGTAAACGACGAGTTGATGGGTGCAGCAAACAAACATGGCACACGTATACCTATGTAACAAACCTGCACATTGTGCGTATGTACCCTAGAACTTAAAGTATAATTTTTTTAAAAAAAGCAAGAAATAAAGGACATCCAAACTGGAAAAGCAGATGACAAATTGTCCTTGTTTGCAAATGATATGATCTTATATTTGGAAAAACCTAAAGACTCCGCCAAAAAACTGTTAGAACTTTAGAATTTATTAGTAAACTATTGTTTACAGATAAACAAATTCAGTAAAGTTGCAGGACACAAAATCAACATACAAAAGTCAGCAGCATTTCTATATGCCAACAGTGAACAATCTGAAAGGGAAATCAAAAAAGTAACCCATTTACAATAGCCACAAATCAAATTAAATACCTAAGCATTAACTTAACCAAAGACGTGAAAGATCTCTACAAAGAAAACTATAAAACATTTGTGAAAGAAATTTAAGAGGACACCAAAAAATGGAAAAATATTTCATGTTCATGGATTGGAAGAATCAATATAACTGTTAAACTGTCTATACTACCCAAAGCAATCTATAGATTCAATGAAATTCCTGTTAAAATAGCAATGACATTCTTCACAGAAATAGAAAAAAAAAAATCCTAAAATTTATATGGAACCACAAAAGACCCAGAATAGCCAAAGTTATCCTGAACAAAAACAAAAAAACTGGAGGAATCACATTACCTGACTTCAAATTATACTACAGAGCTATAGTAACCAAAACAGCATGATACTGGCATAAAAACAGATACATAGACCCATGAAACAGAATAGAGAACCCAGAAGCAAATCCATACAGCTACAGTAAACTCATTTTCCACAAAGGTGCCAGGAACATACACTGGAGAAAGGACAGTCTCTTCAATAAATGATATTGGGAAAACAATATTCATATGCAGAATAATGAAACTAGACCCCTATCACTCACCACATAGAAAAATCAAATCAGCCTGTAATCCCAGCACTTTGGGAGGCTGAGGCGGGTGGATCACAAGGTCAGGAGTTCGAGACCAGCCTAACCAACATGCTGAAACCCTGTCTCTACTAAAAATACAAAAAAAAAAAAAAAAAAAATTAGCCAGGTGTGGTGGTGCACGCCTGTAATCCCAGCTACTCAGGAGGCTGAGGCAGGAGAATTGTTTGAACCTGGGAGGCGGCAGTTGCAGTGAGCAGAGATCAAGCCACTGCACTCACTGCACTCCAGCCTGAGTGACAGAGGGAGATTCCATCTCAAAAAAAAAAAAAAGAAAAAGAAAAATCAAATCAAAATGGAATAAAGACTCAAATGTAAGTCTTCAAACTATAAAACTACTTCAAGAAAACTTGGGGAAATTTTCTCCAGGACATTGTTCTGGGCAAAAATTTCTTGAGTAATGCCCCACCAGCATAGGCAACCAAAGCAAAAATGAATAAACGGGGTCACATCAAGTTTAAAAGCTTCTGCACAGCAAAGGAAACAGTCAACAAAGTGAAAAGACAACCCACAGAATGGGAGAAAATATTTGCAAAATACCCATCTGACAAGGGATTAATAACCAGAATATATAAGGAATGGCAAATAACTATCAGAATAAATCTAATCATCCAATTTTTAAATGGGCAAAAGATGTGAAAAGACATTTCTCAAAAGAAGACATACAAATAGCAAACAGGTATATGAAAAGGTGCTCAACATCATTGATCATCAGAAAAATGCAAATCAAAACTACAATGAGATATCATCTCACTCCAGTTAAAATGGCTTTTATCCAAAAGCCAGGCAATAACAAAAGCTGGCAAGGATGTGGAGAAAGGGAACTCTCACACATTGTTGGTGAGAATATTAATTAGTGCAACTACTATGAAGAACAGTTTGGAGGTGCCTCAAAAAAACTAAAAATAGAGCTACCATACAATCCAGCAATCCCACTGCTGGGTATATAACCAAAAGAAAGGGAATCAGTATATCAAAGAGTTATCTGCATTCCCATGTTTGTTGCAGCACTGTTCACAATAGCCAAGATTTGGAAGCAACTTAAGTGTCCATCAACAGATATTTACATACAATGGAGTACTATTTAGGCATAAAAAAGAATGAGATCCTGTTATGTGCAACAACATGGATGGAACTGAAGGTCATCATGTTAAGTGAAATAAGCCAGGCACAGAGAGACAAACTTCACGTGTTTTCACTTATCTGTGGGATCTAAAAATCAAAAAAACTGAACTCCTGGAGATAGAGAGCAGGCTGGGCACGGTGGCTCACGCCTGTAATCCCAGCACTTTGGGAGGCCAAGGAAGCCAGATCACCTGAGGGCAGGAGTTCGAGACCAGCTTGGCCAACATGGTGAAACCCCATCTCTACTAAAAATACAAAAATTAGCCGGGTGTGGTGGTGGGCACCTGTAATCCTAGCTACTTGGGAGGCTAAGGCAGGAGAATCGCTTGAACCCAGAAGGCAGAGGTTGCAGTGAGCTGAGATCATGCCACTACACTCCAGCTTCCAGCCTAGGCAACAAGAGCAAGACTCAATCTCAAAAAAAGAAAAAAGAGTAGAAGGATGGTGGTTACCAGAGCTGGGAAGGGTAGTGGGAGAGGGTTTGGGTTGTGGGGAAAACTGGGGATGGTTAATGGATACAAAAAGTAGAAAGAATGAATAACACCTAGTATTTGATAGCACAACAGGATGACTATAGTCATGAATAATTTAATTGTACGTTTTAAAATCATTAGAAGAATATAGTTGGATTGTTTATAAAAACAAAGGATAAATGCTCGAGGGGATGGATACCCCATTTACCATGATGTGATTATTAAACATGTTGCATCCCTATATCAAAACATCTCATGTACCCCATAAATATATATATACCTATGTACCAACAAAAATTAAAAGTTAAAATAAATAAAAATAAAAATGAAGTAGTCAAAGTCATAGAATCAAGGAGTAGAATGGTGGTTTCCAGGGACTGGAGGGCAGGGCAAAATCAGGAGTTACTAATCAACAGGCATAAAGTCTCAGTTAAGCAAGATGCACAAGCTCTAAAGATCTGCTATACAGCATTGCACCTATCAACAATATATATCAACAATAATGTATTATACACTTAAAATTTTGTTAAGAAGACAGGCCCGGGTGCAGTGGCACACGCCTGTTAATCCTGGCACTTTGGGAGGCCGAGGCAGGCAGATAACCTGAGGACAGGAGTTCAAGACCAGCCTGGCCAACATGGTAAAACCCCGTCTCTACTAAAAATATAAAAACTAGCTGAGTGCGGTGGCCAGCTACTCAAGAGGCTGAGGCAGGAGAATCCCTTGAACCTGTGAGGCAGAGGTTGCAGTGAGCGGAGAGCACGCCACTGCACTCCAGTCTGGGCAACAAGCGAGACAATGTCTCAAAAAAAAATTTTTTTTTGTTCAGAGGACAGATCTCATGTTACATATTCTTTCCACAATAATTTTTTTAAAGTCTAAAAAATTGGACATAAATGTTCATTATTATGGGATTGTTTAAATAACTTACATTCTATCCACACAGATCAATATTATGCAACCCTTAATAATGATGACCTAGTTTTATATGTATTGGCTTGAAAGACATTAATTATAAATTATATAGCAAAAATGCAACCAATAGAGGATTGGTCCATTTAAAATGTATGTATGTTCATCTAAATGAAAATCTGTTTACAATGGTTTTCTATGTTTATGCATTTCTCTATTACCTAAAATTCTTATAATGAGCATATATTTTTTAAGGAAAAAACAATACCAGTGTTTTTGAAAAATACAAATGTAAACTTTAAGAACTTCACAAAAACCACATACCACTAATATATTTAAAATTGTCTCCATTATGATACATTTTAGTCATATGTTCAGATTATAAATTTCTATAAGATTATTTATATGTTGTTCTTATTAAAATTTACATTAATTCATTTTCCTTAAGCTTTAAGGAATTTTTTTGGTATCAATTTTACATCTTCCTAGACGTTGTTCTGGAATTTAAATGAGTGTAAATACTTAATTGCTCAGCCAAATACCAAACACTTCAATCCACAGGCTCTGTGCCTTTGGAACAGATGATTATGAAAATAAATGGTTCTGCAGAGTTCACATTTACTTGAAGTGTCAAAAAATAAAGATGGATTACAAAAGCTCTAAAAAAATGTGTGGCTTGTAGTGTATAATGGTTTTCAAAAGAGATGGGTGTATTTGCATGTGTGTTAGGTGTGTAAATGCACATACCTGTATCTTTCATAAATATATGTGAGAATTCCTGTTTATGCTCATGGTGTGTACTTTCTCATAGGTAATAAAATCTGTTATTCATATGCTTATCTGTACCTCCAAGGCAAGCCACATTTGCTTTCATGTTATGCTCAGGAAACCAGCCTCAACTTGTCTGAAAAGAGTTTCAGTGTTGGGCCTGCTCCACTCTGGCCATCAGCCGTGGAGATGGGCTATTTTTGACAAAGGTGCAGAGGAGAAGGGCAACGCAGGCCGCGGCCCAGGAAGTCAGTCGACGAGGGCGCGCGAGGCACTTCAGCACCACGGACATAGGCAAGCCTGATCCAAGTCCTTTCCCGCGGAGGAAGATCGCTCCTCCGAAGCTACCACCAGCCCTCTGGACCCGGGGCGTTACTATCTCCGGGCCCTCGATCGTCACTCGGACACGAGCTTTCCGCCCGCTCCTCGCGGAGCCGGGTGAAAACCTGGCCCGAGATGCAGGTCCGCGCTGAGCCTTCATCCGCCGCAACACGAGTCTCCTTCCTGACGGCCCGCGCTACCCTTCTTCCCTCTCCTCCTCTCAAATGAGGCCAAATGGGCGCACGTGGCGTAGAAATTCTACAGAGCCCAGAGTACTGTGAGGAAAGATTCGCCTTTTCCTCCCCGTGGCTGCTGGAGGCTGTGCGTACTTGCCCTGAGCCTCCTCCGCCACTCTCGGCCGTGACCAGGCCCTTCCTCACTAACCTTTGCCCTCGTCTTCCCTTGGGAAAAGACTTCTACAAACCGTCGATGTACCACGAAAATCTCAGCGCCCACAGACTGGCGTTCAAGAGTCATGGACATGAGACAAGAGAGTAATGGAAAATACAAATTCTTGGCCATATTTCTAAAATCATCCAGCATTTTTTAAAACTTGTATTTGAAATTGATCCCATATGACGCCACAGTGACTCACCCCTTGCTTGGGTGGGCTACTGGGCGAGAGGAAAGCAACAGCCCCTGGCCTTCATCATGGACGCTGCCGGAGGGCCCAGACACGCGACAGCGGAAAGAAACGGGAAACCGGGCCGTAGCCGATGCTGGCCCTCCCGTCCCCGTGTCCCGGTTCTCCAGGAGGGCAGCGCAGAGAAATGCGGGCCCCGCGGCCTTTCAGGCGTCGTGCAGAGCACCCCGAAGTCTGCAAAGTGGGTGGGGCGCGTCGCCCCCAGCCCGGCCCTTACCCAAAAAGACTGTTCTGCCCCTTAGGTGTGGTGGCTAAACGCGGGTGTGTGGACTTCGGGGTCCGCTCTCATTCCCCTGTCGGGCGGCCGGGCAGGCAGGATCAAGGTCCCAGTCCCCCGCCGCCGACCGGCTCCCGGGGCCCGGTTACCTGCGTGTCGCGGCGAGGAAGGTGCCCCCGGAGGCGACTGACGCGGGTGTGCACTCGCCTGGGAAAATCGAGGCAGGCGCTGCCCGGGGTAGTGCGGAGGCAGAGGGGCGCCGCCGGCGCGGACTCTGCGCCTGCGCTCTCCGCCGCCCCCACCCCACAACCTGACTGGCGCCGTAGTTGGAGACTGCGGGGGGCGCTCAGGGTTGTGCCTGAACTGAAGGACTTCCTCTACCCGCGAGGTGGGAGGGTCCACGGGAAAGCACCCGCCCCCGCCCCTCTAGCTTACGCCCTTGGAGGGCGCTTGTTTGAAGCAACTGCCTGTCTGCCAGGGCTATGTAGTCCGCTGCAAGTGGGCACGGAGGCAGTTTCTGTCCATTTCCACCCATTGTTTGCGCTTAAAAGTCGCAAGTCTATTCCTTCATGTTTAAATATGTGTCCAGCATCGGAAAATCGTGGTCCGGAAAAGTCTTCGGGCATCCCCGAGTCCACCCGCCATTTTACTGATAAGGTCTCTGGCGGAAGGGTCTTGACACTGCACAGCTGGTTCTTCTATCCAGGTGCATATGCCCCAGTCCCAAGTGGAATGAATATAGCCTCTTGGAAACAGACTGGTCATTAAAAGCACTGGATTTGATAGGTCCAGGGGACAGGCAGGAAGGCTATAACCCTGGGACTGGCAAGAAAGGGTGAGGGCTGAACCAAGGTGCTGGCTGTGGGGAAAAAACAGGAGGTGCTTGCTGGTTTTTCCTCTGTCCCTTCAGAACCACTCTCGACTCTGCTCTGTGACTCAGGACTGACCTTTATGGGCTACGTCAGCTGTTATCTGGCTTTCAATTGGTTTAGGCAAGTGGGAGGCACCTGCAGATCAGAAGGCAGGATGTGATTCAGGACCTCCTCTGCATCCCCAGCGGGCCACCGTGTTAGCAGTGGCTATATTCTTCATCTGAAAGCCATTACTCCCATCCTGTGGCCCTCTTCTGCAGTTTTCTCCAGGTTCTGGTTACCACTAACTACCCTTGCCCCTTCAGGCCTGGGGTGGGTAATGACGCCCAGAGGTTTCCTTTAACCCCATCCACACCTTTTTAAATAGTCCCTTCATTAAACTCTCCTCAACTATCCCATCTTCTCCCCACCTTTCCAGGACGCTATAATAGATTTTAGTCCATTGCGGTTGGCAAAATTCATGAGGACAAAAATATATGTAAAAGAAATACGGGGCTTTTAAAAGGTGAGAAGTCTTCCAGAGCCATCTTGACAGTTTTGGGCTCCAGGCAGCCAGCATGCTAGGTGGTCTCCCCACTGGGCCCCATAGCCCGAGGGTGCCAGTTTAGGTAGACCCAAGAATGGAATTCAGACTGCTCATAAACAGTGTGATCACCAAAGGGCTGGGGATCATTTGAGAGTCCAGCATAGGATTTTGGATTCCTCTTGAGGTAGAGAGACAATCTAGATCTTTATAGAGCAAGTGCTGGTGCTCTCCCAACTACAGCTGGGCTGCTTTTGAATGAGTCAATATTCTTAGGACACTTAAGAGAGTCCTGGAAACAGTGTCTGATAAATGTGCTTAACAAGAAACTGCTGAGTGAGGCAATTGTCAATTGACAGCCTCTGGCTGTTTCTGTAGAAAATCCAAGAATGTTCCCAAAGAAGGGGAAAAAGGCAAGAGGGTAGGAAGTTATTAAATTGCCTCTAGCACACTATGGTGTGCTTGGTCTGAATCCAAAATTTGACCATTTCTCGGGCTTGTAAAAACAACCAAACTGATTTGACTACTTTGATTCCTTCCCCATCCCCTTAAAAAACAAAACAAAAACAAAATGAACAAACAAACAACCCACCAATGCAGTATCTTAGCAAGACTTACCCAAAGGGACCCCCAGCTGTAGCTATTTGCAAATAAAATTAATGTCCAAGCAAACACACTATTTGTACTGAATACAAATGAGACCAGAACAGAACATTTAACATGTAAATATTTCCGAACTTTCACCCTTCCAAAGAGAAAGGATCATTTGTTGTTCAGACATGCATTAATTGTGCTGATCTCAATAAGGAATAGAGGTAAAGAAGCAAAAGGAGCCTCAGAAGGCTAGGCTGATCTGCAAGGCTCAGTTAGATTTTTTGTTTTGGAGAAGGTGGGATGTGGTGGGGATAAGGAAGGCGACCAGAAAAGTTTGAGTAAGGGAATAAGAAAAAAAGACCTGGAATGAGCTGACTTTAGGAGAGATGGTTTCTGGGAGTTTTGAGAGAGTGAGACTAGGGATTTAGCACAGCTGACATTCTGAGTGACACCAAGGTATAGAAAGATATGAAAGAGGATTTTTAGACATTTTGTGATGTTTAATAAATGGAATTATGTTGTGCTCTGATACATAGGGCTTTTCCTTACAAGTGTCAAAAACTTAAACTCAGACTGATTTAAGAAAAGGAGCATATTTGGCTTAATAACTGAAAAATCCATAGATAGGTAGCTTCCGATATGACTAGATTCACGAATGCAAACATTGACATCAGGACATGATCTCTCCTTTCCTCTTTGTTGACATCAAAGAGTTTGTTTTCACATAGTGATTTCTGGCCACCTCCCCACCTTTCCCCAGTGTTCAACTTACATCATCTTTATAGCTAACCATTCCAAAAGAAGCAGAGCACTTATTTCCCGGTAGTTCCAATAAAATATTGAGCTTATGTCTCATTGGCAAATTCATATACTTTAATCTAGAGACAGGGCCAGGCGCAGTAGCTCATGCCTGTAATCCTAGCACTTTGGGAGGCCAAAGCAGGTGGATCACCTGAGCAGGAGTTCGAGACCAGCCTGACCAACATGGAGAAACCCCATCTCTATTAAAAATACAAAATTATGGCTGGGTGCGGTGGCTCACACCTGTAATCCTAGCACTTTGGGAGGCCGAGGCGGGCGGATGATGAGGTCAAGAGATCGAGACCATCCTGGCTAACATGGTGAAACCCCGTCTCTACTAAAAAATCCAAAAAAAATTAGCCAGGCATGGTGGCGGGCGCCTGTAGTCCCAGCTACTCGGGAGGCTGAGGCAGGAGAATGGTGTGAACCCAGAAGGTGGAGCTTGCAGTGAGCCGAGATCACACCACTGCACTCCAGCCTGGATGACAGAGCGAGATTCCGTCTCAAAAAAAAAAAAAATTAGCCAGATGTGGTGCCACATACCTGTAATCCCAGCTACTCAGGAGGCAGAGGCATGAGAATCGCTTGAACCCAGGAGGCGGAGGTTGCGGTGAGCCCAGATCGTGCCATTGCACTCCAGCCTGGGCAACAAAAGCAAAACTCCATTCTCAAAAAAAAAAAAAAAAAAAAAAAAAATCTAGAGACAGAGAATAGGGGAGAGCTAATCCTCCAAAAGAAAATCATGATTCTTTTTACCAGAACAAACCAATAGTGATGAGCAGGTGAAAAAAGAAAATATCCACTACAGGTACCTCCCAAAACAACTTTGGTTAAGATGTATATTGCTTTCCAGTATTTTTTGTGGACACCAAACTAGTGTTTCTTTTGAAAATGACAGCAAGGCAGCTGAACTGTTTAACTTAAAAAATAAGGTGAAATGTCAGCCGGCACAGTGGTTCACGCCTGTAATCCCGGAACTTTGGGAGACCAAGGTGGGCAGATCACTTGAGGTCAGGAGTTCGAGACGAGCCTAGCCAATACGGTGAAACCACATCTGTAGTAAAAATACAAAAATTAGCCGGGCACGGTGGTGCGCACCTGTGATCCCAGCTATTCGGGAGTCTGAGGCAGGAGAGTCATTTGAACCCAGGAAGCAGAGGTTGCAGTGAGCTGAGATCACACCATTGCATTCCAGCCTGGGCATTGCAGCAAGTCTCTGTCTCAAAATAAATAAATAAATAAATAAATAAATAAATAAAGTGAAATGTCTTGCTGTTCCTATACAAAGAGATACCAGAAAATATTCTTAGAATGTATTTTAGTCTGAGTTTTCATATACTCATAATTTTTATTTAAGTGGCCCCTTTTCTGATCCCAGCAAAGAACTAGAATCCTCAAAGCCCTGAATAAGTTACCAGAGTTCCTCGTTACCATTCTGGAGATACATATTTCCTCTTATCAACATCATCGACTTCACTCTCACAATCAGATACAAAGCTCAATACAGTTGACTCTTGAACAACATCAGTTTGAAGTAGACAGATCCACTTACATGTGGCCTTTGTTTTTCAGTAAATATGTTAGAAAAGTTTTTGGAGACTTGTGACCATTTGAAAAAATTTACAAACCATATAGCCTAGAAATATAGAAAAAAAATTAAGAAAAAGGTACATCATGAATGCATAAAATATATGTAGATACTTGTCCATTCTATCATTTACTATCATAAAATATACACAAATCTATTATAAAACATTAAAATTTATCAGGCCAGTTGTGGTGGCTCACACCTGTAATCCCAGCACTTTGGGAGGCTGAGGCGGGTGGATCACTAGAGACCAGCCTGGCCAACATGGTGAAACTCTCTCTCTACTAAAAATACAAAAATTAGCTGGGCTTGGTGGTGCATGTCTGTAATCCCAGCTACTCAGGAGGCTGAGGCAGGAGAATCACTTGAACCTAGGAGGTGGAGGTTGCAGTGAGCCCAGATTGCGCCACTGCACTCCAGCCTGTGTGACAAAGTGAGACTCTGTCTCAAAAAAAAAAAAAAAGTTAAAATTTATCAAAACTGGGCCGGGCGCAGTGGCTCACACCTGTAATCCAGCTCTTTGGGAGACCAAGGCGGGCAGATCACAAGGTCAGGAATTCGAGACCAGCCTGGCCAACATGGTGAAACCCTGTCTCTACTAAAAATATAAAAATTAGCCAGGCGTGGTGGCAGGTGGCTGTAATCCCAGCTACTCGGGAGGCTGTGGCAGGAGAATCTCTTGAAACTGAAAGGCAGAGGTTGCAGTGAGCCGAGATCACACCACTGCACTGCAGCCTGGGTGAAACAACAAAACTCCATCTCAAAAAAAAAAAAACTTATCAAAACTTACACAAACACAGACTGTATGTGGCACCATTAGCAGTCAAGAGAAATGTAAACAAACACAAAGATGCAGTATTAAATCATAACTGTGGCCAGGCGCGGTGGTTCACGCCTGTGATCCCAGCACTTGGGGAGGCCGAGGTGGGCGGATCACCTTTCTTACTAACATTTTCTTTTCTCTAGCTGACTTTATTGTAAGAATACATACCAAATACATGTAACATACAAAATGTGTGATAATCAACTGTTTCTGTTATCAGTAAGACTTTGAGTCAACAGTAGGCTATTGATAGTGAAGTTTGGGGGGAGTCAAAAGTTGTATGCGGATTATTGACTGTGTGGAGTTTCAAAATGGATCAAAGACCTGAATATAAGAGCATAAACTTTAAAACTCTTAGAAGAAAACAGGATAGGCTGGGCGCAGTGGCTCACACCTATAATCCCAGCACTTTGGGAGGCCTAAGCGGGTGGATCACCTGAGGTCAGGAGTTCGAGACCAGCCTGACCGACATGGTGAAACCCTGTCTCTACTAAAAATATAAAATTAGCTGGGCATGGTGGCACATACCTGTAATCCCAGCTACTTGGGAGGCTGAGGCAAGAGAATCACTGGAATCTGGGAGGCAGAGGTTGCAGTGAGCCAAGATGGCGCCATTGCACTCTAGCCTGGGCAACAAGAGTGAAACTCCATCTCAAAAAAAAAAAAAAAAAAATGAAAACATAGAAGAAAACCTTCATTACATTGGATTTGGCAATGATTTCTTAGACGTAACACAAAAAAGCACAGGCAATAAGATAAAAAATAGATCAGTTGGACTTTATCAAAATTAAATGTCTTTTGTGCATCAAAAAACACTACCAACAGATTAGAAGGCAACCCATGAAATGGAAGAAAATATTTGCAAATCATATATCTAATAAGAGATTGATATCCAGCATACATAAATAACTCAACTCCTACAGCTCAACAGCAGCAACAACAAAAATCAATCCCTTTTAAAAATAGGCAAAGGGCCAGGCACAATGGCTCATGCCTATAATCCCAGCACTTGGAGAGGCTGAGGTAGGCAGATTATTTGAGCCCAGGAATTTGAGACCAGCCTAGGCAACATAGTGAGACCTCATCTCTACCCCCGCAAAATACAAAAATTAGCTGGGTGTCCCTGTAGTTCCCAGCTACTTGGGAGGCCAAGGTGGGAGGATCACTTGAATCCAGGAGTAGGAGGTTGCAGTGAGACAAGATAGAGCCAGCACACTCCAGCCTGGGCAACAGAGTGAGACCCTGTCTCAAAAAAAAAAAAAAAAAAAAGCCAGGGGGGAAGGGCAGGCAAAGGATTTGCATAGACATTTCCCTAAAGAAGATATACAAATGGGCTGAGTGTGGTGGCTCGCGCCTGTAATCCCAACACTTTGGGAGGCCGAGGTGGATGGATCTCTTGAGGTCAGGAGTTTGAGATCAGCCTGGCCAACGTGGTGAAACACTGTCTCTAGTAAAAATACAAAAATTAGCCAGCCGTGGTGGCAGGTGCCTGTAATCCCAGCTACTTGGGAGGCTGAGGCAGGAGAGTCACTTGAACCCAGGAGGTAGAGGTTACAGTGAGCCGAGATCATGCTACTGCACTCCAGCCTGGGTGACAGAGCAAGACTCTGTCTCCAAAAAAAAAAAAATCTGGCCAGGCGAGGTAGCAGGTGGCTCATGCCTGTAATCCCAGCACTTTGGGAGGCCGAGGCGGGCGGATCACAAGGTCAGGAGATCAAGACCATCCTGACTAACACAATGAAACCCCATCTCTACTAAAAATACAAAAAATTAGCTGGGCGTGGTGGCATGCGCCTGTAGTCTCAGCTACTCAGGAGACTGAGGCAGGAGAATCCCTTGAACCCAGGAGGCAGAAGTTGCAGTGAGCCGAGATCGCACCACTGCACTTCAGCCTGGGTGACAGAGTGAGGCTCTGTCTCAAAAAAAAAAAAAAAAGAAGATATACAAATGGCCTAGAAGCACATGAAAAGATGAAAAGATGCTCAACATCACTAATTATTAGAGAAATGCAAATTATTATTATTATTATTTTTTTTTTTTTTTTTTTTTTTTTTTTTGAGACGGAGTCTTTCTCTGTCCCCCAGGCTGGAGTGCGGTGGCGCGATCTCGGCTCACCGCAACCTCCACCTCCTGGGTTCACGCCATTCTCCTGCCTCAGCCTCCCGAGTAGCTGGGACCACAGGCGCCCGCCAGCACGCCTGGCTAATTTTTTGTATTTTTTAGTAGAGACGGGGTTTCACCGTGTTAGCCAGGATGGTCTCGATCTCCTGACCTCGTGATCCACCCGCCTTGGCCTCCCAAAGTGCTGGGATTACAGGCTTGAGCCACCGCGCCCGGCCGAGAAATGCAAATTAAAAACCACAGTGAGATACCCCTTCATATTCATGAGGAAAAGTATTATCAAAACACCAAAAAATAACAAGTGTTGGCAAGGATATATGGAAAAATTGGCATTGTTGCATTGCTGGTGGGAATTGTAAAATGCTATAGCTGATAGATACAGGAGGCAGATAAGGGAGGGTTCCCAGATAATCGCTCACCATCCCAAACATCATATGCTTTTGTGCAGATGAGGGAACTGGCCCAGAGTCTTCCCTGGACATGCCTGCAATGCCTGTGCACTGAGAGAACGGGGTGGAGCCACCGGGAATTCACACCTTATGCAGGGGGAAGAGCCTGGCCTCTTCAGCTCATGTGTGGTGGCCTGGTATTTAATCTGTGAGGTGAAAGCCTGTTCACAGGACCCCCTCTTTCTTTGCTGAGAGTTTTCCTTTCACCCGATAAATCTGCCCTCCTCACCCTTCAATGCGTCTGCATGCCTAATTTTTCCTGGTCATGAGACAATACACTGGATTTTAGCTGAACTAAGGAGCAAAAAATCCTGCATCATAGCCACTGGGGAAACTGATATAATGATTCCTCGAAAAATTAAAAACAGATTTGCCATATGATCCAGTACTTTTACTTCTTTTTCTTTTTTTCTTTTTTCTTTCATTTTAAATTTGAGACAGAGTCTCACTCTGTCATCCAGGCTGGAGTGCAGTGGCATGATCTTAGCTCACTACAACCTCCGCCTCCCAGGTTCAAGCCATCTTCCCACCTCAGCCTCCAGAGTAGTTAGGACTACAGGTGTGTGCCACCATGCCAGCTAATTTTTGTAGAGACGGAGTTTCACCATGTTGGCCAGCCTGGTATCGAATGCCTGACCTCAGATGATCTGCCCACCTCGGCCTCCCAAAGTGCTGGGATTACAGGCATGAGCCTCTGTGCCTAGCCTGATCCAGTCATTTTATTTATGATACATAAAAAGTGAAATGAGAGACTTGAACAGATATTTGTACACCCATGTTCATAGCAGTATTAATCACAATAGCTAAAATGTGGAAGTAACTCAAATGTTTGTCAATGGATGAATAAATTTAAAAAGTATGGTATACACAGACAATGAAAATATAATTCAGCCTTGAAAAGGAAGGACATTCTGACACATGCTATTACATGCATGAACCTTAATAATATTATGCTAAGTGAAATAAGCCAAAAGGACAAATACAAATACTTTATGATTCCACTTATATGAGGTACCTAGAGTAGTCAAATTCATACAGACAGAAAGTAGAATGGTGGTACTGAGGCTGGGGTGGAGAATGGGGACTTAGTGTTTAATGGTACAAAGTGTCCATTGGGAAAGACAGAAGAGTTCTGCAGATGGGTGGTGGTGATGGTTGAACAACAATGTGAATATGTTTAATGCCATAGAACTGTTCATTTAAAAATGACTAAAATGGGGGAACACTTATTCTATTTTAAGGAATAAAGTGTTGTCTTGATTCTAGAATCATAAATAAAGCCAATTGAAGTCTTTAAGCTAAATTTATTATAACTTTTTTTTTTTTTTGAGAAAGAGTCTCACTCTATTGCCCAGGCTGGAGTGCAGTGGTGCAATCTCGGTTCACTGCAGCCTCTACCTCCTGGGTTCAAGTGATTCTTGTACCTCAGCCTCCTAAGTAGCTGGGGTTACAAGCACCTGCCACTACGCCTGGCTAATTTTTGTATTTTTAGTAGAGACAGGGTTTCACCACATTGGTCAGGCTGGTCTCGAACTCCTGACCTCAGGTGATCTGCCTGCCTCGGCCTCCAAAAATGCTGGGATTACAGGCGTGAGCCACCATGCACAGCCTATAATTTTGTCTTTGTCTTTTGCCAAAGAGTTTGAACCATAACCATAATCTTTTTCCTTTCCTTTCCTTTTTTTTTTTTTTCTTTTTGAGACAGAGACACTCTGTAACCCAGGCTAGAGTGCAGTGGCTTGATCTCAGCTCACTGAAACCTCCACCTCCAGGTTCAAGAGGTTCTTTGAGTAGCTGGGAGTACAGGCCTGTGCCACCATGCCCAGCTAATTTTTTGTATTTTTAGTGGAGATGGGGTTTCACCATATTGGCCAGGCTGGTCTCGAACTTCCGGCCTCAAGTGATCCACCTGCCTTGGCCTCCCAAAGTCCTGAGATTACAGGCATGAGCCACTGAGCCCACCCTGTAATCTTTTTAAATAAAAAATATTTGAATGAGGCCGGGCGTGAGAGAATCACTTGAGCCTGGGAGGCTGAGGTTGTGGTGAGCCAAGATCATGCCATTGCACTCCAGCCTGGATGACAGAGTGAGACTCCATCTCAGTCAATCAATCAATCAATCAATTTGAATGAGGTAAGGCAGCGGTGGAGTTGAAAAAGCTTGAAAACAAAGGAAGATAAAAAATTGCACTTCAGAAAAATCTCAAATTGACAAGAAGCAGAATAGCTTCAGGAGGGAATGAGTGGATATTCAGCATATTCTCCTCCTCTGGAGCATTGCTAAGGAGTGGTCCCAGGTGGGGTTGCTTGAGGCACAACCAAATGACCTTCCGACCTCCACCTATCCCACAACTGGATCTGTGAAACACTGGATTTGATCTGTAACAATGGGGATGCAGAGAAATTTAAATGGGCTGCAATATACAAACTAAGTGCCTTTCATGGAATTTATAATTCCCAAACTCACAAGTGGTGTTGAGCAGTTGAAAAACATGCAATCTCCGGTCGGGCATGAGGTCAGGAGATCGAGACCATCCTGGCTAACATGGTGAAACCCCGTCTCTACTAAAAAAATACAAAAAAATTAGCTGAGCATGGTGGTGGGCACCTGTAGTCCCAGCTACTCAGGAGGTTGAGGCAGGAGAATGGCATGAACCTGGGAGGCGGAGCTAGCAGTAAGCCGAGATAGCGCCACTGCACTCCAGCCTGGGCGACAGAGCAAGACTCCGTCTCGAAAAAAAATAAAAATAAAAATAAATAAAATAAAATAAAAGCATGCAATCTCCTTGACTGGTGAAAACATACCTACGCACTCAACTTTTCCCTTCTTTATTTCAGAAGAATGACTGCAGGATAACCTACATGGCATGGAATGCCAAAGATGTGGCTGTGTCTTATTATTTCTACCAGTTGGCAAAAATGCACCAAGAGCCTGGAACCTGGGAGGAGTTCCTGGATAAATTCATGGCTGTAAAGGTGTGTTTTGGTTTCTGGTATGACTATGCCAGAAACTTCTGGGAGAAGAGGAAAAGGGTTTTGTATCTTTTACCAATTTTTTTTTTTTTGAGACAGAGTCTCGCTGTTGCCCAGGCTGGAGTGCAATGGCGCGATCTTGGCTCACTGCAGGCTCCGCCCCCCGGGGTTCACGCCATTCTCCTGCCTCAGCCTCCCGAGTAGCTGGGACTACAGGCGCCCACCACCTCGCCCGGCTAATTTTTTGTATTTTTAGTAGAGACGGGGTTTCACTGTGTTAGCCAGGATGGTCTCGATCTCGTGACCCCGTGATCGGCCCGCCTTGGCCTCCCAGAGTGCTGGGATTACAGGCGTGAGCACTGCGCCCGGCCTCTTTTACCTATTTTTATGAAGACATGAAAGAGAATTCAAAGTGTGGAATTTAGAAGCTGTTAAATAGAGAAAGACATGCCAGAAGAAACTGTGGGAAAAATCCTCTAGTATAGCTCTTCTGATGTGATAAAGTAGAATCCCAGTGGAAATTATACCACTATGGAAAATGATCAGATGGACCATTCTGTCTCCCTTCATAAGAAAGGATATTTCTGAAGACTGGAAGAATCAATTCTTTGTCGCTCAGTATGAGAAATTTGAAGATTATGAAAAGAAAACGAAAGGGTCTACACTGCAGTTTCAATCAGAAATCTAAAAAGGACCTGCTCACTAGGTGTGGTGGCTCATGCCTGTAATCCTAGCACTTTGGGAGGCCAAGGCAGGAGAATCACCTGAGGTCAGGAGTTTGAGGCCGGCCTGGCCAACATGGTGAAACCCCATCTCTACTAAAAATACAAAAATTAGCCAGCCATGGTGGTGGGCGCCTGTAGTCTCAGCTACTCAGAAGGCTGAGGCAGGGTAATTGCTTGACCCAGGAGGCAGAGGTTGCAGTGAGCTGAGATCACGCCATTACACTCCAGCCTGGGTGACAAGAGCGAAACTGTCTCAAAAAAAAAAAAAAAAAAAAGGACCTACTCTTTCTGCATCTCCTTTAACTACGATCTAAATTAAAAGAAAAGAAATTCCTTTAAACGTTTAGTGAAAGAAAATTCTCTGGATGTTTCCTTAATTACTAAGATTAATGGTTTATAATACAATAATCAAAGAATTTCAAAGTCTACATAGAAAAAACCATTACAGGGAGGGGGGAGGGACAGCATTAGGAGATACACCTAATGCTAAATGACGAATTAATGGGTGCAGGAAATCAACATGGCACATGGATACATATGTAACAAACCTGCACATTGTGCACATGTACCCTAAAACCTTAAAGTATAATAAAAAAAAATAATAATAAAAAACAAACAAAAAAAAAAAAAAAACCATTACAGGCCGGGTGCTGTGGCTCACGCCTATAATCCCAGCACTTTGGGAGGCCGAGGCAGGTGGATCACGAGGTCAGAAGTTTGAATCTCCCTTGCCAACATAGCGAAACCCTGTCTCTACTAGAAATACAAAAATTAGCCAGGTGTCGTGGCACGCACCTATAGTCCCAGCTACTTGGGAGGCTGATGCAGAAGAATCACTTGAACCGGCAGGCAGAGGTTGCAATGAGCCGAGACCATGCCATTGCACTCCAGCCTGGGCAACAGAGTGAGACACCATCTCAAAAAACAAAACAAAACAAAACAAAAAACACCACAATACTATCTATATGATTCTAATTGCTTTTCATGGTATTTTTATTAGTCTTACAAATTAAATAATAAAATGAAGTTTACAAACTTTTAAATGGTGAAAATGGTAAATTTTATGTTATGCATATTTTGCCACAATAAAAAAATGTTAACTTGGGCCAGGTGCGGCGGTTCACACCTGTAATCCCAGCACTTTGGGAGGCTGAGGCAGGAGGATCACTTGTGACCAGAAATTCAAGACTGGCCTGAGCAACATAGCAAGACCTGATCACTACAAAAAACAAAGCAGTTAAAAACAGTCAGGTGTGATGGCACACACCTGTAGTCCTAGCTACTCAGGAGGTGGAGGTGGGAGGATCACTTGAGCACAGGAGTTCAAGGATGCAGTGAGCTAGGATCATGCCAGTGCATTCCAGACTGGACCACAGACCAAGACCTTGTCTTTAAAAAAAAAAAATTGGGGGCTGAAAAATGCAAATACAAATGTCAAGTGTGTCACCACCCATAGTACACAGTACTCTCAGAGAAAAATATGAGTACAATTAAAACATTTTAAATCACATGAGGAATCATTGCTAGGGAAACTCAAGCCAATGCAACAGGGCAGATTATCTCTGTCCCTACTTGGTTGACACTGGCACTGTTGATCCCCCGATGTCTGGCTGTGACTCCCAGAGAATTCGCAACCCAGGTAATTTGCCTGCAGGTTTGGCTACAAGGTCACTTTGTTGCCACCATGATAACCTTCTGCTAGACTAGCTAGCACCATCAACTACTTTCTAAGTACATAACAGTGCATGCAGCAACCTCTGGATCCCTTCCATACCATGCTAAAGCCTGAATAGGATCAGGACTGTCAACTCAGGCCTCACTCTGTTTGTCTGTGCCATGTTGCTCTTCCACTCTGCTTTAACCATCCTGTATTGGTGCAGAGCCACCCTGTGAGACTTTCTCCTATCTTATTTCCAAACAGGGAGTGGAATCCAAGACCGTCTACTTTCAGCTTTCTTCACAGTCAATTTAATAGCCCTAATGGAATTTCTGCCTAAAGGTTAAAATCATGATACAAGGCTGCTTACTCCACTATCTCCCCTTTTTACCCTTTCTGTACCCAAGTAAAAAGCTGAACTTTGACTCTTCTTTTTCCTAAATTAATTCCATTTTTTAAAGAGTACTAATCTCCACTCCCATCCCCAGTGGTTGGTAGATACTTGTGGCTGACTATAGAGAAGGTCATATACACAGAAATGGAAAAGAGAAGAACATGTAAAAAAATTTTTTTTTTGAGACAGTCATGTTCTGTCACATAGGCCGGAGTGCAGTGGCATTATCTCGGGTCACTGAAACCTCCATCTCCCAGGTTCAAATGATTCTCCTGACTCTGCCTCCTGAGTAGCTAGGATTACAGCATCTGCCACCACACCCGGGTAATTTTTTGTATTTTTTGTATTTTGTATGTTTCACCATGTTGGCCAGGGTGATCTTGAACTCCTGGCTTCAAGTGATCTGCCCACCTCGGCCTCCCAAAGGTATTACAGGCATGAGCCTGACCTTGATATATTCTTTTAAATTAAGTAAAACAGGCTGTTTCGAGCAACAAGGGAATATAAGTGTTCATGTAATTTAACAGTCCAGAGCTCCAGGCTAGGCTTCATTTAGCTCCTAAAATGACGAGATCAAGACCCAGTTTCTCTCTGTTTCTAATTCTACTTCTTCATTGTTGGTTTCATTCTTGGCAGGCTTCTCTCCCTGTCGTTCCAAGATGACTATCAAAGGTTTCTGGACCCACAGGCTGCTTTGTTCACATGAAAGGAAAACGAGCACTTCTCCACTCCCAGTGATGAACTAAAGTCCAGAGCTGAGTGTGGTTGGACTTTCTCTTCCAATCACTGTGGTTATAAGGGTGGTGTTTACTAGCTTAAGATAACATCATATCCCATATCAATATCCCATTTCTTTTTTTTTTTTTCTTTTTTTTTTTTTTTATTATACTTTAGGGTTTTAGGGTACATGTGCACAATGTGCAGGTTTGTTACATATGTATCCATGTGCCATGTTGATTTCCTGCACCCATTAACTCGTCATTTAGCATTAGGTGTATCTCCTAATGCTGTCCCTCCCCCCTCCCCACACCCCACAACAGTCCCCGGAGCGTGATGTTCCCCTTCCTGTGTCCATGAGTTCTCATTGTTCAATTCCCACCTATGAGTGAGAACATGCGGTGTTTGGTTTTTTGTCCTTGCGATAGTTTACTGAGAATGATGTTTTCCAATTTCATCCATGTCCCTACAAAGGACATGAACTCATCATTTTTTATGGCTGCATAGTATTCCATGGTGTATATGTGCCACATTTTCTTAATCCAGTCTATCGTTGTTGGACATTTGGGTTGGTTCCAACCCTTTGCTATTGTGAATAGTGCCGCAATAAACATACGTGTGCATGTGTCTTTATAGCAGAATGATTTATAGTCCTTTGGGTATATACCCAGTAATGGGATGGCTGGGTCAAATGGTATTTCTAGTTCTAGATCCCTGAGGAATCGCCACACTGACTTCCACAATGGTTGAACTAGTTTACAGTCCCACCAACAGTGTAAAAGTGTTCCTATTTCTCCACATCCTCTCCAGCACCTGTTGTTTCCTGATTTTTTAATGATGGCCATTCTAACTGGTGTGAGATGGTATCTCACTGTGGTTTTGATTTGCATTTCTCTGATGGCCAGTGATGAGGAGCATTTCTTCATGTGTTTTTTGGCTGCATAAATGTCTTCTTTTGAGAAGTGTCTGTTCATGTCCTCTGCCCACTTTTTGATGGGGTTGTTTGTTTTTTTCTTGTAAATTTGTTTGAGTTCATTGTAGATTCTGGATTCAATATCCCATTTCTAAAGCAGTAGAGGAGTAGAACCAGATTTCCCCGAGGTACTTGGACCCTGGGAATAAATATTAGATACCAGTTCCAAGAAAAGGGGAAATTTGTGTTGAGTGGCCCAAAACACCAAATATTCACCATCTCTGATATCTACCAAATCTGATTTGACTTACTGCTCAACAAGCATTTATTGAACAGAATACTAAAAAAAATTAAAATAAAAAAATTTTAAAAATAAAAAATAAATGCAAAACAGAAACAACTTAATCTTAGCAACTCTTTCCTATGGTTGGTACTTCCCCATCAAGATCCTTTCTGACTCTGTGATCTGTGCTCTAGAAAAAAAATGTTTAAATAATATCCAGTAGTTACACTTGATGCACTAAAATCCACTACCTAGGAGTCCTCTGCTCAGATTTAACTATGAAAATACAAACAAAAGGCAAGGCAGTGGGGAGGGAATCTGCTGTGAGGAATCACCAGAGCTAGGCCCAGTGGAAGTGTTGGGGGCCTAATGGCAAAGAACAATCAGCCTGCCACCAAATTTCCTAAATGCAGAGCAACTTCTCTCTCCATTAATCCAGAAAGACTCTTTCATTTTAAAACTCAAGATGTGACCGCTCACTGTGAGTATTTAATGTTATATGTAATAATAACAAATGTGATAAAATTAGAGTGAAATCTGCTTCAGCTGTAAGGTGGTTTATGAACCACATTAATGATCTTTAAGGAGATGTGGACATGCAGACTGGCAGCCTGCCCACACAGCAGGTGGTGTTAGGCACAGGCTCCTAAGGGGGGATGGAAGGCTTGAGTTCTATTAGCTTTGCTGCTCAGTAGCTGTGTGACCTTGAGCAAACCCATTAACCCCTCTGGATCTACAAGTTCTTCAGCTCTAAAATGGCAGAGTTAAACTTGATGTTTTCTAAGCTTTTTTCATTTCCAACCTTCTAAGATACTCTAATAAATTGATTTTGTTTTTAAAAGTTCACGAATGAGGCCGGGCTCTGTGGCTCACGGCTGTAATCCCAGCAGTTTGGGAGGCCAAGGCAGGCAGATCACCTGAGGTTGGTAGTTTGAGACCAGCCTGACCAACATGGAGAAACCCTGTCTCTACTAAAAATACAAAAATTAGCCAGGTGTGGTGGTGTGCTGTAATCCCAGCTGCTCAGGAGACTTAGGCAGGAGAATCACCTGAACCCAGGAGGTGGAGGTTGCAGTGAGCCAAGATCACGCCACTGCACTCCAGCCTGGGCAGCAGAACGAGACTCTGTCTAAAAAAAAAAAAGAAAGAAAGAAAGAAAAAGAAAATCAAAATAAATAAGTAAATAAAACGAGTAAACATCAGGGGAGATAGGGATATTCTGGCTAAACCAACCTAACAGGATTCTTGCTGAAGATAGACCAGGGTGATCAGACGTCACCTAGGGGATGGTGGAGGATGTGGAACCTGATCAGATCTTGAGGGTGATCACATATCAAGTGTGGGAGGGTCTTGCTAAACCAACTTAGCAGGGTTCTTTGCTAAAACTGGATTTTTCAAAGGAGTGTACAAATGGGCCTAAGAGAAGTGTTAGGAGATTGGCTAAAGTTTGGCCAGCAAATAATCTTTGTCAATCCTGACCCTCCCCTACAGAATCTCCAGCGAACCTCAGCAGATACACAGCCCCAGGAGGCAGTGTGGACTGAACTGCAGGAATCCCCACTCTCTTTGGTCTGGGGGAAAGATTAAATTTTCTAGGTTCACAGAATTCCCTTCTTCAGAGGCACCTCCAGGGACCCAGATCTTTCCCTCACCACCTGTGTTTCCTAGAAAAGGGTCCTAACTAGGGTGGATCATCCAAGGTTTTGTCTCAGGACAAAACCTAAATTAAGATGACAAATAGAAAGCATGAATTAGTCCAGGCACAGTGGCTCGTGTCTGCAATCCCACCACTTTGGAAGGCCAAGGTAGGAGTGTTGAATGGGGTAAAAAGTTTGAGACCTGCATAAGCAACATAGCAAGACTCTATCTCTACAAAAAGTTTTTTTTTGTTTGTTTGTTTTTTAATTAGCCAGGTGTGGTAGTGCACACCTATAATCCCGGGTACTTCAGAGGCTGAGGAGATTACTTGAGCCCGGTAGTTCAAGACCCTGTCTCAAAAAAAAAAAAAAAAACAGAAAGAAAATAAATCACCAAAAATCTTCAGAGAGATGAATATTACATCAATGAAAGAGGAAAATGGTGTGTTTATGAAAAGGAATACCCAGAGAACGTGAAGAAAGGCTTGAAAATTTAAAGTTAGATAGTAAAAATTAAAAAAACAAATACACAGTAAATGGGTTGAAAGAGAGTCTCCCATAACATAGGACAAAAGGACAAAATGATGGAATAAAGGACAGAAAAGATAAGAAAATTAGAAGACCTGTCAGGAAGTCCAGCATCCAAATACAGAGTCTAGAAAAAGAGAAGAGAGAAAACAGAGGGAAGGAAATAATCCTCAAAATAATTCAGGACAATATCCTAGAGTCTGCAGATTGAAAGGGCCTATGGAATGTCGGCATAGCACTCTAAAGTCTGCCCACACCAGGGTATGGCTACATGAAATTTCAGAACCCTGGGGACAAACAGATCTCCAAGATCCAGAAAGAAAACAAACAAAACCCCAAAAATGTTTAAAATTGGCCACATTAAAAAATCAGGAATCAGAATTCTTGGGTTTCTTACCAAGCTCCTCCCACGTGCCCAGAGCTTCCAGTAAAATTTTCAGTGTTCCCTTCTTAGGTATCAGACAGAGGCCCAAAGAAATTTGTAAATGATGATGAAAAAAGATTGAGCACAGTCTAAAAATCTAAAATTCTCTCACTTCCACGCTACTTCCTAGAAACCAGTGGGATGGATGAAGCCTTTTATTCTTCCCTTAGGCTCCAATTCCTTCACTCTACCTTTCCCTAATCACCAAATGATCATCTCCTCCTTGTCTCTCTCTCTCTCTCTTTCTGTCTCTCTCTCTCTCACACACACAGACACACACACATACACTCACTCACTCACACAGGCTTGATTTAAGGACACACGTCATGGCTGCTTTTCTTGAGAGCAAACATTGTTAATTATAGCTCTGCCCAGGAAATAGGCAAAAAAATCCCAAGAGCTCAGCTTTTGACAGTAGGGAGCTGCACTTCTTTCTGGACAGAGTCAGACTAAATTTAGTGACAAATTCTAAATTGGTGTGAGACTTTCCCATTTCCTTGAAGCATAATGCTCTATTGATTGCAAGCTGAGTCATATATTGAGACTGCTTCTCACACTGTCAGCTGGAAGTGTAATTCTTGAATGACTCCCAGCAGACATTTATAGATTTTTCAGTCTGTTGAGTTATAAAAGATAGCCAAAGTCTTTTTTTCTCCTGAAGACCTTCAAATAAATCTTGATCTTCACAGCTAAGTCATTGAACATAATTATATACAACACACTGGGAGTAATCTGCATAAAAGCGAGAGTTGAGGTAGTGAAGTTAGAAAAATAATCAAGGGAGTCTGTAAAGAAACAAAGAACAGAGGACTGACAACTGGAGTTCCACCTTCCAGTTTGCTCCTGTTTAAGAGGTAGAAGAAAGAAAAAAGTAACTATTCAAGGTGAAGAGAGGGCAAAGATGGGAATAGGAACCAGGTTAGGGTACCAGGACAGGAATCAAAGAAAGAGAATACTTCAAGAAAGAGTGTATGGCAGAGTAAAATATGTTGGGGAGACCAAGAAGGGATCTGGCAGACCCATTTAGTGTCCTGTCCATAACTTCTCAGGTCTTATTGCACAGGGCAGGACTCCTGACTCCTAATGTCTTAGGACCTTTAGTCACTGGATCCTGTTCTGCCTCAGCACTGTCAAGCCAGAAGTACAGGGGAATTAATGCTTCCTCATCCTCACCCCAATGCAGCAACCCTCAATCAAGGACTGACTAGAGTTGGTATGTATATACGCCAGATTCCTTACCCCTTATAATAACTCTGAGCCTATGCGTACACAGACTCTGAGAGTTCCCCAGCAGAATTAAGCTCCAGTTACTCACAGTGGTAACTGACTTGAAAATATACCATTTATTATCTCCCTTCTCTTTTCTTTCTCATTTCCCTACACCCCTGCTGGTGCTTCTTTGCATCATCTCCAAAAGTCTGGGATGAGAAAAAGCCATTGATAATATATTCTGAAGATCCTTGAGAGGTCAAGGTCAGTAGAATGGAAAAGGCAGAAACTACATGACTGGATTCTAAGAGAAGAGTTGGAGATGAGGAATTGGAGATAGAAATGGAAAACAACTCTTTCAAGAAGTTTAGCATGTAGACAAAAGAAAGAAACGGGGGAGTCACTAATGGGGCAATAGGATTGAAAAAAGTTTTAATTTTATTTGAATTTATCTAGGAAAGATACACTCAGCTGAGCGTGGTGACTCACGCTTGTAATCCCAGCACTTTGGGAGGCTGAGGTGGGCAGACCACGAGGTCAGGAGTTCGAAATCAGCCTGACCAACATGGTGAATCCCCATCTCTACTAAAAATACAAAACTTAGCCAGGCATGGTGGCATGCATCTGTAATCCCAGCTACTCAGGAGGCTGAGGCAGGAGAATCACTTGAACCCAGGAGGTGGAGGTTGCAGTGAGCTGAGATGGCACCATTGTACTCCAGCTTGGGTGACAGAGCAAAACTCTGTCTCAAAAAAAAAAAAAAAGACGCTGGGCGTGGTGGCTCACACCTGTAATCCCAACACTTTGGGAGGCTGAGGAGGGTGGATCACTTGAGGTCAGGAGTTCCAGACCAACCTGGCCAACATGGTGAAACCCTGTCTCTACTAAAAATACAAAAATTAGCTGGCCGTGGTGGCGGGCCTCTGTAATCCCAGCTATTGGGAGGCTGAGGCAGGAGAATCACTCAAACCAGGGAGGCGGAGGTTGCAGTGAGCCAAGATCACGCCACTGCACTCCAGCCTGGGGGACAGACTGAGACTCCGTCTCAAAAAAAAAAAAAAAAAAAAAGAGAGAGAGAAAAAGAAAGAAAGATCCACTCATATTTTGAGACATATGACTCTAGGACAATGTACATGTTCCTGGAAGCCCTCCTCCCTCTCTTCTGTTTTCAACACCTCTTTGGCTGGTGTCTCTACCTGACCCAGACTTGTGTTTGTTTTTCTAAGCATTCTGCACTTAGCACTCTTCTCATCCCTTTCTATACTCTCTCTCTGGGTAATTTAATCCTCTCTTATGGCTTGAATTTACACCTATACACTACTGATTCCTAAATTTGTATCTTTAACTCAGAGCCCTTTCCTGGGCTCCAGACTCATGTATTGAACCACCTACTTTATAAGTATTCCTGTCTATCCAGCAGCTCCCTCAAATTAATCATGCAAAAATTGAACTTGCCATCTTCTCCTCAAATTCATTTTTTCTTTGTGCCTAATGGGTGAATGGGACTTGTATTAGTCCATTCTCACACTACTATAAAGGAATACCTAAGGCTGGGTAATTTATAAAGAAAAGAGGTTTAATTGGCTCATGGTTCTGCAGGCTGTACAGGAGACATGATGCTGTCTACCTCCTTGGCTTCTGGGAAAGCCTCAGAAAACTTAACAATCATGGCAGAAGGCGAAGGGGATGCAGGCTTCTCTTACATGGCTGGAGCAGAAGCAAGACGGGAGGGGTGTCACACACTTTTAAACAACCAGATCTCACGACAACTCACTATTGCCATGACAGCACCAAGGGGGATGATGTTAAACCATAAGAAACTGCCCCCATGATCCAGTCACCTCCCACTTTCAACATTGGGGATTACAATTCAACATGAGGTTTGGATGGGGACACAGATCCAAACCATATCAGTACTACAATTTATCTAGTTGCCCATATCAGAAAAATGGAACTCATCCTAAACCATACCCTCTGTCATCACCTTCATCCAATCAGTCATTAAGTTGAGTAAGTCCTTCCCACTTCTTTAACATCTCCCAAATTAACCCATTTCTTGCATCCCCACTGCTCCTGCCTGAGTTTAGGCTATCATTATCTCTTGCACAGGCCATAAAGTTCTTTTAAGTGGTCACAGAGTTCTCATAAATGGTCTCACTGCTTTTAGTCTTGACTCTTTCAATACATTTTTCCACCCTTCTGCCAAATAGATTCTCTGCTATTTAAAACATTTCCAGGTCTCTGGGAGAGTTGGTGTGAAGGGAGCGTTTAGAGGTGTGTGGATAGTCAGAATTGGGGAAATTTGTGTCGTGCACCCAGCTTGAAGACTTATTGGATCAGACTTATGGATCTCTCATATCCTTTTCTGTAGGTCCAAAACAAGAATCTGTCCCTCCTCCACCAAAGATAATGACTCTCTTGGAATCTTTTCCTGGAGCCAATCCCTGTGAATCAGGACAGAGATAGAAAAGAAATCCCCTAGTATTTTTCATCTATGAGGACAGCCACCAAGGAAGGACCCAAGGCTAAGAAATGGAGCTAAATAAGGATCATATACAGAGAGAAAAACTCAAGGTGCAGAAAGAGTACCCCCAAGACAAGCATTTCAAGGTTAAGGCAAGGCCAACATGGCAAGATACAAGAAGGGGATTTCCTTTTCTTAGAAAATTCTTGTTTAGAAAGTTTATTCTGGACCTGAGAGGTAGACATTCCCATTCTTGCTCCCACACAGGACAGCAATAATATCTTCTAAGACAATGGTCCTCCACCTGAGGAATGTGTGTAGCCTTAGAAGCATGTGAAGACTTTCCAAAGGATTCAAATGCAAGATGGTTCTAAGAAAACCAAATTTCAGGCCAGGTGCAGCTGCTCACGCCTGTAATCCCAGGACTTTGGGAGGCCGAGGCAGACACATCATTCAAGGTCAGAAGTTCTAGGCCAACATGGTGAAACCCCATCTCTACTAAAAATACAAAAATCAGCCCGGTATGGTGGTGTATGCCTGTAGTCCCAGCTATTATGGAGGCTGAGGCAGGAGAATCGCTTGAACCTGGGAGGCAGAGGCTGCAGCGAGCTGAGATCCTGCCACTGCACTCCACCCTGGTGACAGAGCAAGACTCCATCTCAAAAAAAAAGAAAGAAAGAATTGAAGAAAAGAAAATCAAATTTCAGATCCTCAACTTTCTTGTTTCTTTTTTTCTAAATGTTTGGTACTGATTTTTATCTCTCAGTTTCTCATTTCCTGTCTACCGTTTTTACAGTTATCCTTCCCCCTCTGTACTAAAGAAAGCACACACTTCCCACCCATCCTGAATCTCACTCTAGTGCACCAAGAAAGAGTGAAAGGGTGTGTGGGTGGTGTGTGTCTGTGGTGTGTTTGGTGTGTGTGTGTGTGCGTGCATGTGCATGCATGCATGTGTGTGTGTGTTGGGGGAGGTATGATATTTTGGTCTTAGTGCTGAGAAAGTGAATCACTGGATAACAAGATTATTTATAAGCCTGGTGTTTCCTATTCTTTAATGTCAACAAAATCAGAGGAGGATCTAATCAAGTTGTCAGCTGATAGTTCAACAAAAATAATTTTTTATAATATATCTTTTTTTGGCATATAACTTAGGAGGAGTTTGAAGCTTGAGTGACATTTGGTTATAACAAAATGTCTTCCATTCTTCTATTCCCATCATCTTATTTATATAAAGATTTATCAGAGCCATATATATGGTATGTGTATACATATACACACATAAACAAAAAAGAAATATGAATGATTCTAAATGCTATCTCATTTCAGCAATAAAAAAATTTCACCCATGCATTCATGAAACAATTTTTTAAAATAGCCTTCCCTTGGCCAGGCACGGTGGCTCACGCCTGTAATCCCAGCACTTTGGGAGGCCAAGGTGGGCGGATCACGAGGTCAGGAGATCGAGACCATCCTGGCTAACATGGTGAAACCTCATCTCTACAAAACTACAAAAAATTAGCCAGGCGTGGTGGTGGACACCTGTAGTCCCAGTTATTCGGGAGGCTGAGGCAGGAGAATGGCATGAACCCGGGAGGCGGAGCTTGCAGTGAGCCGAGATCACGCCACTGCACTCCAGCCTGGGTGACAGAGTGAGACTCCGTCTCAAAAATAATAAATAAATAAAATAAAATAAAAATAGCCTTCCATCTCATTAATAAACTTATTTCTAATTAATTCCATTTAATTTACATACATAATTTTTGTTGCCAAGAAGTATGATGGTGTGATCAATAAAAGACTTTCAAGTACAAAAAAATTCTGTGATCTGGGTGCAGTGGCTCACGTCTGTAATCTTAGCACTTTGGGAGGCTGAGGCGGTCAGATCATGAGGTCAGGAGTTCAAGACCAGCCTGGCCAATGTGGTGAAACCCCATCTCTGCTAAAAATACAAAAATTAGCCAGGCATGGTGGGGTGTGCCTGCAATCCCAGCCACTTGGGAGGCCGAGGCAGGAGAATCACTTGAATCCGGGAGGCGGAGGTTGCAGTGAGCCAAGATTGTGCCATTGCACTTCAGCCTGGGCAACAGGTGTGAAATTCTGTCTCAAAAAAAAAAAAAAAAAATCTGTGGAGAAACTGGAATGGAAATATAAGTTCAAGGAGAAAAAAAGGCCAATGTAAAATTTTCTGCTGAAAAAGAGGTTGTTCATGTTTTGTTTTGTTTTGTTTTTGAGACAGAGTCTCACTCTGTTGCCAGGCTGGAGTGCGGTGGCACCATCTTGGCTCACTGCAACCTCCGCCTCCTGGGTTCAAGAGATTCTCCTGCCTCAGCCTCCTGAATAGCTGGGACTATAGGTGCACACCACCACACCCAGCTAATTTTTGTATTTTTAGTAGAGACGAGGTTTCACCATGTAGGCCAGGATGGTCTCGATCTCTTGACCTCATGATCTGCCTGCCTTAGCCTCCCAAAGTGCTAGGATTATAGGCGTGAGCCACTGAGATGGACTGTTCATGTATTTTTTAAATGGATGTTGGTTTGGGGCTAGGTGTGATGGCTCACGCCTGTAATCCCAGCACTTTGGGAGGCCTAGGTGGACTGATCACCTGAGGTCAGGAGTTCAAGACCAGGCTGGCCAACATGGTGAAATCCCATCTCTACTAAAAATATAAAAATTAGCCAGGCATGGTGGCATATTCCTGTAATCCCAGCTACTTGGGAGGCTGAGGCAGGAGAGTCACTTGAACCTGGGAGGTGGAAGTTGCAGTGAGCCAAGATTTTACCACTGCACTTCAGCCTGGGTGACACAACAAGACTCTGTCTCAAAAAAAAAAAAAAAAAAGAGTGTTAACCGGGCATGGCGGTTCACGCCTTTAATCCCAGCACTTTGGGAGGCTGAGGTGGGTGGATCACCTGAGGTCAGTAGTTCGAGACCAGCCTGGCCAACATGGTGAAACCCCATCTCTACTAAAAATACAAAAAAAAAGCCGACATGTTGGTGGGCACCTGTGATCTCAGCTACTTGGAAGGCTGAGGCAGGAGAATCACTTGAACCCAGGAGGCGGAGGTTGCAGTGACCTGAGATCACACCATTGCACTCCAGCCTGGGCCATAGAGCAAGACTCTGTCTCCAGAAAATAATAATAATGATAATAATGTTGATGGGGAGGATATCAAATATTGAATTGCTTTGTTATTTAGATTCCACTGGATTTATTTAAAAGTTATAAAATGACTTATTTTAAAATGTCTATATTTTTAAAGTGTCAGAAACTATATAGTTTGCAATGATTAAACTTATGATAAAAATGTTAAATGTCAACTTAAAAATATACAAAGAGATACATAATTTTCAAATTATTTTAGAGAATATGAGAGTCAAAATGTTTGATGACCACTGATTTAAGATTATATAAGCCAAGCCCTTTTTTTGTTGTTTTACTTTTTCTGTTTTCTTTTTTTGAGACAGAGTCACATTCTGTCACCCATGCTGGAGTGCAGTAGTGTGATTTCAGCTCACTGCAACCTCCACCTCCCAGGTTAAAGTGATTCTCCTGCCTCAGCCTCCTGAGTAGCTGGGACTACAGGAATGCACCACCAGACCTGGCTAATTTTTGTATTTTTTGTAGAGACAGGGTTTCTCATGTTGCTCAGGCTGGTCTCAAACTCCTGAGTTCAAGCAATCTGCCTGCCTTGGCCTCCCGAAGTGCTGGGGTTATAAGTATGAGCCACTGCCCCCAGCCCCAAGCCCATTTTTCATTTTGTTTTCTTTTGTTTTTAATTTAACCAAGACTCAAAAAGACCATCATCATCAGAAAAGAGCTCTTGGTCCTGGTGACAGCTCCTTAATATTGAACTAGGCTCATAAAGCTCTATCCAGGAATTTCAAATTCCATTAGTTTAATATCTGGCCAGTCACCTCCCTTTCCCCTCACTTTCTACTCTACATCCCTCCTCAACTCTAAACTAGAGCCATGAGGGAGCCTTGCAACTTCCCAAAAGCCCCCTAACATCTCACACCTCTCGGCCTTTGCTCAAGCTGCTCTCTCTGCCTGGCATGAACTTTACCTCTCACTACCCTCAGTTCCTCTTCTCCAGCCAAAAGGGAATTTCTCCCAGAAATTGTCACTCATAACTGTTTTGTTTGTTTGTTTGTTTGTTCGTTTGTTTTGAGACTGAGTCTCACTCTGTTGCCCAGGCTGGAGTGCAGTGGCACGATCTCGGCTCACTGCAGCCTCTGCGTCCCGGGTTCAAGCGATTCTCCTGCCTCAGCCTCCCAAGTAGCCGGGATTACAGGCGTGCACCACCACACTCGACTGATTTTTTTGTGTTTTTAGTAGAGACAGGGTCTCACCAGGTTGGCCAGCCTGGTCTCGAACTCCTGACTTCAGGTGATCCACCCATTTCAGCCTCCCAAAGTGCTGGGATTACAGGCATAAACCACCTTGCTGGAACATAACTGGTTCTCGATTGAGGGTAACTAACCATCCCAGTTTTTCCAGGACTAAGAGATTTCATTAGTATGAGGGACTTTCTGTGCTAAAACCTGGATAGTCCCAGGTCAATCAGGATGGTTGGTTACCCTACTATTGTATGTTCAAGCTACTCAAAATTACACGTAGGGGAGTGGAACCAGCTTTCGGGTATTATATCTTCTCCCAACTGACAGGCCTGTGGAAGACAATACTCTTCCATATCCCAAGAGCACTTTCTTAGGCTAATATAGTTCAAATGCTTTAGGCATTTAAGTTACAGTATTCCTGATTACGAGCTCACACTTCAAAAAGCAGTTATTTTGTGGTCTTAAAAGAAACACTCTCTTCTAATTAATTGAACTCATTATGTTTGCATATTCAATTCCTGCCAGTGCATGCCTTAGAGCATCACTTAAAAATAATTTGTCTCTGCATTTGGGGCTCCTAGACTCCTAAAAATAACTTTGAGAGAAACAGTATACACTTCCTGTGAATGTATGTATATGTATTTGGGGAAGTGGGAGATGGAAGGTTGATTTTTTTTTTTTTTGAGACAGTCTTGCTCTGTTGCCAGGCTGGAGTCCAGTGACACCATCTCAGCTCACTGCAACCTCCGCCTCCCGCGTTCAAGCAATTCTCCTGCCTCAGCCTCCTGAGTAGCTGGGGCTACAGGCACGCACCACCACGCCCAGCTAATTTTTGTATTTTTAGTAGAGACGGGGTTTTACCATGTTGGCCAGGATGGTCTCGATCTCTTGACCTTGTGATCTGCCTACCTCAGCCTCCCAAAGTGCTGGGATTACAGGCGTGAGCCATCGCGCCCAGCTGGAAGATTGATTCTAATAACCCTTAGGAGTGTTTCCAGAATTTTCCCAGGACAGAATGTGATCTGAAGCAGAGAAGTTATGGAGACATGCTACCTGACTGAACTTGAGTATCCAATCTGTTCAATTGGTACAATTCAATAAAATAGATGTCACTATTTTATTGGATTATTGAAAACTTTAAAAGAGGCAGTGTAGCAACTTAGTGAGGAACACAGATTCTGGAGCCAGGCACCCTGGGGTTGAATTTGGTCTCTAGATCTTACTAGCTATGTGACCTTGAGCAAGTTACTCAACCTCTATGCCTCAATTCTATGCCTCATTTTCGGATCTCTAAGATGTGAATAACAACAGAAGCCGCTTCATAGGCTTGTTATAAGAATCAAATGAATTAATGTGTGTAAAGAACACAGAAAGGGGCTTAGTACACAGTAAATGATATATCAGTGTTTGTCAAGTAATTCTATGTGAAGTACCTGGAGTATGAATAGGCACCTGGGAAATGACACTATTATTGTATTTATATGCATTATTTCTTAGCTGGAATCTTTGTATTTTCAGAGAATAAATGGATTCAACAGAAGTTCAGCAAATTACTGAACCATGAGAATAGATTTTCTAACTCTCCACTAAGGGTCCTTTGTTCAAATTGTCTAGGGGCTCACCGAGAAAAGATTTTGAGAGGTCAGATTTTATTTATTTATTTTTTTTGCATTGGTGAAAAAGTTCGAAAATTGTCAACAGAATTATTTAAAATAAATTTTTTATATTAGCAAGTTGTCATCTCTGCAGTTTTTATCAAAAGTGTTTTATTTCAATCATTTTTCTGTTTGCCCAGGAAGGGAGGTCAGCATATGCAGCCTGGTTCAGAGTTCAGGTCAGCAGGCAGCCATCCTCAGCAGGGCTTCCCTTGGTACACAGGGCTTTGAAGCCAATTTTGGGTTACCATAGTAACCAAGGGAGCTTCTAGAAAAATTTCCAAATGAAACATTCATTCAGGACACCAACAGGCATGGCCTGGGGGTGGGGAGTTGGGGAGGAGAGGGACAAAAATATACTGTCCCTGACTTCACCAAGTTCACAGTCTGTTGAAGAGAAACGGTGTAAAAAATCATTGACTTAGTTCCTCAATTTAAAGATGCTTTTAAAAAACATTTTAAAGCTTCCAAAGTCAGATGCATGAGTAGATGAGTTCATTTAATGTTATGGATTCCCCTGACAGAGATATCTGTTATTAAATTAATAGATTAAAAGATGTCTTACAATCTATAGCGTTTTGGAATGGAAAACATTTGGTATACTAGTGTGCCACGTGCTATGACAGAAGCACATACCAAGAACAGAAGGGGCCCAGCAATGAGGGGAGGGGGAAGCAGCATGAGAGTATTTGAGCTCCCTGGGAAGCTTTGTGCAAGCTTCTGCCTTGGTTCTGACTTATTTGGATACAGAAAAAGATACAGGACTCTACCAGCAGGATAAAAATCAAATTGCCTTCTCTCTTTCTCAGTTAAGTAAATGTGGCACACCAATTTCAGCTTGTGATACACAGATGACAGAGAGATAGAACAGGGCTTGATGGTGGCCAGGCTTGTGCCACTGATTGCCAGTTTGTGAGCACTCAGCCCTAGCCCTTCCAGCTACATACCCAGGCAGCAAGGGACAGATCTTGTTGAGGAGGCTCATTAGCTTTGAGCATGGCTACTCTCATGGGTGCCTCTAACTGAACTTATAAGAAGTCCTTTGGGAGGCTGAGGCGGGCAGATCACGAGGTCAGGAGATCGAGACCATCCTGGCTAACACGGTGAAACCGCGTCTCTACTAAAAATATAAAAACATTAGCTGGGCGTGGTGACGGGCCCCTGTAGTTCCAGGTACTTGGGAGGCTGAGGCCGGAGAATGGTGTGAGCCCAGGAGGCAGAGCTTGCAGTGAGCCAAGATCATGACTGGGTGACAGAGCAAGACTCCATCTCAAAAAAAAAAAAAAAAAAAAAAAGAAGTCTTATGGTTGGGGCCATACATATACCAAGTAGAGCACCACACTCTTCCTTGTGTATTGGAGGGATGGTACTGTCCAAAAACCAAAAACAGCAAATACTTACATAGCCTTTTTTTTTTTTTTTTTTTTTTTTTTGAGATGGAGTCTTGCTCTGTCACCTAGGCTGGAGTGCAGTGGCATGATCTCAGCTCACTGCAGCCTCCGCCTCCCGGGTTCAAGCAATTCTCCTGCCTCAGCCTCCCGAGTAGCTGGGATTATAGGCGCACGCAACCACGCCTGGCTAATTTTTTGTATTTTCAGTAGAGACGGGGTTTCTCCATGTTAGTCAGGCTGGTCCCAAACTCCTGATCTCGTAATCTGTCGGTCTCAAATGCCTGACCTCATAATCCGCCCACTTCGGCCTCCCAAAGTGCTGGGATTACAGGCGTGAGCCACCGGCATGTCCCTATATAGCCCTTCTTAACAGTTCCCCTCCCACAACCCTTTCACCCATTTACCCAGAGGCCTTCCAGAACCAAGAATGTAACGTAAATTGAGACCTGAAGAACAGCTGCTCAAAATTAAAAAATTAAAACCCATGCCTGACAAAGAAAACACTTCTGGAGACAGAATAAGGACTGGGCAAGTTCTGAGTTTGCAACTTCCTATCTATTCCTTTGATCCCTACCCATGGCCAGAGCCCCATCTCTTTTTGGTACTCAGCCTACAAGGAACTGGCATGTAGTCATTTTGCCCCATGCTATTCCCTTGCAGGGTAGACAGAGGAGGCTTAACTGATCTGGAATCACTTGGATAGGGTCTTAAAGGATGAGTAGGAGTTTGCTGAGGGGAGTTTCACAAGGGGGAAAAGTGGATTCCAGGTACAGAGAAATAGCAACAGCCAAAGCTGAGAGGCAGAAAACATAAGGGACCTTTTGAGGCTCTATGGGTAATTATATGTGATGGGAGTATGAACACAAGATGAGGCTGGAGAGGGAGCAGGGCCAGGTGTCAGCAGGACTCTGGGATCAAGTGAGGAAACATAGCTTTTACTTTGGAGATAGTGAGAACCTCTGAGAGATTTTAAGCTGGAAAGTAAGATGCACTGATTTGTGTTTAGAACCTTCGCCCTGACAGCTGTGAGGAGATGGTCAGAGACACTGGGGAGCTGTGGGCAGACCAACCTGCTTGAATCAAAGCAGAGGCCCTGGGAATGAAGTGCAGAGATCCCAGGGATATTTCGTTGGTACGAATGACAGTGTTTAGTGATAGGGGAGGGGAAGGGGAAATGATATTGCAGAGTGGGCAATATTAGAACTGACTCAGGAAAATAACCAGAAAATGGCACTGCTCTTTAATTCTTCATTCCATTTATATATCATTTTGGTGGAATTGTTTCAACCTACTGTGAGCAAAACCATATAGAACTGTTTTAAAAGCTCATTCTATTCTATACCAGTTGTATTTGAGATGTCTTACAGAGGAAACACAGAGCCCATTTCTTTTTTCTTCTTTTTCTTTTTTTGCACGTTGATTTCTTTTTCTTTTTCTTTTCCTTTCTTTCTTTTTCCTTTTTTCTTTCTTTCTCTTTTTCTTTTTCTTTTTTTTTTCATCTTGGCCAGGCTGGTCTTGAACTCCTGACCTCATGATCCACCCGCCTTGGCCTCCCAAAGTGCTGAGATTATAGGCATGAGCCACTGCTCCCAGCCACAGAGCCCATTTATGAAGAGACATAGGAGGTGGATTTTATAGGGGGTTTCCTGTGGCAGTGGCAGGTGGGCACACAGTCTGTGCTATCTCCATGGTTTCCAGTTCCCATGCTATCTTGGTTCTTCATTCTTGGCAAGAACTTCCAGCTGATGCTTCCCCTCTTCAGCCTTTCAGCCTGTAAATGACTGGATCCTTGGAGGCAGGCACCTCTGGACTATCTAGTCAATGTCCCAAAGGGCGGAAGTACATCTTGGCAGAGGAATTCCACATCTCCAGATGTAGTACATCTATCAGGAGGCAGATGAGTAACATGGAAAACTACTCATTGGATCATGGTCACCCTGGGGAGATGTGCTGTGGATGACTTAGTGCTCAAAGGCTTTGTTCAGACCTAGTCACAAGGGGATGGCTTGGGAGGCCTGAAGTTCAGCTTCAAGCAGCCTCAGTAATGGACAGTACCTGTGAGACGTGACAGCGTGCTGGCAGCCCTCACAGCCCTTGCTCACTCTCGGCGCCTCCTCTGCCTGGGCTCCCACTTTAGCGGCACTTGAGGAGCCCTTCAGCCAACAGCTGCACTGTGGGAGCCCCTTTCTGGGCTAGCCAAGGCCAGAGCTGACTCCCTCAGCTTGCAGGGAGCTGTAGAGGGAGAGGCGACAGCGGCGCGCAGCATTTGCGGGCCAGCTGGAGTTCCAGGTGGGCGTGGGCTTGGCGGGCCCCACACTCGGAGCAGCTGGCTGGCCCTGCCGGCCCTGGGCAATGAGGGGCTTAGCACCCGGGCCAGCGGCTGCGGAGGGTGTACTGGGTCCCCCAGCAGTGCCAGCCCACTGGCGCTGCGCTCGATTTCTCACTGGGCCTTAGCTGCCTTCCTGTGGGGCAGGGCTCGGGACCTGCAGCCCGCCATGCCTGAGCCTCCCACCCCCTCCATGGGCTCCTGTGTGGCCCGAGCCTCCCCGACGAGCACTGCCCCCTGCTCCACGGCGCCCAGTCCCATTGACCACTCAAGGGCTGAGGAGTGCGAGCATATGGCGCAGGACTGGCAGGCAGCTCCACCTGCAGCCCCGGTGTGGGATCCACTGGGTGAAGCCAGCTGGGCTCCTGAGTCTGGTGGAGACGTGGAGAACCTTTATGTCTAGCTCAGGGATTGTAAGTACACCAATTGGCACTCTGTCTCTAGCTCAAGGTTTGTAAACACACCAGTCAGCACCCTGTGTCTAGCTCAGGGTTTGTGAATGCACCAATGGACACTCTTTATCTAGCTACTCTGGTGGGGCCTTGGAGAACCTTTGTGTCGACACTCTGTGTCTAGTTAAGTTAGTGGGGACGTGGAGAACCTTTGTGTCGATACTCTGTATCTAACTAATCTGGTGGGGATGTGGAGAACCTTTGTGTCTAGCTCAGGGATTGTAAACGCACCAATCAGCGCCCTGTCAAAACAGGCCACTGGGCTCTACCAATCAGCAGGACGTGGGTGGGGCCAGATAAGAGAATAAAAGCAGGCTGCCCGAGCCAGCAGTGGCAACCCGCTCGGGTCCCCTTCCACACTGCAGAAGCTTTGTTCTTTCGCTCTTTGCAATAAATCTTGCTACTCCTCACTCTTTGGGTCCACGCTGCTTTTATGAGCTGTAACGCTCACCGCGAAGGTCTGCAGCTTCACTCCTGAGCCAGCGAGACCACGAACCCACCAGAAGGAAGAAACTGTGAACACATCCGAACATCAGAAAGAACAAACTCCAGACGTGCCACCTTAAGAGCTGTAACACTCACCGCGAGGGTCTGCGGCTTCATTCTTGAAGTCAGTGAGACCAAGAACCCACCAATTCCAGACACACCTGGGCCCTGGAGAGGTGAGTAAGGTAAGAAAAACTTTGACCTTTGACTGCAGAAGGAGCACATCCAACTGCCTACAGGGACAAGACAACAGTGAAGTAGGCTGGGGGAGATTGTGGCACCCTGGGGGAATTTGTGCCTCATCTAGAAGGGATAGATTCTACTCACTTCCAGCAAAGGTCATGTGGGAACACAAAGCCAAGGAAGGGAGAGCTGACAACTTTTCAAGAGAAGGCAGAAATTCAGATTTTTATGAGTCATCTCCTGATTTTTTGGATGTTGGGAATTAATTCAAAGTTTGTTTTGTTTTGTCTTGTGACAGAATCTCACTGTCGCCCAGGCTGGAGTGCAGTGGTGCAATCTCGGCTCACTGCAACCTCCACCTCCCAGGTTCAAGCGATTCTCCTGCTTCAGCTCCTGAGTAGCTGGGACTACAGGCGCATGCCACCACACCCAGCTAATTTTTTTTTTTTTTTTTTTTTTTTTTTTTTTTAGTGGAGATGGGGTTTCACCGTGTTAGCCAGGATGGTCTCGATCTCCTGACCTTGTGATGCGCCCACCTTGGCCTCCCAAAGTGCTGGGATCACAGGCGTGACAAAATTTTAAGATGTTGAGCAAGCCAAACAAAGTTCTCCTGTGGCTGGATTTGGCCTTGCAGCTATCAATTTGCAACCTCTACTCTAAAACTTGAGCATTAATCTCTGAATTTCAATCATCTAGTGCTAGAACAGGAAAAAGGGTGGGGCTACTAAGAAGCTGGAAACAGGCAAAAAGGTTTATAGGATCTGAGGGGTCGTTAGTCCTATTTCTAACTGCATAGATAGGCAAACTGAGGCTTGGAGAGAAGAAGTGCCCAAGGGCACACAGTTCCAGGCAACAGTAGCACTTGCAGTAAGAACAAGGAGACTCAGTTTACAGTGGCTCATGCCTCTAATCCCAGCCTTTTGGGAGGCTGAGGCAGGCAGATTGCCTGAGGTCAGGAGTTTGAGACCAGCCTGGCCAACATGGTGAGACTCCGTCTCAACTAAAAATACAAAAATTAACTGGGCATGGTGGCAGTTGCCTGTAATCCCAGCTACTCAGGAGGCTGAGGCAGGAGAATCGCTTGAACCCGGGAGGCCGAGGTTGCAGTGAGCAGAGATCACACCATCGCACGCTAGCCTGGGCAACAAGAGTGAGACTTCACGTCAAAAAAAAAGGATAAGGATACTCAGGCCAGGCATGGTGGCTCATGCCTGTAATCCCAACACTTTGGGAGACTAAGGTGGGAAGATCACTTGAGGCCAGGAGTTCAAGACCAGCCTGGGCAATATAGCAAGACTGTCTCCTCGAAACATTTAAAATAAAATAAAAGAGGCTCAAGTGAGCCTAACTGGCGTTTGGTCTTCTTGCCTCGTTCCCTCCTTTGTTTATTTGTTTCCATTCTCTAGTTTGTGGCTATGATTGGTACTATGTCCCCTACTGAACTTTGGATTATTCCTATTGGACCTCTGGGAGCTGTCCTGGCCTTCATCTGGAGTCTCTGCCCCAACCTCTTGGCCTGGAGCTGGTGCCGTTTCTGAGTCTGCTGACACTGACCCCCTTGGGCTCCTCGCATGGGCCTGTCTGAGCTCCACATTGTGCTGAGTATGATACATACCTACTATGGGACAAAAATAATGCTTGATCTCAGTATGCCATAGTGCTGTGTTCCATCCAGTAAACACACTGCTTCCTAGGATTAATGTCTCCTTGCAGAAAGGGAAAGCAAGTTGGAATGTCATTTTGTGTGTGTGAACTGTAAAATGAGTTTGAGTACATTTCAAATTTGCTCTTTCTTGCCCTTTTTTTTGCCATCTAACAGTCATGGCCAACTCATCCATTAGGTACAGCTAGCACAGTATCTAGGGACCGAGATACTTTTAAGGGCCTGCAGAAATGTTTTAATTTTAATTTCTTTTAAAATCAGAATAAATAAAAATAAATAAATAGTAATAAACATAAAAAAAGAATCCAGTGTACTTAAAGCCACTGAACTGTACAGTTAAAAATGGTTAAAATGGGAAATGTTATGTACATTTTACAATAAAAAAAAAAAGAAACCAGTATGGATTATATTCATCTTTATACCAATGCAGTTGTAAAATATAATTTTTAATATTTATTATGGGGGGAAGGGCCCACAGATTCAAAACTGCCCAAAGCTCATGAATGTTATAATTTGGCCCTATTAGTAGTTGGTTAATTCATATCAAGGAGAAGTTTTGTATTTATGGACCAAATCATATGGACTGCACTTCTCTCACTTCTTCATGGCCTAACCAGGAAGGTTACACAGCATGACCCAGATTCCTACCACGTGCCACCTGGTGACAGCTACACAGACTGTTCAGGGGAGATGCTGAGTACAGTGGTTCTGAGAGACTTGTTAGTTTTGGTCTCTGCACAACAGGTCCTGCCTTATTTAGCACAGCGAAGCCAGACACTCTGAGGTAGTCAATTTTACTCCAAAGGGCATTTCTCATGCTTCTCTTTATTAACAAATCTCTCCCTCTTTGGACTACCAAAACAGTCTTCTGGCAGATCTCCCTGACTTGGCTTTTCTCCTACCCATACCAGAATTATCTTTGCAAACATATTATCTCCCTGGAATAAAATTATTCAATGACTTCCAACATTTTCATTATTTCAGAAAGCTTGATAGAAATCCCGCTTTAACTCATGATAGTGCTTTTAAAAGTAACTAAAAAACCGCTTTAGTTTGTGCTGGAATTATACCAGCATGGTTACTACAATTAATAAATTTTGAGGACACAAATGAATTATTTTCCAGATGCGTAGTTTGTGTTGCAATGAGGTCTTACACCCATGGACCCTTGGGAGAAAGATCACGAATGGATCTTTGGAAGTGAAAAAGTATGGAGATCCCTAAAAATGTCTCAGCAGCCTGCCTGACCATTCTGGGAGGACAGTATCACTCTGGCCAAAGAGAAATTACTGACTAGCTGACTATGGTACAGAAGGTGGGGGAAGATGAAGAAACATCACATTAAAATTCAATGCAAAGTGAAGGCTTGTCTTGAGCAAGGGTGAATGACTCAGCAAGAAATTGTTTACAGGATTTTAGTTTCTGCTCTCTGCAATTCTTATATTAAATAAAAAGCAGATTTTCATTATCTACTTGAAGTAATTCCATTACTCACCAGATAACAAATAAGCAACAAACACGCTTCCTAGAATATTTTTTAAATCCTAAAGTGAAAGCAGTGCTTGGAATCACAAATGTTTGGCATATATGGTCATTGACAAAAATTTGGTCTTTGGCAGAGTGAAAGCTTTGGTTTTTACGTTCAGTTCCGCTTGTTTATCGTTGTAGTGCATAGTTATCATTCCACATTCCTACATTCAATCCCCTTTCTTCTGGTAACAGTCATACACACACACACACACACACACACACACTTTCACATGCACAAATTTTCTTGGGAAAAAAATATTTTTTTTCCCACATTTGGAATATCCTTCAAGACTCCCATAGGCTCTGGAGAGCACCAACTCCTGTGCTCTCTGCTACTTCTCCTTTGAGTATCAGAGTGATCACATGTTCCATTCAAAACAAAATTGGGCAGGGCGCAGTGGCTCACTCCTCTAATTCCCAGCACTTCGGGAGGCTGAGGCAGGCAGATCACTTGAGATCAGGCATTCGAGACCAGTCTGGCCAACACAGTGAAACCCCGTCTCTTTTTTTGTATCTAAAAAACTACAAAAATTAGCCAGGTGTGGTGGCATGCGTCTGTAGTCCCAGTTATTCAGGAGGCTGAGGCAGGAGAATTGCTTGAACCTGGAAGGCAGAGGTTGCAGTGAGCCAAGATCGTGCCACTACACTCCAGCCTGGCCAACAGAGTAAAACTCTGTCACACACACACACAAAAATAAATAAATAAAAGAAGTTTATCATGACTGTAATCCCAGCACATTGGGAAGCACAGGCAGGCAGATCACTTGAAGTCAGAAGTTCGAGACCAACCTGGCCAACATGGTGAAACCCCGTCTCCACTAAAAATACAAAAATTAGCTTGGCATTGTGGCAGCCACCTGTAATCCCAGCTACTAACTAGGGAGGCTAAGGCAGGAGAATCACTGCCTTAGGTGGAGGTTGAGGTTGCAGTGAGCCAAGATGATGCCACTACACTTCAGCCTGGGTAACAGAATGAGACTCCATCTCAAAAAAAAAAAAAAAGAAAGAAGAAAAAGAAAAAAAAATTGAGACAGGATGAGGGCCAGCTTCTGGGCTGACCTGTCAGCTCTGCCTCCTGGCCACATGCAAGCTGAGAGCAGCCATTTTGGCTGCACGTCGTAAATTCAGGCTGGGCTGCACTCACTCAGGGCCCTTGTTGGCACTATATTTCTTCCATTTCAAGGATTCAAACACACACACACTCAGTCTATTCTTTCCTTGATTTATTTTAGTAATACAAGTAAATGAATTATTTTGAATATTGGGGTTATAGTACTAAACAAATCAAAGTCCTCCATGAAACATTCAGGAATTCAGGTTTATGAGGTGTAAATGGGCATATGACCTGGCTTGTCCCTAAACAACACTTAGCCACTCTTTCAATGACTGGTTCAGAAATGTGTCTTGGATGAGGTTCCCTAGAAACAGAGCCTGAGGCAAAGATTCAGATGTAAGAAAGACAGGGAATGCTCTTAGAGAAACCTGTAAGGGAGCAAGATAGAGAAGGAGAAGGAGCCAAATAACGACCTGATGTCAGGTAAAATCTAGTCTTGGTCTGGTTTTCTATGTGGAGGGGAAGCTTGCCTCTGGAACACAAATTGCACTACAGAGTTGTTTCTGCCTTGATGCAAGGAGGTTAGCCTGTTAAGAAACTCCATATGTATCAGTTATTAGTCTATACATTGAGACAGTGTAACTTCCCCAGCATCCCTAGGCTAGGAGGCTTTTGACAACCTAAAACACCTGTCATAAATCAAGGTCACAGGTTTAAACTGCTGGCCACAGCCTCAAAATAGCTGCAGGGAGTGGGGGAGAGGGTAAGGAATGGAAGGGGTGCACCAGCTGATAAAAGGGATCTGAGTGGAGTGCCAAAACATCCACTACTGCGTGTGTCCCAACCAAGTTAATCTTAGACAATGAGATTTAATTCTGCAACTTCTTCTGGAACCATGAGGGAAAATAATCTTTCCTTTTGCTCACCATGAAATTAGTACAATGGCTGCCTGCAGATGCTTGAGCCCGTTTTGGGAACAGCCAACTGAGAAGAAAAAAAGAGTAATATAGAGAGGCAGAGTCCCAGTGACAATGACTTTAATTAGTGTTCTTTTCTCTGCATACCAGTTTGTTCTGCACCTCAATGTGTCCAATTCCCTTTAGAACCCATCAGTTTGGCTGCTCGCAGTGGCTCACGCCTGTAATCCCAGCACTTTGGGAGGCAGAGGCGGGTGGATCACGAGGTCAGGAGATCGAGACCATCCTGGCTAACACGGTGAAACCCTGTCTCTACTAAAAATACAAAAAATTAGCCGGGCAGGTTGGCGGGCGCCTGTAGTCCCAGCTACTCAGGAGGCTAAGGCAGGAGAATGGCGTGAACCCGGGAGGCGGAGCTTGCAGTGAGCCAACATCTCACCACTGCACTCCTGCCTGGGCAACAGAGCGAGATTCCGCCTCAAAAAAAAATAAAAAATAAAAAAAAAAAGAACCCATCAGTTTAACCCAGCTGGGCCTGAACTCAGTAGTCATGGAGTCCAGTTCTTTTGCTTTGGAGGAGAGATTAAGTGAGATTAAGGTGACAGAAGATCGGGAATTAGAATCCAAATCTCGTGTTGACTTGTGAGTCAAGCCGAAGGCATGTTCCAGTGCATCAGGGTGCCCTAGCTCTTGGAGGGAACTTAAATTTTTTTGCCAAGGAAACAGTATTTATTTTATAAGGTCAACCACACTGTAAAAGAAACACAAACAGAAATCTCGCCTGGTGATTGTCTGATGCATCGCAGTTAATGGAGCATTTTCACATCTGGGATGTCCTTCAAGACTGCTATCAGCTTTGGAGGCACTAAGTCCTGTGCCCTCTGCTACTTCTCCTCGGGATGCCAGAGTGATCACATGTTCCATTCAAGACAGAATTAGGACAGGATGAGGGCCAGCTTCTGTGCTGACCTCCCAGCTCTGCCTCCTGGCCACATGCAAACTGAGATCAGCCCTTTCCAGAGGCTGCAGCTGTACGTGGTGAGTGCAGGTTGGGCTGCATTCACTCACGGCCCTTGTTGGCACTGTATTTCTTTCACTTCAAGAAGCCAGCAGGCTAGGGGCCAGAGAAGATCCCATCAAGAAATATGAAACATGTGCCTCACTGCTCCTTTGCTGCTGTCAAGAAGACCAAATAATTAACCATCAATGAATTTCTTTTTCTTTCCTTTTTTTTTTTTTTTTTGAAACAGAGTCGTCTTGCTCTGTTACCCAGGCTGGAGTGCAGTGGTGCGATCTCGGCTCACTGCAACCTCTGCCTCCTGAGTTCAACCGGTTCTCATGCCTCAGTCTCCCGAGTAGCTGGGACTACAGGCATGCACCATCATGCCTGGCTAATTTTTTTGTATTTTTTTTAGAGATGGAGTTTCGCCATGTTGCCCAGGCTGGTCACTCAAACTCCTAAGCTCAAGCAATCTACCTGCCTCAGCCTCCTATAGTGCTGGGATTACAGGTACGAGCCACCACACCCAGCCATCAGTGAATTTCAAGAAGTGGACAAGCATAGTGCCAGAATCAAAGGTAGAAGGGAAACAATCAATTATTTATTTATTTATTTTTGACACAGGGTCTTGCTCTGTCTCCCAGGCTGGAGTGTAGTGGTGTCATCATAGCTCACTGCGGCCTTGAACTCGGGGGCTCAAGAGATCCTTCCACTTCAGCCTCCAGAATAGTTGGGACTACAGGATTGCACCAACAAGCCTGGCTAATTTTCTAATTTTTTGTAGAGACAGGGTCTCACTGTGTTGCCCAGGCTGGTCTTGAACTCCTGGCCTCAATCAATCCTCCCACCTTGACCACCCAAAGCACTAGGATTACAGGCATGAGCCACTGTGCCTGGCCAGAAACAACCATTTTTTTTTTTTTTTTTTTAATTACAAAGTCCAAATTTGAAGAAACTATAAAATTTCAAGCTCTCAGTCAGCTGGCTACTTTTGAATGACCCTTCTCTCCCTTCTCCATACCCCAAAGTTTGAAACTGTTATTTCTGAGAAATATCCTCCAAATATTGGTGATATTTTTGTGAGATTATTTGGTGATGCATTAGAAATTAGAATAGAACTTTAAATTTTTGAAGTTAGGATTTCCAACTGATTTTTCATTTTTCATAAATACAATGCCAAAGGCTATCTCCTTGCATCTAGACAGCTAGGCTGTCCAGCTCAGGTGAGTTTCTTCTTTGTGACTGTCATAGACGTGGCGATATGCCACTCAAATCCCCTTCAATGAAGGATTATTGCCCCAACTGCTGGGAGTGGTATTGGCAGAGATAGTCTTCAATCATCAACCCCTTCAGGGATTTTACTCATTTAAAGAGATTAACCTCTCTCAAAGTTACAGTCTTGGCTGGGCATGGTGGCTCACCCCTGTAATCCCAACACTTTGGGAGGCCAAGGCAGGTGGATCACCTGAGGTCAGAAGTTTGAGACCAGTCTGGCCAACATGGTGAAACCCTGTCTCTACTAAAAATACAAAATTAGCTGGATGTGGTGGCGCATGCCTGTAATCTCAGCTACTTGAGAGAAGCTTAGACAGGAGAATCGCTTGAACCTGGGAGGTGGAGGCTGCAGTGAGCTGAGATCGCACCACTGCACTCCAGCCTGGGCAACACGGAGGGAGACTCCGTCTAAAAAAAAAAAAAAAAAAAAAAAATTCTAGCTAAATAAGGTCCCTTGAACCTCTTGTGAAAACTTAGTTTTGGGTTAAAAAGGAAGTCAACAAGTATCAACAATAACCCACCAGCAAACTACAATTTTCTCTCTATAATTAGGAGAATTGAAAGTTACTTTAAAGAGGGATATTTTTCTCTCTGATTCAGTGTAATTCCATGGCTTGTTTTTGTAACACCTGAGATCATTCCACATTCCACACTTGCAAAAACACCAACTGTGTTAGATAATGTACATTCCCCCAAACAGTGTTTGGGTTGACATGCCATCACTTGGTCCAGCCCCCTTTCTTCCTTTGTTCCTGCTTGTAGGTGGAGAGGGGCAAGAGTCTCTCTCACTACTGGAAGAGGCGTGTAATTAGCTGGCACAAAGTAACCAACCCTAAGTACTGATTGATAAGCAGTGTCATAGGCGATTCATTTTTTTTTTTTTTTTTTGAGACATGAAGTCTCATGCCCAGACTGGCATACGGTGACACAATCCCAGCTCACTACAACCTCCGCCTTCCAGGTTCAAGCAGTTCTCCTGCCTCAGCCTCCCCAGTAGCTGGGATTACAGGCACCTGCCACCATGACTGGCTAATTTTTGTATTTTTTGTAGAGACAGGGTTTCACCATGTTGGTCAGGCTGGTCTTGAACTCCTGACCTCAAGTGATCTGCCTACCTTGGCCTCCCAAAGTGCTGGAATAACAGGCCTGAGCCATCATGCCCAGTCAGGCAATTCATTTCTTTCTTTCTATTTTTTTTTTTTTTGAGGCGGAATCTCGCATTGTAGCCAGGGCTGGAGTGCAGTGGTGCGATCTCAGCTCACTGTAACCTTTGCCTCCCAGGTTCAAATGATTCTCCTGCCTCAGCCTCCCGAGTAGCTGGGATTACAGGTGCCCGCCACCATGCCCGGCTAATTTTTTGTATTTTTAGTAGAGACGGGGTCTCACCGTGTTAACCAGGATGGTCTTGAACACCTGACCTTATGATCCACCGCCTCAGCCTCCCAGAGTACTGGGATTACAGGCGTGAGCCACCGCGCCGGACCAACCATCAGATATCTCTTGAGACTTACTCACTATCATGAAAATAGCATGGGAAAGACCCACCCCCAAAATTAAATTACCTACCACTGGGTCCCTCCCACAACACGTGGGAGTTGTGGCAGCTACAATTCAAGATGAGAATTGAGTGGGGACACAGCCAAATCATATCATTCTGCCCCAGCCTCTCCCAAATCACATGTCCTCACATTTCAAAGCCAATCATGCCTTCCCAACAGTCCCCTAAAGTCTTAGCTCATTTCAGCATTAACTGAAAAGTCTACGGTGCAGTCTCATCTGAAATAGGGCAAGTCCCTTCTGCCTATGAGCCAGTAAAACCAAATGCAAGTTAGTTACTTCCCAGACAAAATAGGAGTAAATACAGCCATTCCAAATGGAAGAAATTGGCCAAAACAAAGAGGCTAAGGCCCCACGCAAGTCCAAAATCTAGCAGGGCAGTCATATCTTAAAGCTCCAAAATGATCTTCTCTGACTCCATGTCTCACATCCAGGTCACGTTGATGCAAGAGGTGGGTTCCCATGGTCTTGGGCAGCTCTGCCCCTATGGCTTTGCAGGGTACAGCCTCCCTCCTGGCTGCTTTCACAGGATGGCGTTGAGTGTCTGTGGCTTTTCCAGGCACATGGTGCATTCTGGGGTCTGGAGGATGGTGGCCCTCTTCATCTCACAGCTCCTCTAGGCAGTGCACCAGTGGGGACTCTGTGTGGGGGTGCCCACCCGACATTTCCCTTCTGTACTGCCCTAGCAGAGGTTCTCACTGAGTGCCCCACCCCTGCAGCAAACTTCTACTTGGACATCCAGGCATTTCTATACATCCTCTGAAATCTAGGCAGAGGTTCCTCAGTTCTTGACTTCTGTGCACCCACAGGCTCAACACCATGTGGAAGCTGCCAATGCTTGGGGCTTGAACCCTCTGAAGCCATAGCCTGAGCTGTACCTTGGCCCTTTTTAGTCATGACTGGAGTGGCTGGGACACAGGGTACCAAGTCCCTAGACTGCACAGACCAGAGGGATCCTGGGACTGGCCCATGAAACCTCCAGGCCTGTGATGGGAGGGGCTGCTGCAAAGGTCTCTGACATGCCTTTTTTTTTTTTTCTTTTTTGAGATGAAGACTCTCTCTGTTGCCCTGGAGTGCAATGGTGCAATCTTGGCTCACTGCAACCTCCGCCTCCTGTGTTCAAGTGATCTTCTTGCCTCAGCTTCCAAAGTAGCTGGAACTACAGTCATGTGCCACCACGAATTTCTGCAGCCTGCTTGAATTTCTCTTTAGAAAATGGGATTTTCTTTTCTATCTCATTGCCAGGCTGCAAATTTTCTAAAGTTTTATGTTCTGTTTCCCTTTGAAAACTGAATGCCTTTAACAGCACCCAAGTCACCTCTTGAATGCTTTGCTGCTTAGAAATTTCTTCTGCCTGATACCCGAAATCAACTCTCTCAAGTCAAAGTTCCACAAATCTCTAGGGGAGGGACAAAATGCTGCCAGTCTCTTTCCTTAAATGTAACAAGAGTCACCTTTGCTGTAGTTCCCACAAGTTCCTCATCTCCATCTGAGACGACCTCAGCCTGAATTTCATTGTCCATATTATCAGCATTTTGGCCAAAGCCATTCAACAAGTATCTTGGGAGTTCCAAACTTTCCCACATTTTCCTGTCTTTTTCTGAGCCCTCCAAACTGTTCCCACCTCTGCCTGTTTCCCAGTTCCAAAGTTGCTTCCACATTTTTGGGTATCTTTTCAGCAGTGCCCCACTCTTCTGGTACCAATTTACTGTATTAGTCCATTTTCACACTGCTAATAAAAGACATACCAGAGACTGGGCAATTTACAAAAGAAAGAGGTTTAAGGGATTCATAGTTCCACGTGGCAGGAGGCCTCACGATCATGGCAGAAGTGAAAGGCACATCTTACACGGTGGCAGACAAGAGAAGAGAGCTTGTGCAGGGAAGCTCCCCTTTACAAAACCATCAGATCTCATGAGACTTATTCACTATCTCGAGAATAGCACAGGAAAGACTCACCCCTCATGATTCAATTACCTCCCACAAGGTCCCTCCCACAACACATGGGAATTGAGAGAGCTACAATTCAAGATGAGATTTGAGTGGGGACACAGCCAAACCATATCGAAGACATAGATACTAGAAAAGAGTGGCTCAAACTTTGGAGTGCAGTAAAGAGAAGTCCTCAGTGGTACAGCAGAATTAAAGAACAATTAGATTAAATGGAGGCAGAAGGCCAAATGTTCTTCAAGGGTACCAAGGGGCAAAAGAGAGAGCATCTCTGTAAATGGAAAAACTTGATATGATAAATTAGATAAAATATTCAGGAGGCAAAAGGGTAATTTAAAACTCCAGGAAAAACAAAGCTATACAAGTTTGCTTTTTTATTTTTTGAACACAGTCTCGCTCTTGTCACCCAGGCTGGAGTGCAATGGTGTGATGTCGGCTCACTGCAACCTCTGCCTCCTGGGTTCAAGTGATTGTCCTGCCTCAGCCTCCTGAGTAGCCGGGATTACAGGCACCTGCCACCACGCCCAGCTAATTTTTGTATTTTTAGTAGAGACGGGGAAGTTTGCTTTCTGTTGTTGCTGTTGTTTTGTTTTGTTTTTGAGATGGCATCTCTCTGTCACCCAGGCTGAAGTACAGTGGTGTTATCATGGCTTACTGCAGCCTTGAATTCCCAGGCTCAAGAGATCCTCCTACCGAGTACCTGGGACTACAGGTGTGTGCCGCCATGCCCAGCTAATTTTTTGTATTTTATTTTTGGAGAACCAGGATTTCACCATGTTTTCCAGGCTGGTCTTGAGCTCCCAGGCTCAAGTGATCTGCTACGTCGGCCTCCCAAAGTGCTAGGATTACAGGCGTAAGCCACTCTGCCCAGCCCGTTTGTGATCTAAATATGAAGCAAAGATATTTGGGCAATTGTTAATAAGGGAGGATAATCCATTTGATCCTGATGCTTTCTATATTTTCCTTTGAGTGGTTTTCTAGTGGTTTTCATGGTGGTTCAGTGGTTCTGTAAAAGAGAAAATGTAATTCTAGCACACTCCTTAGTCTGGAAGTTGGCTATTAACTGTGTCAACCTTTGGACAAAACACAAAAGACTTCTTGTGTTTAAGGGAGGTGAGAAGAAGGTGTGAAGGAAGAATGGTGGTGTTAATAGTGGGGAGTTGTAATACTATCTAAAGTTGACATGTTATCTAGTGTTTTGTCTTGTATTATTCAGAGTTTCAAAGAAGCATGGTGGCTCATGCCTGTAATTCCAGCACTTTGGGAGGCTGAGGTGGGCAGACCACCTGAGGTCAGTTTGAGAGAAGCCTGACCAACGTGGTGAAACCCTATCTTCACTAAAAATACAAAAATTACCTAGGCATGGTGGCGCACACCTGTAATCCCAGCTACTCAGGAGGCTGAGGCAGGAGAATTGCTTGAACCTGGGAGGAAGAAGTTGCAGTGAGCCAAGATCATGCCACTGTACTCCAGCCTGGGCAACAGAGGGAGACTGTGTCTCCAAAAAGGAAAAAAAAAAAAAAACGTTACAAAGAAAACCAACAAAAGATGCAAACTTAATGCAACTATTAAATATTGGACCAGTGGGTATTAACATAATCTTTATCCTTTGTAGCAGGGAGTCATTAGATTTTATTTAAAGTTGAATGAGCATATTTAGAAATAATGAACTAATTCCAAACAAACAAAAACATGTAAAAGATGTCCTTGGGCGGTGGCCCTGAAGGTGGAGTTAGGATGAAGCTTGGTTGCTTTTCAACATAAGCTTTTTGTCCTGTTTGATATGTTACAATTTATTTTGTATCCTTTTATTTGTTGCCATTGTGCATTTCTTTTACTGAAAATAAAATTAGAGGCTGGTTTTTCTGTCTATATGGAAACAATGTTTTAGATAGCTATTCTATCAAGAATGATTCCCAGGCCAGGGTGCAGTGGCTCACGCCTGTAATCCCAACACTTCGGGAGGCTGACGCCAGCAGATCACCTGAGGTCAGGAGTTTGAAACCAGCCTGGCCAACACGGTGAAACCCTGTTTCTACTAAACATACAAAAATTAGCTGGGCGTGGTTGTGTGCACCTGTAATCCTAGCTACTTGGCAGGCTGAGACAGGATAATTGCTTGAACCCGAGATGGGGAGGTTGCAGTGAGCCAAGATCACGCCACTGCACTCCAGTCTGGGTAACACAGCAAGACTCCATCTCAAAAAAAAAAAAAAAGGATGATTCCACAAAGTAGTCCAGGCCTCATACAGGTCTTTTGAAATAAGCCATAAAGTGGAATCCCAAGGACATCAAGAAACTTGGACTGAGAAAATGGTTGTTCTACTGGCACTTGAGTCTCTAAATACTAATAACTCTTAGCTGCTACCCACACTAGTTCCAGCCCTCTGCCTGTGAGATTTTTTTTTTTTTTGAGATGGAGTCTCACTCTGTCACCCAGCCTGGAGTGCAGTGGCTTGATCTCGGCTCACTGCAAGCTCCGCCTCCCGGGTTCACGCCATTCTCCTGCCTCAGCCTCCCAAGTATCTGGGACTACAGGCGCCCACCACCACGCCCAGCTAATTTTTTGTATTTTTAGTGGAGACGGGGTTTCACCGTGTTAGCCAGGATGGTCTCAATCTCCTGACCTCGTGATCCACACCGCCTTGGCCTCCCAAAGTTCTGGGTAAGGATTACAGGTGTGAGCCACCGTGCCTGGCCAAAATTTCTTTTTAAAAAATATCTGAGCAATTCCGATCGTCTGCTTTTAGAGAATAGAGTTTTGCCTGTAACCAGTTTACTGATTCTGAAAGGGAAGGTATTCTGGATCCCTCTTACCATCTTATTACCAAGAATGGGGCAGAATTTATTGATTTAGTTATACATCTGTCTGTCTGCCTATCTGAGATAGGGTCTTGCTGTGTCACCCAGGCTAGAGTGCAGTGGCATGATCATGGCTCACTTAAGTGATCCACCTCAGTCTCACAAGTAGCTGGGACTACAGGTGTGCGCCATCCTGCCCAGCTAATTTTTTATTTTTTATACAGATAGGGTCTCCCTATGTTGCCCAGATTGGTCTTGAACTTCTGGCCTCAAGAGATCTGATTGCCTCAACCTCCTAAAGTGCTGTGATTACAGGTGTGAGTCACTGGGCCTGCTTGCTCAGTTTTAGAAAGAATAGTGTTTTTAGGCTGGGCATGGCGGCTCACGCCTGTAATTCAAGCACTTTGGGAGGCCGAGGTGGGCGGAACACCTGAGGTCAGGAGTTTGAGACCAGCCTGGCCAACATGATGAAACCCTGTCTCCACTAAAAATACAAAAACTAGCCGGGCATGGTGGCAGGCACCTGTAATCCCAGCTATTTGGGAGGCTGAAGCAGGAGAATTGCTTGAACCCAGGAGGTGGAGGTTGCAGTTTGCTGAGATCGCACCATTGCACTCCGGCATGGGCGATAGAGCAAGACTCCGTCTCCAAAATGAAAAAAAATTTAAAAAAAAGGAAAAACAATGGCTTAAATCCAGTAGGGAGGACACCATGGCATATCACTGCCACCAATTGGCAGCACACCTTAATTGCAAGAGTAGAAAAGAAGGGAAAATTATTTCTGATATTTGCAAAGGTCTACCAACGTAAGAAAGAACAAATGCCTTGTGACCAAGTGAAAAATGCAAAGGAATACTTGATTTGGGGGAGATTAAGATGAGACAGTGGTCATGATCCCTGAAACACAGGGTTCGTGGAGGTGGTAAAAATGAAGGGTGAGGAAGCTTGATCAGAAGACCTCTGCTCTAGATATCGAGCAGTTGCACTTGGAACTCTTTAAAAAGGGAAGGAAAGGGAAGAATGACGAATCAAATTTTACTTTTCTTTTCTTTTTTTTGAGACAGGGTCTCACTCTGTCAGCCAGGCTGGAGTGCAGTGGTGCAATCTCGGCTCACTGCAACCTCTGCCTCATGGGTTTAACCAATTCTCTTGCCACCTGCCTCAGCCTCTCAAGTAGCTGGGATTACAGGTGTGTGCCACCATGCCCGGCTAATTTTTGTGTTTTAGTAGAGATGGGGTTTCACCATGTTGGCCAGCTGGTCTCAAACTCTTGACCTCAAGTGATCTGCCCACCTCAGCCTCCCAAAGTGCTGGGATTACAGGCATGAGCCACCGCGCCCAGCTCAAATTTTACTTTAAAAATCCTTTCTGTGTAAGAAATATCACCATTATCCTCATGCAAAAAAAGTTGATTTAATGTGTCTTACTCTAACTGTAAGGCCAATAGAATAACTGAAATCTTTTGTATGCTAAAATTATCCAGAGAGAAAAAGACATACGTCTGGCCCAAATTTTAAAGAAACTGTGCAATCTACACAATCAGAAACTAATTCTTTGGGTTATAAAGCAAAGTTTTTCATGTTATTGGTTAATAAATGTTAATTATAACTAATGCATTTTCAGAAACACAATTTGGTATATTTGCAAGGAAAACAAGAAAAGCAATCTAAAGCTCCCAGTAAAACAACACTATATAAAAATCTTTTAAAATAAACTATTGCAACCCCTGTTCAATGTCTTCCCATTTCATAGGCTATATAATGCATTTCTTTTTCTATTTATAACATTAAATATCTACTTTTGGACCAGGTTGGCTAAGAGATTGAGTTGAAATAAAGTTCTGATGGGCATGTGTCTGAAGAATTATATTATTTTTCATATTGTAGGGGTGAAAGGAAAACTTTTATATGTAATAATAAAGGGAAGTTTTCCCTCTGCTGAAGGTTTGCTGAAAAATCAACTGATGACAGTCACATTAGGCTGGGTGCAGTGGCTCACATCTGTAATCTCAGCACCTTGGGAGGCCAAGTAGGGAGAATTGCTTGAGTCTAGGAGTTTGAGACCAGCCTGGACAACACAGTGAGACCTCATCTCTACAAAGATTTTTTTTTTTTAAATTAGTAGGCATGGTGGTGTGTGCCTGTAGTCCCAGCTACTTGGGAAGCTGAGGCGGATCACTTGAGCCCAGGACTTTTAGGCTTCAGTGAGCTGTGATAGTGTCATTGTACTCTAGTCTGGGTGCCAGAGTGAGATCCTGTTTCAAAAACACCAAACATTTTAAATTAACGTGTGTGTGTGTGGATAATCCAGAGTGATTACCCATTATTTAGTGTGGTAAAGAAACTTATATACCCTTTTTCATAAGGGAAGAGGGAGATGGAGAATGTAGAAATTCTTTTGAGTGACAGCAAGTCATTAAGGGAGAACAAATGGACCTTGGAGGTGGAAGGCAGACATTAATGGGAAGGTGAGGTGTAGAGCTGCACAGGAACAAAGATTGTCTTATTATGCAGATAAAGTCCTCCAGGTAATCCCTTGCAGCTGCCCTCAAAAGAACAGATGAAAAGTCTGTGAGGTCATGGTGACTGTCAATCTGTTCTCTAGTGGTTGATATTTCCTGGTTATTTGATATTACTAGGGAGGGAGTTTTACAACATTGCATTTCTTCTTTTTATTTATTTATTTATTTATTTATTTATTTATTTATTTTTAGACAGAGTCTCGTTCTGTCACCCAGGCTGCAGTGCAGTGGTGCAATCTCGGCTCACTGCAACCTCCGCCTCCCAGGTTCAAGCTATTCTCCTGCCTCAGCCTCCCCGGTAGCTGGGACTACACGCATGCGCCACCATGCTGACTAATTTTTGTTTTTTTAGTAGAGACAGGGTTTCACCAAGTTGGCCAGGCAGGTCTCAAACTCCTGACCCCAGGTGATCCATCCACCTCGGCCTCCCAAAATGCTAGGATTACAGACATGAGCCACCATGCCCTGCCCTGCCAACATTGCATTTCTTTTGGAAAAAAGCTTTCTTGGTCAGGTAAGGAAATTCCAAAGATAGTGTACCCTTGGTGCTTCGGGAAAGAGGATCAGGGAGACAGGGAAAGTCAGAGACAGACCTTGGTTCTGAGGCCTTTCAATTTTCAAAGCATTCAGCTTGCTGAAGTGCTGTATTTTGGGGAATCGTTTTTCTGTGCCTCAATAATATTTTGATCATATGTATGACTTGAAGCTGTTAATAAAAATTGTGGTATTTGAAAATCCTTACCAAGAGAATTGGAATCTTGATTAAGAATTTCGTCGGCCAGGCGCAGTGGCTCACGCCTGTAATCCCAGCACTTTGGGAGGCCCAGGGCCTCGACCTGAGGTCGGGAGTTCGAGACCAGCCTGGGCAACGTGGTGAAACCCCGACTCTACTAAAAATACAAAATTAGCTGGGCATGGTGGAGTATGCCTATAATCCCAGCTAGTTGGGAGGCTGAGGCAGGAGAATCGCTTGAACCTGGAGGCTGCAGTGAGCCAAGATCGCGCCATTGCACTCCAGCCTGGGCAACAAGATCAAAACTCTGTCGGGGGGTGGGGGAAGAATTTCTTAAAAGCAGCCTCTGCTTTTATGTGTAATTCTGTAACAAAGTCAACATGTTATGGGACCTTTATTACTTTATCTTACCAGATAGGTAAAGGATGAATAAATCTGCCCTTCACTTACATTTATGATTAATCAGACAGGTCAGCTAGTGTGAATAATTTTTTTTTTTTTTTTTTTTTGAGACGGAGTCTCGCTCTGTCGCTCAGGCTGGAGTGCAGTGGCGCAATCTCGGCTCACTGCAAGCTCCGCCTCCCGGGTTCACGCCATTCTCCTGCCTCAGCCTCTCCGAGTAGCTGGGACTACAAGCGCCTGCCACCACGCCCGGCTAATTTTTTTGTATTTTTAGTAGAGACAGGGTTTCACCGTGGTCTCGATCTCCTGACCTCGTGATCCACCCGCCTCAGCCTCCCAAAGTGCTGGGATTACAAGCGTGAGCCACCGCGCCCGGCCTAGTGTGAATAATTTCTAATGAAATAGAGAAAAAAATGAAAAAATATCAAGGCATGCCTTGAATGTCATTAACTATTTTAGATGATATCTTTTAAGCCATAGGAATCACAGAACGCTTTTGTGTAGGTATAACAATGTTGCATTTTAAAAAGAGAAGTGAAGCAGGAGTGGGGAGTAGAGGGAAGGTGGGTCAATGGCACCTACCTCTAGACCTAGCGAGGCTGAGGTGTGAGAATCACTTGAGCCCAAGTTAGAGGTTGCAGAGAGCTATGACTGCACCACTGCACTCCAGCCTGGGCAACACGGCAAGACCCTGTCTCAAAAACAAACAAACACAAACAAAAGGAAGGTGAATGAAGGGAGAGGTGTTTACAAGGCTATTACAATAGTTTTGGTTTAAGGCAATGGGAGGGGAGAAGGTTTTTTTTTTTTTTTTTTTTGAGACGGAGTCTTGCTGTGTCACCCAGGCTGGAGTGCAGTGGCGCGATCTCGGCTCACTGCAAGCTCCGCCTCCCGGGTTCAGGCCATTCTCCTGCCTCAGCCTCCCGAGGAGCTGGGACTACAGGCGCCCGCCAACACGCCCGGCTAATTTTTTGTATTTTTAGTAGAGACAGGGTTTCACCGTGTTAGCCAGGATGGTCTCGATCTCCTGACCTCGTGATCCGCCCGCCTCGGCCTCCCAAAGTGCTGGGATTACAGGCTTGAGCCACCGCGCCCGGCCTGGGAGAAGGTTTTGAATGATGGCAGCAGTAGAAAAAAAAGCAAGCCATCTGAATGAGGTATGATGGGACTTAGGCTTTTTTGAAAGAAAATAATCAAGTCTGGCCCTACAGTTTAGAGCCTAGGCTGCTATGTAATTATTTATAAACAATTTATAAAATTGATTATAAAAATTACTTATGAATTATTAAGTGTGAGGGCAAAATACAATTTTAGATTTCTATAAACTTAGAAAGTTGATTACCCGTGCCCCCAGACTTAAAAATGCTAAAAAGTTCTTAGTAAGATTAAAAACAATAAATGTAATAATGCTGATGGCATTTCTATAATATATATTAAATAGTTTAAATATTAAATAGTTAAATAGTTTAATACTCATAACAACCCTATGAGATTGGTAATGTTGCTATTTCCATTTTGCAGTTGAGGAAACTGAGACAGAAAGAGATTTGTCTAAGGTTACAAAGCTTTCCAGAGCAGTCTGGTTTCACAGTTCATGTTCTTAATTACTACACTATGCTGAAATTACAATGTTAGGATAAATTAGGAAATTCAAATAAGAGAGATGAATTATTTTAAGTGTTTGAGCTGCAGCTTTCTGGCAAGTACCTGAACACGAGGAACCTCAGTTAAGGAAAAATCAAGAACAGACTAATTTTGGGAGACCTAAGAGAAGGCATATAGTAGAGAACAGATTGAAGAAAGAGGAGGTGCTAGCAAAGAAATCAGAAGACCAGCAAACTAGGTAGGTGTAGATCCGGGGACGTGTCTTAAAAGAGAGGGAAAAAGGGTTTTAAGTAGGGGATGGGGATTGGTGAAAACCCTGTTTCTTTTGAGAATGTGTCAATGAAAGGAAGGTTGATAGCATAGCAACTGGAGGGAGTAACATCACTGAATAAAAAAAAAAAAAAAGACAACAGAAACTTTTTTTTTTGAGACGGAGTCTCACTCTTGTCGCCCAGGCTGGAGTGCAGTGGCGTGATTTCAGCTCACTGCAACCTTCACCTCCCGGGTTCGAGAGATTCTCCTGCCTCAGCCTCCCGCGTAGCTGGCATTACAGGCGCACACTACCACGCCTGGCTAATGTTTGCATTTTTAGTAGAGACAGGGTTTCACCGTGTTGGCCAGGGTAGTCTCGAACTCCTGACCTCATGTTATCCGCCCGCCTCGGCCTCACAAAGTGCTGGGATTACAGGTGTGAGCCACCGCACCCAGCCAAGACAACAGAAACTTCTGAGAAACAGAAAGGAAGAAGACAGCGGATAAGAACATATTTACGTTATAGGGCGCTAGGAAAGTAGTGGTGGAAGGAGAAGGTGTGAAGGGATGGCATAGTTTCAGGCAGAGGGAGTGGCTTTGGAGAGAAGGGTTCTGGGTTAATTTGGTTAGAAGTTTTGGGATCACAAACAGGAAGTGGTCACAGATATTTTATAATGGAGGGAACGTCAAACCGGAATTGGAGTCCCATAGCTTTCAGCCCAGGAAACTGGATGAATGTATCTATTAGTATGGACTGGGACTGGCATCTTTAATAACATGTAAAGCTTGAAACAGTCTTTGTGGAAAATAGGAGATCAGCCAGAGATTAGAAGAAAACCCAAGACAATTGTAAGTAGGGGTCCAGTCACGAATTCATATCCAATCTGGTCAGTTATGTCTTCCTCCAGCGAAAAGCCACACACCTTGCAAACCGTTGAGAGAGAAACCACAAATACGGGTAACCTACTGTAGATAGGCCCTGAAGACTATAAAGTAGTTGAGCGATTCTATACTGAAATATAGTTGGCTATAGCGACAGAGAAGTTAGTCATATACGGGGCTAATGATCCAGGAGAGTAAGGATTCACTTTTGCGGTGAAAAGTAAGCAAGTGAAAGGTAGGGATCCACAGCCACGGACAGGCAGGTGGAGATCAGGGAAGAGGTGACGTTCAACATAGTTTGTTAATGATTTCACCGTACTGATTATTTCTCTTTTGGCATCTAGGAGGCTAAGATTCTCATGTTTATTTCAGAGCTACTGAAAGTAGTCCTAGGTTGTGGAAGGAGAAATCCAATTTCACAGCTGAGTCTATTTTCTCAGTCTAGTCATATTCTCTTCTCACAAACTAGCCAATGCTGCCGCCTTATGCAAAGCCGGCACCACGGAGAGGATGTGCTGCTTTACAGAGGCAGGATGACGCCAATCGGCCTGGGGCCGGCAGTGTTTCGTCTAGATTAATGGCGAGGGAAGTCCCCAACAGTCCCTTTGAAACCTTTTCACTCTCGCCTGGTGAAAGCGCTTGTCACCGTAAATCGCGAATACAATGCTGAGCTCTGAGGCCCTTGCTAAATCCAAGTGGGAACAGGGATCTGCGCGGCCTCATCATCGGGTTTCCGCAGGGCGTCTCGAGAGCTGCGGATGGGGGCAGCAGGAGCCGGGCGGGAACAGAGGAAAGCGCCGGCCCTGAGACCTAGGGAGGAGCCTCGGTGAAGGAACCCGGGGCGGGTTCCTGCCTAGGTCTCCAAGAAGCTCCAAAAATGGCGGGCGGCAACTCGACGAGCCGGACGCGCAGGCGCCACCGTGGCCGTCCTTCCGCCAGCCTCGGGCGGCGCAAGAACCGTCCACAGCGCCCTTATCCAGAAGCCTACGCCGCTCGCGATTGGCTGAACTGAGCGAGCACTCCGTGTGGGGGCGGGGCCGCCACGCAGCGGCCACGTTTCCCGCCCCGCTGCTGCGCGTGCGCGCAATCTCCACTGGAAAGCGTTTGCGCGCGCCCCTGCCGCGGCCCCTAGCTCGCGCCTCAGCTCCCTCCCTTTTCCGGGCAGGCCTGTCCCGTCAGCAAGGCAGTGAGCACCGCGGCCAGCAGAGGGCGGTCCGGACCCAAGTCTGCAGCGGCGCCATTGGCGTGTGGAAAATGCCACCAGATGGCGGGTTAGGATTGCAGCTCCGTTGAAGGCGCGGCCCCCGCTCCCGAACCCCCGGCGACCACCCCGTAACAACCCCCCCACATCGGGAATAACACACCGGAGACTTTTGGGGGGAAACTAGGTCGACAGTCGGCGGCGCCCGGATGGGCAGCTGAGGTGAGTGCGGGCGGCGGCGACGGCGGCGGGGGGCGGGAAAGAGGGGGAATGCGGCGGCAGCGGCGCGGGGGCTGGAAGCGCCGATCCAAGATGGAGGCCGGGCGAGAGCGAGAGAGCGCGAGCTGCGAGCGGCGAGCGGGCGGGCCGGGCGCGGGCCCCGTGCGGGGGAGGGAGGCCGCGCGGGCCTGTGCGGGGAGCGGCGGTCGTGGGCCGTCCGAGTGCGCGGAGAGACGTCTGTGGGCGCGGCGGGCAACCCGGCGTCTTCGTCGCTTGCCACCCCTCCCGTGGGCACCGAAAATTTTGCCCCCGCCCGCCCGGGCACTACGGCGACAGGCGCGGAAGCCTTTGTGGCGCGCTCGGGCCCGCCGCCAAGCCCACCCTCCGCCCCCCCACGCCCGGGTTCTCGGGACTCGCCCGCGCCCAGCGGGGCCGGGCCGAGGCGGGCTGGCGCGAATGCCTTCCGCCGCCCGCCGACCTGCGTTTCTGCGGTGTTTTAGCGACGGCGGCGTCACATGACAACGAGTTCATCTCAGCGGAGGGGCCTGGGGGGTCGCTTGGCGGGGTGGCTGGCCCAGGCTTCTTGTTAGCAGGGTGGGGCTGGGGGGTGGCGGCTGGGGGAGATGGGGCGTCAATGCCGGGCTTTCCAGCTATCTGCCCTCTCAGCCCCCGACGGGGGCTTCCTTGTGAAACGTGTCCAGGCCCAAGCACTGCCCCGCTAGTTTGCCAGTCCCCTGAGAGACGAGGCCAATAAAAGTTGTTTTCCCTCCTTTCTCGAGGTGGGGGCGGGGTGGGAAACTAGAGTGCTTGGAGTTGGACTTGAGCCTCGTTTGCAGGGTCCGAACTGGGTGCTTCTTGTGTGGTATGGGTACTAAGAAATTTTCAGGTTTAAGGATTGTCACGTCACCGCTGTCTACCCACATTTCAAATGTTATCGATTCTCTTCACATTGCAGGAATCGTGCTCCGGGCGTATAAGTCATGGGATAGTTTTGGACACTTACAGACAAAGAAAAAAAGGCAATTTGTGATAAAAAAAAAATTATTTGCTGTTAAAGTTGGTGTGAAGATGGATAGAGTTTATTCTCGTGGTTCTGACTAGAAAGACTATTTTGCATCTTCGCAAAAATAGTGTTTACACGAGAAAGTATCTGAATTGGCACAAAGTTGTGTGATTTGTAACTTATGTGGAATTTGAATGTGCCTCTACGTTTTAGTTTTCCTCGTGTTTTAAGAAAATTGCACATTCTGATGGTGAAGCACTTAGAGAAATATACAGAACAGTGAAAATAAAAATAACTTGTTTATTGTATGGTAATATAACGTACCTTGTTCCAATATTCATAATGTATGAAGAATTCAGACTAAAAAATTTTAACCAAGTAGGGAAATATGGAATGGAAAGAAGCAGAAATGTTATTTCCTTGTTTTTGATGATTAAGAATACTTATAAGACAAATTGTTACCCAAATAAAGTTGTAGAAGATCTACAGGTGTTTTGCCACGGTTTTTCCTTTACATATTTAAAACGTACTTCGAGTAAACTAAATTCAAGTGATCTACCAGTGGTCATTTTCACAAACGAACTGCTTTTGAGTGGAAATTTTTCTGTATCCACTTCAGTTTCGATGTTCTGATAAAGCTAAGGAATATTTAAATAGATGCAAAATATGGAAGTTTGTTGTGTTACTAGGATTGCCTCCTTTGAAGAGACTAATAAAATGACTGTAGATTTGATTGGCTCTTTTAAAGCCTTAAAGGCACTATGGTGTAGGGGAGAAGGAGTGGGTCCTGGACCGAAGTTACTTTGAACATTCCCTGGGTTTGTGGTGTTCGGGATGTTACCTTTGAGCCTTACTTTCTTTATCTCTAAAAATGGGGAGCCGGGCCCAGTGGTGCACTCCTGTAGTTCCAGCTACTCTGTAGTGAGGCAGGAGGAGCCCTTAAACCCAGGAGTTTAAGGCCTGCCTGGGCAACATACGAGACCCCATCTCTTTAAAAAAATAAAATGGGGATAGTATCTTATGGTGATTGTGTAACAAGATGCCTGTGAAAAACACACATTTAATTACTATAACTTAAAATTTACAGAATTTTGTACAGTTTTAATCTTTTTTTCCTTGATTCTGACTCTGTATGTTCATAATCTCAGTGCTGTGAGAAGAAATAATGTACTCTGGGAAAGATACATTCTTGTTTCCCCTTTTATTTGTTGTTTTGTCCTGTATCTTTATATCCTTATTTAGGGGGGTATATTAGTTTCTTTCTTTCTTTCTTTTCTTTGATGCATAACAAATTTCACACTTAGCAGATTAACAATTTTTTCAGCTTCCATAGGTTAGAAGTTTGGGGAGGTATAGCTGAGCATCTCATAGGCTAAAATCAGGGTGTCAGCTGTGGCTGCAGTTCATATCTGAGGCTTAGAGTTGTCTTTTTTTTTTTTGAGATGGAGTCTCATTCTGTCACCAGGCTGGAGTGCAGTGGCGCGATCTCGGCTCCCTGCAATCTCTGCCTCCCAGGTTCAAGCGATTCTCCTGCCTCAGCCTCGAAAGTAGCTGGGACTACAGGTGTGTGCCACCATGCCTAGCTAATTTTTGTATTTTTAGTAGAGAGGGAGTTTCACCATGTTGGCCAGGATGGTCTCCATGTCTTCACCTCGTGATCTGCCCACCTGAGCCTCCCAAAATGCTGGGATTACAGGTGTGAGCCACTGTGCCCGGCCAGAGTTGTCTTTCAAGGTCACTACTTGTTGGCACCATTAATTTCCTTGTGATAGTATGACTGAAGTCCCCATCTTCTTGTTAGCTCTTGGCCAAGGACTGCTCTCAGATCCTTGCCATGTGGCCACATAGACAGTTCACAACATGGCTGTTAGCTTTTATCCATGCTAGCAGGAGTCAATCTCCCTATTTCCTGTGTGTCTGACCTCTGACTCCCCTTTAAGGTCTTTTTTAAAAGCTCACCAGCTAAGCTCTGAGGCCCTTGTGGTAAACTTAACTAAGGGCCTTAATTACATATGCAAACATATATTTTGTCATATAATCACCGTAGTGATATCCCGTTATATCTACAGGTCTCTCCCACACTCAAGGGGAGGGGATGATACAAGGGTGTGGGTTAGTGGAGGCTCTTAAGAATTTTGCCTGCCATGGGAAAAGAAGTATATTCACATTTACCTGTTGAGATTCTGGACATACAAGGAGAGGACATAGGCAGAGCAGTAACCCAACTTGATCAGCTTACTCTTACTTATATTGCCTTTTCCTCACCTTTTTTCCTTTCCCCTGTTTCCTGGTACCTTAGTTTATGTGCCTTCCTCTATGAAATAATTTTATTGCATTGAGAGGAAATTAAAAAAAAACAAATTTAAAAAGTTATAAAGAAGGGAGGCAGTGGGAGAAGGGAGTTTATATAATTATTTTTTCTTTCATTTCTGCCAGTAAGAACACTTTTTTTTTTTAATTTTTAAAAATTACTATTATTGGCCTGGTACAGTGGCCGATGCCTGTAATCCCAGCACTTTGGGAGGCCGAGGTGGGTGGATCACCTGAGGTCAGGAGTTCGAGACCAGCTTGGCCGACATGGTGAAACCCTGTCTATACTAAAAATACAAAAATTAGCCAGGCATGGTAGCACTTGCCTGTAATCCTAGCTACTGAGGAGGCCGAGGCAGGAGAATTGCTTGAACCTGGGAGGCGGAGCTTGCAGTGAGCTGTGATCACGCCACTGCACTCTAGCCTGGGTGACAGAGTGAGAACCCGTCTCAGGAAAAAAAAAAAAAAACATTATTATTTTTTGAGTGTGCCCTGACCAGAGTGCAATGGCATGATCTAGGCTCACTGCAACCTCCACCGCCTGGGTTCAGGCGATTCGTGTGCCTCAGCCTCCTGAGTAGCTGGGACTGTAGGCATGCGCCAGCACGGCTAGCTAATTTTTTATATATTTGGTAGAGACAGGGTTTCACCTTGTTGGCCAGGCTGGTCTCTAACTCTTGACCTGAAACTGTCTGTCCACCTTGGCCTCCCAAAGTGCTGGGATTACAGGCGTGAGCCACTGTGGCTGGCCAGTTATTTGTATTTTTTAAAAATTACATAATTCTTGGCCAGGCACGGTGGCTCACGCCTGTAATCCCAGCACTTTGGGAGGCCGAGGTGGGTGGATCATGAGGTCAGGAGATCGAGACCATCCTGGCTAACACGGTGAAACCCTGTCTCTACTAAAAATATAAAAAATTAGCCGGGTGTGGTGGCGGGCACCTGTAGTCCCAGCTATTGGGGAGGCTGAGGCAGGAGAATGGTGTGAACCCGGGAGGTGGAGCTTGCAGTGAGCTGAGATTGTGTCACTACACTCCAGCCTGGGTGACAGAGTGAGACTCCGTCTCAAAAAAAAAAAAATTATGTAATTCTTGCCATTCGTTGATGCCTTTTGTTTTACCTGGTTTTGATATGATATTGAATCTCAGAGAAGTAAAGGGATTTATTTTTTATTTTTTGAGATAGGGTCTCTCTCTGTCACTTAGGCTGGAGTACAGTTGTGCAGTCACAGTTCACTGCAGCCTCAACCTCCCCAGGCTCAGGTGGGGCCTACAGTAGCTGGGACTACAGGCACATGCCACTACGCCCAGCTAATTTTTGTATTTTGTAAAGAGATGAGATTTTGCCATGTTGCCTAGGCTGGTCTCAAACTCCTGGCCTCAAGTAATCAGCCCGCCTTGGCCTCCCAAGGTGCTGGGATTACAGGCGTGAGCCACTGTGCGTGGCCGAAGTTAAGGAATTTAAATGCCTTGGATCACACTCCTGTTAAGTGGCAGATTCACACAATCATTGCGTCAGACAGTTGCTGTGGTGTGATTGGTCTAGCAGCTTGTGAAGAGAGAATTCTTTTTTTTTTTTTTTTTTTGAGACGGAGTCTCGCTCTGTCGCCCAGGCTGGAGTGCAGTGGCGCAATCTTGGTTTACTGCAACCTCCGCCTCCCAGGTTCAAGTGAATTCTCCTGCCCCAGCCTCCTGAGTAGCTGGGATTACAGGCACCCACCACCATGCCCGGCTGATTTTTTTTTTTTTTTTTTAAGACAGAGTTTCACTCTTGTTGCCCAGGCTAGAGTGCAGTGGTGCAATCTCGGCTCACTGCAACCTCTGTCTCCCGGGTGCAAGTGATTCTTCTGCCTCAGCCTCCTGAGTAGCTGGGATTACAGGCACGTGCCACCACACCCCCCAACTAATTTTGTATTTTTAGTAGAGACAGTGTTCTTCCATGTTGGTCAGGCTGGTCTCGAACTCCTGACCTCAGGTGATCTGCCTGCCTCAGCCTCCGAAAGTGCTGGGATTACAGGCGTGAGGCACTGTGCTTGGATGCCTGGCTAATTTTTGTATTTTTAGTACAGACGGGGTTTCAGCACCTGCCTAAGGCCAGGCTGGTCTCGAACTCCTGACCTCAGGCAATCAGCTTGCCTTGGCCTCCCAAAGTGAGCCACCGCGCCCGGCTGAGGAGAGAATTCTTATGAAGAGAATAGTTATTTGCAAGTCTCAGAGTAGGGGTATTATTGGTGGAACAAAGAAGGCAGCAGAAGTTTAGTCATGGCATACGGTTTAGTAGTCCAAGAAGCAAAATACTTTCATGAAGAGGCAATTAAGATAGGTTAGCCAGGGATAATCAAGCCCAGCAAACTTGTCCAACCCGTGGCCGAACACAAATTTATAAACTTTCTTAAAACATTGTGAGTTTTTTTTCTGCATTTTTTTTTGTTTTTTTTAGCTCATCAGTTATAATTAGTTTATTTTATGGGTGACCCAAGACAATTCTTCCAGTGTGGCCCAGGGAAGCTAAAAGATTGGACACCCTTGCTTTAAAGGATATAACTGGGAATTAAAATTGCTAGGGAGATATATTTTAATACAGAAATGATATAATAGGGGCTTGGTAAATTTTTGTTGACTGAATAAAAATATAAATCTTTAGAATTTAGATGATTCTTGCTAGGGTGGTAGGGAAAAACTAGGAAGCAGAGAGCTAAAATGATGTTCTTGCATAAGCCACAGAATGAGGTGATTCTTGAAGGAATTAGAATTGTGTCTGTAGGAAGTTTTCTGTTATTTTGGTGGTTAAGAAGACAGTCAGCTTCCTGCCTTTTAGTGCTGAAAGTGTCTTATAATTCAGTTGGTTTTATAGAATCTTTTCTTTTTATAACATACCCCTTATTGCTTCCCTCAGATTTTTCTCCTCCTCTTCTAAATCAAGCTTGTCCAACCTGCGGCCCATGGGCTGCATGCAGCCCAGAATGGCTTTGAATGTGGCTCAACACAAATTTCATAAACTTATTAAAAACAATATGAGGTTTGTTTTGTTTATTTTTTACCTTATTAGCTATCATTAGTGTATTTTATGTATGGCCTACAACAATTCTTCTTCTAATGTGGCCCAGGGAAGCCAAAAGATTGGACACCTGTGTTCTAAATCAAGGGTCCCCAACCCCTGGGCTGTGGACCCATATGGTCTGTGGCCTGGTAGAAACTGGACTGCGTAGCAGGAGGTGAGAGGCAGGTGAACTAGCTTTATCACCTGTGCTCCATCCACCTCCTGTCAGATCAGTAGGAGCATTAGATTGTCATATGAGTGCAAACTCTATTGTGAACTGCGCATTCAAGAGATGTAGGTTGCGCGCTTTATCTAATGCATGATGATCTGAGGTGGAACAGTTTTATCCTGAAACCTTCCGATTCCCCACCCCATCCGTGGAAAAATGTTTTTCCATGAACCTGGTCCCTGGTACCAAAAAGGTTGGGGGTGGCTACTCTTTTTTTGCCAGTCAGTAGTGAAGGATGTCGTAAATCTTGCCTTCTTTCCCCCCCAACCAGTTTATTTTTTATTTATTTTTAATTTTGTGAGTCCGTAGTAGGTGTATATATTTATGGGTTATGTGAGAGTGTCTTACCTTCTTTATGAAATACATTTCTTTGTGCTGTGGACCAAAATGATGTACCGTTTAGTTGTCCAAGAATTTCAATGGAATTTTGCTGTAAACACAATAGCAATGGCTTTTAACTTGTTTTCTAGCTTCTGCTAGCAGTTACAAAAACATTTTACGTTGTGGCCTAGTACAAACACACACATCCACATACAATGAAAATAAAAGTTTCATGAAATAATACTTAATCTTTATGCAGTGCACTGTGATATTTTCTGATCTTTTCTATTAAGAATGCTGGTTGTGGCTGGGCACAGTGGCCCACGCCTATAATCCTAGCACTTTGGGAGGTTGAGGCAGGTGGATCACTTGAGGTCAGGAGTTGGAGACCAGTGTGGCCAACATGGCGAAACCTCGTTCTCTACTAAAAATACAAAAATTAGCTGCGTGTGGTGGCATGTGCCTGTAGTCCCAGCTGCTCGGGAGGCTGAGGCACGTGAATTGCTTGAACTCTGGAGGCAGAGGTTGCAGTGAGCTGAGATCGCACCACTGCACTCCAGCCTAGGTGACAGAGTGAGACTCTGTCTCAAAAAAAAAAAAAAGGTTGGTTGCAGTTCACCTAAGAAATGTCATGACTCACAGCAGCTAACACTGGGAAAAGCATTGAATTGTAATCTCATTGGTAAAAAGGAAAGTGCAAAGTAGAGCCATGAGAAGAAACCATTTCACTTCCCTCAGACTGACAAACATTAAAAGTCTGATAATATCAAGTATTGGTGAGAACATAGAGGAATTACATTTTCACTTTTGTCAGCAGTGTAAATTGATACAATCATTTTCTGAAAGATGTTAGTAAGATAGTAAATTCAAGATTCATGTATTTTAACCCCAGCAGTTATACTCCTATCTTTATATTCCTGATGAATGAAATCCTTGTATTTTTATTTTTGAGACGGAGTTTCGCCCTTGTTGCCCAGGCTGGAGTGCAATAGTGCAATCTTGGCTTACCGCATCCTCCGCCTGCCCAGTTCAAGCGATTCTCCGGCCTCAGCCACCCGAGTAGCTGGGATTACAGGGATGCACCACCATGTCTGGCTAATTTTGTATTTTTAGTAGAGATGAGGTTTCTCTATGTTGGTCAGGCTGGTCTCAAACTCCTGACCTCAAGTGATCTGCCTGCCTCGGCCTCCCAAAGTGCTGGGATTACAGGCGTGAGCCACCGTGGCCAGCCAAAATCCTTGTGTTTTTGTACCAGGATGTGTGAACAGAATGTTCATAGTAGCCTTATTTGCAGTAGCCAAAATTCAGAAATAAACTGAATGTCTTTAGTGGTAGAATGGTTAAGTTAATGATGGTTTTCAAAAGTTAAAATAATTTTGGTTACTGGGATAAGCCAACTTGGTCACAGCGTATTATGTATCCCTTTTGTATTTACTATTATTTTGATAGGATTTTTGGCCTATTTCTTCATTAGGCATATTGCTTTATAGTTTTATTGTAATGTCTTTGTCAGGTTTTGGTATTAGGGTTATGATGGCTTCATAAAAAAGGTTGGGACATGTTCCCTGTATTTACTGAAATAGTTTGTGTAATACTGTTATTCTTCCTTGAATTTTAGAATGTACCAGTGATACCATCTGGACTCGGAATTTTCTTTTTGGGATGGTTTTGATAACAAAATCAAATTTAGTTTCTATACTAGATATAGGGCTATTCAAATTTTCTGTTTCATATTGTGTCAATTTTGGTCTGTTTCATCTTGTGTCAGTTTAGGGAAATTTGTTCATTTTACTTAATTGATTGGCAGGAGTTTGTAAGATTTCCTTCCTGTCCTTCTAATGTCTGTAGGATCTGTAGTGATAGCTCTTCTTTAATTTCTGGTATTGTTTTTTTTTTTTTTGAGAGGGAGTTTCATTCTTGTTGCCCAGGCTGGAGTGCAGTGGTGCAATCTTAGCTCACTGTAACCTCCGCCTCCTGTGTTCAACCGATTCTCCTGCCTCAGCCTCCCAAGTAGCTGGGATTACAGGTGCCCTCCACTATGTCTGACTAATTTTTTGTATTTTTAGTAGAGACACGGTTTCACTATGTTGGCCATACTGGTTTTGAACTCCTGGCCTCAAGCTGTTCACCCGTCTCGGCCTCCCAAAGTGCTAGGATTACAGGCGTGAGCCACTGCATCTGGCCAGTATGTTCTTTTTATCTTGACCCAGTCTAGTGATTTATCGATTATTTTTTCAAATAACCAACTGAGATAATTGTCAGTATTTGTCTTTAGTATCTGATTGGTTTCTGCTTTTTAAAATTTTCTTCTGCTTTGCTTTCTTTCCAGCCTTTTAAAGTGAAACTTTAGGTTATAGATTTTAAGCAACTTTTTGTTTTCTAATAAATGCATTTAAAGCTATATATTTTTCTCTAAGCACTGCTACATCACTCAGACTTCGATGTGTTATATGTTTATAATTTACTTTGACATTGTTTTTAATTTGTGATATCTTCTTTTACCCATGGATTACTTAAAAGTGTGTTGTTTAATTTTCTTTTTTTTTTTTTTTTTTTTGAGACGGAGTCTCGCTCTGTCACCCAGGCTGAAGTGCAGTGGTGCAATCTCCGCTCACTGAAACCTCCACCTCCCTGGTTCAGGTGATTCTCCTGTCTCAGTCTCCACAGTAGCTGGGATTACAGGCGTGCACCACCACACCCAGCTAATTTTTGTATTTTTTTAGTAGAGACGGGGTTTTGCCATGTTAGCTAGGCTTGTCTTGAACTCCTGACCTCAAGGATCCGCCTGCCTCGGCCTCCCAAAGTGCTTGGATTACAGGCATGAGCCACCATGCCCAGCCTTGTTTAATTTTCAATATTTGGGATTATTCTAGGTATCTTATTACTGATTTCTAACTTAGTTTCATTTTGAGGTCATAGTCTTTATGATTTTAATCCTTTTAAATTTATTGAAACTTATTTTATGGGCCAGCATATGGTCCATCTTGGTTAATGTATCTTTCATACTTGAAAGTGTGTTTTGCAGTTGTTGGGTGTAGTATTCTGTAACTATCAATTAGGTTAAGGTGTTTTAATAGCACTTTTCAAATAATCTGTGTCTTTGTTGTTTTTTTTGTCGTTGCTTTTTTGTCTCATTCTATCAGCTGCCAAGAAGAAAGTTAAAATATCCAACTATGACTGTAGAATTATCTGTTTCTCCCTTAATTCTGTCAAGTTTTTCTCACTCATTTTGAAGCTCTGTTGTAAGACATGTACAACTTATGATTATTATGTTGTTTTGACAAGTGGACCTTTTTATTATTATGAAATGTGTCTCTGTTTCTGGTAATAATCTTTTTCTTGAAGTCTGCTTTATTTGATGTTAATATAGCCACTCCAGCCATCTTGAGCTTACTGTTTCCATAATATATCTTTTTCTACCTATCTACCCAAAACTCTTTATTATATTTAAAGTGCTTTTGATGGTAGTATGTAGTTGAGTATTGCTTTTTAAAAAATTCCTGGCCAGGCACAATGACTCACGCCTGTAATCCCAGCACTTTGGGAGGCCGAGGCAGGCAGATCATCTGAGGTCAGGAGGTCGAGACCAGTGTGACCAACATGGAGAAACCCCATCTCTACTAAAAATACAAAATTAGCTGGGCATGGTGGAGGGCGCCTGTAATCCCAGCTACTTGGGAGGCTGAGGCAGGAGAATCACTTGAACTTGGGAGGTGGAGGTTGTGGTGAGCTGAGATCGCGCCATCGCACTCCAGCCTGGGCAACAAGAGCAAAACTCCATCTCAAAAAAAAAAAAAAATTCCTTCCAACAACATGGAAGTGGAGTCTTTCAGTTATAATAAACATTGATTATATGCTAATGTCTGTCAAGAACTATGAAGAGTTTGAAGTTTTACCCTATGTATAGGCTGACAAGTTAACTTGGCATAGTTTAATGGCTTATGGTAGAAGTCATTGAAATGACTTGGTCATAGATGAAGAACGATGCACTTTATCAGTAGCCAGACAGTCAGCATTTGCATCATATTTCTGAGCTCCAGTTTGCATAGGTCTTTGGGAAGAGGTCCAGGTGATAACCTGCACAAGTAGTGGAATCTCAAGCTTAGAGAAACTCAGATCTTTTATAATGGGTCATAAATACGCTTTTTGCTCGGGGACATGTCTTTCTTCCAGGACTCTTCGCTATATAACTATCCTGAAAAGATTGGAACAAAGGCTTTCAGTGCTTCTCTTCTCAAGACAGGCAGAAAATCAAGAGACTCCATGGAGAGTTGTCTTCCAAAACTGTCCAGTGAATTTTCTCAGTTTCCCTTTTGTTATTTGCTTCTTAAGTTTTTCTTTTGTTTCTTACATGGCTACAACCTAGCTTTCCAGCTTTATCTCTTCATTGTACTTCTCTGTGGTTATATGTTATCACCAAATTAGATTACATACTTGTATCCTGTCTTTCCCCACGTCTTTGTTCTGGTGAATATGTGTGTGTGTAAGAAAACACTTGGCTAGGCATAGTGGCTTCCACTTGTAATCCTAGCCCTTTTGGAGGCTGGGGCGGGCGATCACTTGAGTTCAGGAGTTTCAGACAAGCCTGGGTAACATAGTGAAACCCTGTGTCTACAAAAAATACAAAATATTAGCTAGGTGTCGTAGTGTGCACCTGTAGTCCCAGCTACTTGGGGGGCTGAGGCAGAGGATAGGTTGAGCCCAGGAGGTCGAGGTTGCAGTGAGCTGAGATTGCGCCACTACACTCCAGCCTGGGTGACAAAGTGAGACTCTGTCTCAAAAAAAGAACAAAAGCAAAAAAGAACATTGAGCATTTACTATATGCTAATAAACATTTTACAATAACTCTGTGGGATAGTTATTGTTATGTTGGTATTATCCCCCTTTTACTGGTGAGGAACTGAGGCTTGGATTAAATTTCCCAAGTTTGTAATTAGGGAGGGACATATTATGGAGAAGCTTTTGTAGTAGTCTATTTCTTGACCTTAGTAATAATTACATGGAGTGTTTGCGTTAAAATTCTCTCTTTTTTTTTGAGATGGAATCTCGCTTTGTCGCCCAGGCTGGAGTGCAGTGGTGTGATCTTGGCTCACTGAAACCTCCACCTCAAGCGATTCTTGTGCCTCAGCCTCCTGAGTAGCTGAGATTACAGGTGCCTGCCACTGTGCTTTAAAATTCTTTAAACTGTTATTTAGAATTTTACATAATGTACTGTATAACTGATACAGTTCATAAAGAAAAGAAAAAGCAAACACAGAGTAAGATGTGGAATCTGTGTGAAATCTTTACTGATAACTTCAGCCAGTCTTTATCCTCTGTGTCTATCCCCTGTTGCATTTATTGTTGGCGTCATAACGTTTATTAAGTGGCAGTGTTCATAAGGCACAGTATCTTGTGTAATGTGTGTGTGTGTGTGTATGTGTGTGTGTGTGTATGTATATAATACTATTTTTTTGAGATGAAGTCTTGCTCTTGTTGCCCAGGATGGAGTGCAGTGGCGCGATCTTGGCTCACTGCAACCTCTGCCTCCCAAGTTCAAGCGATTCTCCTGCCTCAGCCTCTCGAGTAGCTGGGACTACAGGTGCCTGCCACCACATCTGGCTAATTTTTTTTTGTATTTTTAGTAGAGACGGGGTTTCACTATGTTGACCAGGCTGGTCTTGAACTCCTGACATCAGGCGATCCTCCACCTTGACCTCCCAAAAGTACTGGGATTACAGGTGTCAGCCACCACGCCTGGCCTTTCTTTTTTTTTTTTTTTGACAGAGTCTGTTGCCCCAGGCTGGAGTGCCGTGACCTAATCACAGCTCACTGCAGCCTCAACCTCTCACCTCAGCCTCCCAACTAGCTGGGAGTACCTGGGACCACAGGTGTGTGCCATCAGGCCCAGCTAATTAAAATACTTTTTTTTTTGTAGAGGCAGGGTCTCACCATGTTGCCGAGGTTGGTCTTGAACTCCTGGGCTCAAGCACTCCCCCCGCCTTGGCTTCCCAAAATGCTGGGATTATAGTTGTGAGCCACCGAGCCTCCCCCAGTGTGTAATGTTTTAAATTAATTGTCCCAAGGCCAAACAGCTAGTAAATGATAGAGCCAGAATTTGAACTTAGGCTGTTTCAGAACCCAGTCTCTAAATCTCTTAAAAGGCCATTTTTCTCTCAGCCTCATTTCTGCATGTTGAAATACTTTGCATTTTGAAGTTTATTTCAGGGAGATTTGATTTTCTTCCCTATTCTATTATGTAATAATTACCTTGGGTAGGACATTTACTTTCTGGAGTCCTCAATTTTCTCATTTTTAAGATGGGAATACAGTTTAGAGTCTTTTTTTATTTTTAGAAAAATCTTATTTTTAAATGGACAAATAATTACGTTTATGGTGAATAACATTTTGGTATATGTGTACATTATGGAATGGCTAAATCATGCTAATTAATATATACTGTTTTTCACATATTTATTTGGTGTGGTGAAAACACTTAAAATCTATTCTCTTAGCATTTTCAAGTATCCAGTATACATTGCTATTAACTGTAGCCACCGTGTTGTACAATAGATCTCTTGAACTTGTTCCTCCTAATGAAAATTTGTATCCTTTTTTTGGGGCAGAGGAGGAAAGCAGAGTCTTGCTCTGTTGCCTAGGCTGGATGGCAGTGGTGCGATCAATCTCGGCTCACTGCAACCTCTGCCTCCTGGGTTCAAGTGATTCTCATGCCTCAGCCTCCTAAGTAGCTGGGACCTCAGGCGTGTGCCACCGTGTCCAGCTAGTTATTATTTTTGATATGGAGTCTTGCTCTGTCGCCCAGGCTAGAAGGCAGTGGTGCGATTTTGGCTCACCGTAGCCTGTGCCTCTGGGGTTCAGGCGTTTCTACTGCATCAGCCTCCTAAGTAGCTGGGATTACAGATGCATGCCACCATGCCCTGCTAATTTTTGTATTTTTAGTAGAGATGGAGTTTCACCATGTTGGCCAGGCTGGTCTCGAACTCCCGACCTCAGGTGATCTGCCCGCCTTGGCCTCCCAGAGTGCTAGGATTACAGGACTGATCCACTGGGCCTGGTGAAAATTTGTATATGTTTGATCAATGTCTTCTTAATCCCCATCGCCTGCTCTCATCCCTGGTAACCACCATTCATTCTTGTCTGTGCTTCTATGAATTGAGCGTTTTTTAGTATTTTATTTTATTTTATTAATTTATTTTTTGAGACAAAGTCTCACTGTGTCACCTAGGCTGGAGTGCAGTGGCACTATCTCGGCTCACTGCAACCTTCACCTCCTGGGTTCCAGTGATTCTCTTGCCTCAGCCACCTGAGTAGCTGGGATTACCGGTGCACACCACCATGCCTGGCTAATTTTTTTTTTTTTTTTTTGAGACGGAGTCTCGCTCTGTCGCCCAGGCTGGAGTGCAGTGGTGCAATCTCGGCTCACTGCAAGCTCCGCCTCCTGGGTTCACGCCATTCCCCTGCCTCAGCCTCTCTGAGTAGCTGGGACTACAGGCGCCCGCCACCACGCCCGGCTAATTTTTTGTATTTTTAGTAGAGACGGGGTTTCACTGTGGTCTCGATCTCCTGACCTTGTGATCCGCCCGCCTCGGCCTACCAAAGTGCTGGGATTACAAGTGTGAGCCACCGTGCCTGGCCACGCCCGGCTAATTTTTGTATTTTTAGTAGAGACGGGGTTTCACCATGTTAGTCAGGCTGGTCTGGAACCCCTGACCTTGAGATCTGCCCGCCTCGGCCTCCCAAAGTGCTGAGATTACAGGCGTGAGCCATCACGCTGGGCCAATTTTTGCATTTTTAGTAGAGACGGGTTTCGCCATATTGGCCAGACTGGTCTCAACCTCCTGAACTTATGTGATCGTCCCGCCTTGACCTTCCAAAGTGTTGGGATTACAGGCATGAGCCATCATGCCAGGCCTTATTCTATTTTTTAAAGTGCTCATTTATTGTCTGTTTCTTCCCTCTAGAATGTTAGCTCTGTGATGAGAGACCTTATCCGCCTCCTTTATACTGCTATCTAGAATAGATTCTGACACAGGGCTAACAAATATTTGTTGAATATAGTAAGCGGTATCATTAACTGAAAGCCAGGAAGCAAGAGGTAGTATGGTGAAAAAGGCAGACTAGGTAGAAGTTGAAAAAGTGAACATAAAATGCAAAGGCAAGGCCTGGCATGATGGCTCATGCCTGTAATCCCAACACTTTGGGAGGTCGAGGCGGGAGGATCACATGAGTTCAGGAGTTTGAGACCAGTCTGGCCAGTATGGCGAAACCCGTCTCTACTAAAAATGCAAAAATTGGCCTGGCGTGATGGCTCACGCCTGTAATCCCAGCACTTTGGGAGGCCTTGGCGGGTGGATCACGAGGTCAGGAGTTCGAGACCAGCCTGGCCAACATAGTGAAACCCCGTCTCTACTTAAGAATACAAAAAATTAGCTGTGGGGATCACTTGGTGGCTGGGCTGGGGAAATGGCGGCTTCAGGAGAGAGCAGGACTTCGGGTGGCGGAGGCAGCATCGAGGCAGCATTTATGACCTTCTACGGTGAGGTGAAACAAATAGAGAAGAGAGACTTGGTTCTAACATCAAAAAATCAGATTGAAAGACTGACCCGTCTTGGTTCCTCTTACTTCAGTTTCAACCCATTTGAGGTTCTTCAGATCCTGAAGTTACAGATGAAGAAATAAAAAAGAGGTTTTGGCAGTTATCCATCTTGGTGCATCCTGACAAAAATCAAGATGATGCTGACAGAGCACAAAAGGCTTTTGAGGCTGTGGACACAGCTTGCAAGTTGCTACTAGATCAGAAGCAAAAGAAGAGGACCCTGGATGTAATTCAGGCAGGAAAAGAATACGTGGAACACACTGTGAAAGAGCAAAAAAAACAAAGAAGGAAGGAAAACCTACAATTGTAGAGGAGGGTGATCCTGAGCTGTTCAAACAAGCTGTATATAAACAGACAGTGAAACTCTTTGCTGAGCTGGAAATTAAAAGGAAAGAGAGAGAAGCCAAAGAGATACACGAAAGGAAACGACAAAGGGAAGAAGAGATTGAAGTTCAAGAAAAAGCCAAACGGGAAAGAGAGTGGCAGAAAAACTTTGAGGAAAGTCGAGATGGTCGTGTGGACAGCTGGCGAAACTTCCAAGCCAATACAAAGTGGAAGAAAGAGAAGAAATATCGGACCTTCCTGAGACCACCGAAAGTAAAAATGGAGCAGCATGAATGACCACCCGGGGTCACAGGCACAGAACCCTCCCCCTGCTATCTCCCTTCCTGCTTCGAAGGACTCATTTTTTCCTCCCACTTCCACCCCAGCATACAGTAGTATTTGCTTTTTAGTCCATTTTTTTCAATACAATTTAATATCAATCAGAGTAATTCTTTTGTACATTGAAATGAGGGGCTTGGTTTAAAAAAAGACCTTCCCCTCTCCCTGCCCCTAGAACAACTAGGATTAGAAGGTGCCACCATTGATGCTGCCTTCTCTTCCCACAGCCTGTAACTCAGTGTTTTGTACTTCACTGAATCGTGATGGTTAGAAACTTTGTGGATAGTTTGTGGAACTCATCCAATTAAACATATTGCTTAAAATGGTGTTGCTGTGACTTCATAGACAAGCCTGGAAGGGGCATCTTAGGAAGCCCCTTCGCTTCAGTTGCTCGCTTCTGGGTGTGCTCCTTTCAAAGGCCCAGATGAAACAGGGAACACTTGTGGACACACAGAGTGGCATCTGATGCCCTGTGGTGTTTGGCATGTGTCCCCCGTCTACTGACCAATCAGCATGGCATGAGGCCTACGCCACCCAAACCTTTCACTTTCCAAAGAGCTAGCCATCCTCCACCCAGTACCATGTCCTAGCTTGTCTACATTTGTTAGTGGTAATATTCTTTATGTATAATAAATTTTTATACCTCCCGCCACCCCCCAAAAAAATTAGCTGGGTGTGGTGGCAGGCGCCTATAATTCCAGCTACTCAGGAGGCTGAGGCAGGGGAATCTCTTGAACCCAGGAGGTGGAGGTTGCAGGTAGCAGAAATTGCGCCATTGCACTCCAGCCTGGAAGACAAAAGTGAAACTCTGTCTCAAACTAAAAAATAAAAAAACGCAAAAATTAGCTGGGTGTGGTGGCATATGCCTGTAATCCCAGCTACTTTTGGTGGCTGAGGCATGAGAATCACTTGAACCCAGGAGGCGGAGGTTCCAGTGAGCTGAGATCATGCCAGTGCACTCTAGCCTGGGACACAAAGTGAGACCCTGTGTCAAAAAAGGAAAGAAAAAAAAAGTGCAGAGGCAAGGCTGGGCACAGTGGCTCATGCCTGTAATCCCACCACTTCGGGAGGCCAAGACAGGAGGATTGCCTAGGCTCATGAGTTTGAGACCAGACTGGACATCATAGCAAGACCCTGTCTCTACAGAAAATGCAAAAATTAGCTGGGCATGATGTTGGCCACCTGTAGTCCTAGCTACTCAGGAGGCTGAGGTGGGAGGATGGCTTGAACCCGGGAGGTCAAGGTTGTAAGGTTGTAGTGAGCCGAGGTCGCACCACTGCACTCCAGCCTGGGCAACAAGAGCGGAAGTCCGTCTCAAAAAAAAAAAAAAAAAGGGAGTTGGGGAGGGAGAGACAGGGTAGGAAGGAAGATAGGGATAGGATAGGAAGGAAGATAGGGATAGGGTAGGAAGGAAGAAGGGAAGTTAGCTGCCCCACCATGGAAACTGGAATTGGAGAGTGCAATAATAATTGAGGGGAGTTTGGTTCCTAGGTTAGTGTCAAGAGTTCTGACCAGAAACCGTGCAGGCCTGGTGGAGAGGACGAGTTCACCGTGTTTAGATTCCACATGTAAGTGAGATCACGAGGTATTTGCCTGGCTTATTTCACTTAACATAATGTCCAGGTTTTTCCACATTGTCACGAATGGCAGGATATCCTTCAGTTAAGATGCAGCAAATATTTTGTGAGTACTTATTACATGTGTGGCAGTGGTATACAAAATTGATAAATATGTAGGTTCTTCTCTTAAAAGCCTTCTATTCTGTTGAGAGAGATTAAAAACAAAACCCCTAAAGCAACAAAACAAACCAACATGGTTAATGAAATGTGGGTGGGAGGATGTGGGAAGCATAAAAAATACAAAAGTAAAAGGAGATGCCCTTCTCCCTATCAGTGTGCCCCCTCCTGCCCCGCATAACAATAAATCCTTTTTATGTGTCAGGAAATGACAAACATAGGTCAGAAGAGTTTTTCAGGGGAGTCCCTTTATTTTCTAATCAAGATAACATGAATAGTTAAATATTACCTGTACTGTTTTTTGGCTCTCTGGCAAGATTTCTCTTCATAATTGTTAAATTGGTTTAAAGGTCCAGGTGGTAGTTTGAGACACTACTGTCTGCCTCCTCAATCTTAGGCAGAAAAGAAATGTTTTATACATAGTCAAGCATGAGTTTGCCATGATTCTCTCCTTTGAGGTACCTGCCTCTGTCTTTTATCATGAAGCTTAGTTGACCATGATTGTATCGGGTTACAATTTTTCCTGTCTTATTTAGGGCACTGAGAGATAGTCAGCCCCTATTCTTAAGCAGAGACAGTACAAACTAGCAAGTGTGCAGAAATTCCTTTTTTTTTTTTTTTTTTGTGACGGAGTCTCTCGCACTGTCGCCCAGGCTGGAGTGCAGTGGCACAATCTTGGCTTACTGCAAGCTCCGCCTCCCGGGTTCATGCTGTTCTCCTGCCTCAGCCTCCTGAGTAGCTGGGACTACAGGCGCCCACCACCACACCCTGCTAATTTTTTGTATTTTTAGTAAAGACAGGGTTTCACCGTGTTAGCCAGGATGGTCTTGATCTCCTGACCTCGTGATCCGCCCGCTTTGGCCTGAAGCGCTGGGATTACAGGCGTGAGCCACCGTGCCCGGCCTGCATGTGTGCAGAAATTCTTATAGTGCCAAGGTATAAAAGTTGAAGAACATTTTAGACTGTGTTCTATTTTGTTCTTATAGCCTAAATTAACTTTTGGGAAAACAATGCCTTAGTTTATGCCATGTGCTGCTAGTTACAGTTAAAAATCTCATGTGTTCACAGATGGAGCACTGTCGCATGACAGATGGCTAAGAAAGCTATTGTCCATTGTCTGGGAGAGTTCCTGGTGCCGGAATCACACTGTATCAAATTCTAATTGCATGTTTCTGTCTATGTAAACTTGGGCAGCTTCTTTAACCTTTCTAAGTCTCAGTTTTCTCATCTGTAAAATGGGAATAATAATAATAAAAGTATTCCACTGTTGTGGGCTGCACAACAGTGCAAATACAAAAGTAAAAGGAGATGCCCTTCTCCCTGTCAGTGTGCGTTAAAAAGTTAGCCTTTGGCCAGGCGCGGTAGCTCATGCCTGTAATCCCAGCACTTTGGGACGCTGAGGTGGGTGGATCATTTGAGCTCAGAAGTTTGTGACCAGTCTGGGCAACATAGCGAAACCCTGTCTCTACAAAAAAATACAAAAATTAGCCGGGCATGGTGGCTCGCATCTGTAGTCCCAGCTACTCTGGAGGCTGAGGTGGAAGGATTGCTTCAGCCCAGAAGGCAGAGGTTGCAGTGAGCTAAGATCATGCCGCTGCACTCCAGCCTGGGTGACAGAGTAAGACTGTCTCAAAAAAAAGAAAAAAAAAAAGTTCGGTTTTAACCACTAGACTATATTGTGTTGTGCATAGATCCAAAGATCATTAATCTTAAAGTCGTAATCTAAGTAAATGGTGAGGTTACTTTCTGTAAGCAAAGAATTTTAGTTAATTGGTTCTCATCAGCAGGTAGGGCTAGCAATAGATTAAAACTTTATTAATGAGGCTGAGCGCGGTGGCTCAAGCCTGTAATCCCAGCAGTTTGGGAGGTCGAGGTGGGTGGCTCACGAGGTCAGGAGTTTGAGACCAGCGTGGCCAAGATGGTAAAACCCCGTCTCTACTAAAAATACAAAAATTAGCCTGGTGCAGTGGCGGGCACCTGTAATCCCAGCTACTTGAGAGGCTGAGGCAGGCGAATCGCTTGAAACTGGGAGGTAGAGGTTGCAGTGAGCCGAGATTGCGCTGCTGCACTCTAGCCTGGGTGACAGAGCAAGACTCTGTTTCAAAAACAAAAAATTTATTAATGAGAATGGTCAGATGATAAGGTACTTTGATTAATTGAGAGATGAAGGTTATCACCAGCGTGTTCTGCTTATTAGTAAACATATTTCAAAAATTAGGCTCCTTTTCTTTCTTTAGAAAAGTGCTGCATCCTGGAAAGACATTGTAATGCTTCTTTGGTAGTTGATAATTTTTGATGGCTTTATCAGGATTATTTATGAATCTTAGCTTTTTCTTTATTTTTCTGCACACAGAAGGTTAGGCATGAAACCAAGAACAAAGTTGGAAAGTTACCTCTAGACAAAATAAGATGATGGCTTACTACTTTTTCCTCCCATTGGGATGCAGACAACAAAATTGTGACTAAGAGGTGTTTTTTTGTTGTTGTTTTTTTAGTTGTGGATAAAAGATTTGATTTTATAGATACAAAGGCAGCATGGTGTAGAAGAACAAAAACTAGTGTAGGGCCAGAGATCTGAATTTTAATTATAACTCCACCAACTAACTAACTGTGTTGTCTTTGATTGATTACTTCTCTGGGCCTCAGTTTCTTCATCTCTAAAATTAATGTCTTTGGCCAGATAGCTGGTTTCCAAGATTTCCTGTAATTTTTTTAGTCCCTGTTGAAATAATCATGAAGTTAAGTCTTTATCAGGTAATGCAGTTTTTGATTTGAAAGTCATTAGTTTTGAAGACCTAGGTGTGACATTTTGCCTCTACACCTCCCGTCTGTTTATTGGAATAATTTATGCTTTCCACTAGCTGATAAGCGTACAGGCCAAATAAAATGTTGATATTTAGATAGCACTTATAGTTTCTGGTGCCAGGTGTGGGCATGTGTTTGCTACATACTTGATGAAAAAGAGGTTAGCAAGTGTTTTCATGTAATTTTGCTCGTTGAGTCATTCATCAAGCATTCGTTGAACATTTACAGTGAGCCATATAGTGTGGTTATAAAGACATTGAAGCACAGTTCTTGTTTTCCCGAAGTACACAAGGGGGGCATATGAAGACTCAGAACTTAGGTAGTACCTTCTTCAGAAATCTTTACTTGATAGGCTTATTGCTCCTCTCTTTCTCCCATCCAGGGTTGATCTAAGTGTTCTCTCTGCCTTTGTATTTTAGTGGCACACAGTGCCGGGGCTGCCATGAATGGTTGTAGAATTGGTACCCTGCCTAAAGATACTTGGCCAAAGTGGTAGGGGAAGGCTGAAATCCAGATTTTATTCTGCTTGACAAATTCTATTTGCTTTTTCCACCTTTTTCTAGTTTACCTGCCCAGAGGAGAGTGCTTTTTCTAATTCTTACAAAAGAAGCTGTGTATTCCAGCAAATATCCACCCTTTGCATTACTGTACCATAAACATTCTGTATTGTTTTTTTTTTTTGTAGTCAAGTTTTGTAGTGGGTAATGAATGCTTTGAGGTGGTTTGTTGAAGTGAGCAAATGCTTCCTGAAGGAGATGAATTCTTTTTTTTTTTTTTAAGACGGAGTCTGGCTCTGCCGCCCAGGCTGGAGTGCAGTGGCGCCATCTCCGCTCACTGCAAGCTCCGCCTCCCGGGTTCACGCCATTCTCCAGCCTCAGCCTCCCGAGTAGCTGGGACTACAGGCGCCCGCCACCAAGCCCGGCTAATTTTTTGTATTTTTAGTAGAGACGAGGTTTCACCATATTAGCCAGGATGGTCTCAATCTCCTGACCTCATGATCCACCCGCCTCGGCCTCCCAAATTGCTGGGATTACAGATGTGAGCCACCGCGCCCGGCCAGGAGATGAATTCTTACGTGAGTTTTGAAAGAGAAGTGAAAGCCAGACGAGGGTAGATGTTGGAGATCAGAATGACATTCCAGGTGAAGGAACAGTGTATATATGCGAACGGACAGAGCTGTGGTATATAGCCCAGTGGTTCTTAAAGTGTGGTCCTAGCACCAGTGGTGTCAGCATTACTTAGAAACTTGTTAGACATGCAGATTCTTGGCCTTCACCATAGGCCTGCCAACTCAGAAATTCTGGGGATGAGCAATCTGTGTTTTTACAGGTCCTTCAGGTGATTCTGATGTAGGCTGAAGTTTAAGAATCACTGCTATAGCCCACCTCTTCAGGAAGTGTTACTTGATTGTGTTTGGAGCATGCGGTGACTAGGGAAGAGTGATTAAAATACAGAGCTGTAAGCCATGAGCAGAGTGAAGTGCCAAAGGAAAGTGTTTGAACTTTGTCCTTAGGCCAGTGGCTGCACCTTAGAATTACCTGAGAGCTTTAAAACTATAGCAGTGTCTGGGATTTGTCCCAGACCAGCTGAACCCAAATCTGAGTTTCTGATGCACGGTGAGAATTGTGAACTATATATAGACAGGACTTGGTTCTGATTATAATAGTGTACATATTTATTGAAAATGTATCAAACGTGGTGTCAAGTAGCTTACATGCGTAATAATTAAACAACACAGCAGTTTTATGTAGGTATTATTCCTATTTCACAGGCAAGGTAGAAAGGTTAAGTACCTTTTCCCAATGTTACATAGCTGGAAAGTGGTTGAGTTCAGGTTTTTGTGACTCTAAAGTCCAATATCTTAAGCAATTAAAACAAAAAACCGTGGGTTTGTGAATTTGGATGGCAAAATAATGACATCTTTATTTTTACTAACCTATAACTGAAATTTAGCAGTTCCTTCAATTTCAGATGTTGACAACAAATCACAGTTGTGTTAGCAATGCTTATTTTGTCACCAACAGAAATTAGAAATATTTTCATATTAAATTACAGATGGTTAGTTGGGTGTGGTGGTGTGGGCCTGTAGTCTCAGCTACTTGAGAGGTTGTGGTGGGAGGATTGCCTGAGCCCAGGAACTTGAGGTTGCAGTGACAGAGGGCCTGGGTGACAGAGGGCGACTCTGTCTCTTAACCAGAATTAGCCGGGCGTAGTGGCACGTGTCTGTAGTCCCAGCTACTCAGGAGGGCAAGGCAGGAGAATTGCTTGAACCTGGGAGGTGGAGGTTGCAGTGAGCTGAGATCATGCTACTGCACTCAGCCCAGGCAACAGAGCGAGACTGTGTCTCAAAAAAAAAAAAAAAAAAATGCCTGGCCTGGTGGCTCATGCCTGTAATCTCAGCACTTTGGGAGGGCGAGGTGGGTGGATCACTTGAGGCCAGGAGTTCAAGACTAGCCTGGCCAACATAGCAAAATCCTGTCTCTACTAAAAATGTTAATACAAAATTAGCTGGGTGTGAAGGCACATGTCTGTAATCCCAGCTACTCAAGAGGCTGAGGCAGGAGAATCATTTGAAACTGGGAAGTGGAGGTTTCAGTGAGCCGAGATCATGCCATTGTACTCCAGCTTGGGTGACAGCACGCTCTGTCTCAAAAAAAAAAAAAAGGAAACTACAGATGTTGTAGATATTCCGGAGTACAATTTCAGTACTTCAAAATTAAGGTAATTGTTAGACTAACCTCTAGATCTTATTTACTGTGTTAAAGAATCATATTACAATATTTTAAGTTGCTTTTTTTAATACATTGATAATTGTATTTGAATATAAGTAATTCTCTTATAAGCATGGTACCATTCACAAAGAGGAAGAGTTTAGTGGATAGCTTGATGTAGGGTAGACAGGAAAGTTTAAATTCATAAATCCCTTTGGGCTGAGCGTGGTGGCTCACTCTTGTAATCCCAACACTTTGGGAGGCTGAGGCTGGCAGATCACTTGACCTCAGGAGTTCAAGACCAGCCTGGGCAACATGGTGAAACCCTGACTCAAAAAAACAAAAACATAAACAAAAAAACCACACACACGCAAATTAGCTAGGCATGATGGCATGCATCTGTGGTCCCAGCCACTCTGGAAGCTGAGTCAGGAGAATCCCTTGAGCCAGGGAGGCGGAGGCTGCAGTGAGCCAAGATCGTGCCTTTCACTCTCGCCTGGGCGATAGGAGTGAAATCCTGTCTCAAAAAAAAAAAAAAAAAAAAAAAAATCTTTACAGAAGAGACAGTCTCTCTTCCCCAGCCCTCCTTTATTTGTTTTGTTTTGTTAAATAGAAATGAAACCTAAGTTCTTTGTTGTTACATGTCAAAGTAGATTAAAAAACACTTAGGTTTAGGAGTGCTTTTTACTAAGCACTTCCTAATAAATTAGGGAAGAGGATTATATGCATTATCTCATCAGGCATTTTAACTATGCTGCAGTTTGATATAGTGCTGTTTAATGTAACTTTCTGCAGTGATAGAAATTTTTTTATTTGTGCTATCCAGTATGGTAGTTGTTAACCACAATGATGCAGAAAGAGAAAGTAATACAGTAATAGTTAACAGGAACATAATAACATTATATAATAATAGTTAACAGTGTGTCTTAGATGCCAGCTACTGTTCTTAACGTATTGTATATATTGACTCATGTAATCCTTAGAATAGCCCCATGTGGTGGGTAGGGCTAAGTCTCTTTACAGATGAAAAAACTGAGGCACAGAGAAGTTAATTGGTTATATAGCTAGTAATTAGAAGATCTGGGATTCAGACTCTGGCAATCTGGCTTCCTTTATGCCCCCTTTATACTTCTTTATCATTTTCCCCATACCCACAAATGCATTTACATGCTGCTTTCAGAAACAAGACATTAAAAGGAATTTAAGATAAATAATTTTGTTCTAATTATTAACTAAAAGTATTGTGGTACTTTATGGTTTATTTCCCCTTCGTTACTTGATTCTAATCATGGACTCAATTTACTATTTAGTGTAAGTAAACTTGTATTCAGTGTGGTGTTTTTTTGTTTTTGATTTTTTTTTTTTGAAATGGGCTTTCGCTCTTGTTGCCCAGGCTGGAGTGCAATGGCGCAATCTCGGCTCGCTGCAACCTCCGCCTCCCGGGTTCAAGCAGCTCCCCTGTCCCAGCCTCCCGAGTAGCTGGGATTACAGCCGCCCACCACCACACCTGGCTAATTTTTTGTATTTTTAGTAGAGATGGCGTTTCACCATGTTGGCCAGGCTGGTCTCAAACTCTTGAACTCAGGTGATCTATCCCAAAGTGCTAGGATTACAGGCATGAGCCACCGCGCCCAGCCATGGTGGTTATTTTTAAATAACCAACACCGACATTGTTAATAATCTAGATGTTTTTCCTCCCAATGGTTAAAGTTAGGTTCTAAAATTTAATAATAATGATTATTTTCCTTACTGAAACAAATTAAAGTGTAATTCTGAGGTCATTTTGTGATGAGTTGGCTTTGGTTAATGGATATTTCGCTTTCCCTAGAGAACATATTTGAATACCTAACCTGTTACACCTAGCATGTTGTGTTCCTAGAGACCCAAAAGGGGGAAAGTATCTCTCAGAGTTCCATCCTTAACTATATTCAGGCCAACCTGGTGATAGATTAAAGGGGTGAGAGAACTGTCATTTCTCAAGTATCTGTTATAGGCATTATTTTTGGTGCTTTAAATACATAGCCATCATTTATTGAATACAAGCTTTTTATTAAGCCTTTCAAGTGCTTTAGATTCATTACATGCCATTTACTTCACTTATAACCCTTCAGAGAACATGGCAAAGATGTTTTTACAGATGAGGGCTTCGTTAGGTTCTTTTTCTTCTCTCTCCTCCCCTCCCCTTCACTTCAAGGGGAAATGATCATAAACATGGATGGGGAATGAGATTAGGGTGGTGCTGGGATTATCACTGCTGCCAAGCTCACCTGTTACTTAAGGCTGTCCAAGTTACACATTTTTCATTTCATTTATGTACTGGAAAAGAAGGCAGACAGGGTATTTATTCTTATGTGAGAGACAGTATCATGTAAACAAAATAATCATATATTATGATAAGTACTGTCTGTGAAGGGAATAAATGAGGTGTTACGATGGGTAATAATGAGGTACTTAACATTAAAAAAGGCCAGGAAAGGCATCTCTGAGGGTGTGAAATTTAAGCTGAGGATGTGTACAGAACCTGGGCAAGAATAGTCCAGATACAGGGAAGAGCAAGGATAAATCTCTTTAGCAGAAATGGCTCTAGGAATTCAGAGAAGGCCATAGTGACTGGAGGGAACATAATGCAGGAAGAGTACATGGCGTTGCATGAGGTTAGAGAGGTAAGCAGAGTCTGGATTATGTAGGGTGTATTTGGGATAGTTAGGACTCATAGATTTTATTATAAGTGAAATGAGAAGCTGTTAAGAGAGTTTTAAGAAGAGAAATGTTTAAAAAACATTCTTCTAGGACGGGTGCAGTGGCTCATACCTGTAATCGCAGCACTTTTGGAGGCCAAGAGAGATTGATTGCTTGAGGCCAGGACTTTGAGACCAGCCTGGTCAACATGGCAAAACCCCATCTTTACTAAAAATACAAAAATTAGCTAGGCAAGATGGTGCACGCCTGTGATCCCTGCTACTTGGGAGACTGAGGCAGGAGAGTCACTTGAACCTGGGAGGCAGAGGTTGTGGTGAGCCGAGATTGTACTGCTACACTCCAGCCCAGGTGACAGAACAAGACTCTGTCTCAAAACAAAACACATTCTTCTAGCTTAGTGGTTCTCAACTGAGGGCGATTTTGCTTCCCAGGGGACATTTGTCAATGTCTAGATTTTTGGTTGTCACAACTGGGAATAATGGTTTATGCTGCTGGCATCAGTGGATAGAAACCTAGGGATTATGGTGTATGCTACTGGCATCAGTGGATAGAGACCTGGGGATGATGGTGTATGCTACTGGCATCAGTGGATAGAGATCAGGGATGCTGCTAAACCTTCTATAATGCACAGAGCAGTAAACAACTATTGGCCCAAAATGTCACTAGTGGTAAGGTTGAGAACCCTTGCTTTTGCTATTGTGTGAATATTGGAGTGGTGGGTGGGGTGCAGGGAATGCAAAAGGGAGGGGTAGGTTGTTACAGTGTACAGGTGACAGATACAGTGCCTTGGACAATGGTTGTAATAGAGATAATACTGAGAAGTGTTCTTATTCTGTATGTGTATTGGAGTTAAGAGTAGATAAGTGAGGAAAGGGATAAGTCAAGGATGATCTCCAGGTTTCTAACTAATAATTGAGTGATTTGTGATACAGTCCTAAAGTAGGGAAGACTGGGAATGAAGTGTTCTGATTTTTAAAATTTTATTTCATTGAATTTGAGTTGCTATTAATAGAAGACACAACACTATTTTAGGGTACAATAGGAAGGAAACGGTAACCTCATGCTGTCTATACTTGGTCACACCAGCCACTCATTGCTTTGAAATCTTTTCTATTCTCAGGGATATGGCAGTTTCTTCTACCTTTATTTGTATTGCGTGGCATATCATAGGCTGTCCTTTTGCATGTGTCTCAGTAACAAAACATAATACAGCTTCATCTACTTGTAGCTGTTCTCATTTCCCATAAGTCATCACTTTACTGTTGCTTTGCAAGAAAACATAGAATTGGCGTTATTACCTAGCAATAATTAATACTTAACTTGCTAATACAGATTTTTTTGTGCCTTTCTGCATACTTAATAACTTTTCAGTGCCAAATTGTAGAGTAGTATTTTGAAAGCAGTTAAACACAACATTCATGGAACCAGCAATGTAAATAGCTCAACTGATGATCATTGGTCAAGCTAGTCAGATTTTAGAAATAGGAAATAATTCTTTTGTCAGAAGACCTTATTTTAAACACACACACACACACCCCTATAATTTTGTTTTCTAGTTCTTGCCTATTGAAGAGTGGTAATATTGATGTATAGAGTGACTCATTTGCTTAGGGTAAGATTTTTGGTAAAGGTTTACTAAGAAATTTAGAAGCTTCCTTAGTTGATTTAAAATAGGGGAAAAAATATCATTAGATTTACACAGAAATGTTGAACATCTAGATTTGCAATTATAATACTTTTAAGTATTAGACTATTTCCATTTGGAACTTTTCTAGTTCACTTTAAAAAGACAATTTGAATTGTCAGGCAGGAGCATTTCATTTTCTAAAATAAGAAATGATACTTTGCTATGGAAGACCTTTTCATGATTTTTTACATATGTTTAATGTTTTTTTTTTTTTGAACAGACATTCACAGTCTCTTTTCAGCTTTATAGAGCTCTCTAGTATTACTGTTTTGTCCCAATGTATCATCCCCTCCTGCCTTTATTTTCTTAACTAGCTGAGAACCTTATTTACCTCTCAAAATATGTTCATCTGCTTTGCATTTTTGTCTTTTCATTGCATTTGTCTAAAACCGAACCACATCACTTCATCTTTCTGACTTCTGTGTACCTGGCTCTGAGCTACTGAGCACAGCTGGAGAAAATAACAAACTTACAGACTGGAGCCACTAAGTATTCATGCTCTCCAATCTTAATTGAACCCTCAGCATTACCCAGTAATTTTCCTTTGTTCCTAGTTTTTTCTCATTCCTCATACAGTTACTTAAAAACTTGTAATCTCCTATAGCCCCCTTACTTTACCACTTCTCTTCTCTTTTTCAGTAGATGACCTAATCTGCTCACTGTGAAACTTGAATTTAATTATTATTTTATTTCTGGGAGATGTTGAAAAAGTTTGAAATGAGACCACATAGAGGTCACCTTAACATTTGTGATGCATGTTGCTTGGAGGCATACAGAAAACTAAAGTATAAATTTTAGGACAAAAACGGAAAGATGTATCTTTGTAGTAATTTTAGTGAGTCTACTATGAGGTAATTTTAGTACATCACTATTTTTCCCTTTTTTTTTCCTTTTTTTTTGGAGACAGGATCTTGCTCTGTTGCCCAGGCTGGAATGCAGTCACGGCTTACTGCAGCCTCAACCTCCTGAGCTCAGATGATCCTCCCACCTCAGCCTCCTAAGTAGCTGTTACCACAGGTGTGCACCACCATGCCTGGCTATTTTTTTGTATTTTTAGTAGAGATGGGGTCTCACCATGTTGCCTTGGCTGGTCTCAAACTTCGAAGCTCAAATGATCTGTTCTCCTCGGCCTCCCAAAGTGCTGGGATTACAGGCGTGAGCCACCACACCTAGCCCCATAGTGTAATTTTTTTTTTTTTTTTTTTTTTTGAGATGGAGTCTTGCTCTGTCACCCAGGCTGAAGTGCAGTGGCACAGTCTCGGCTCACTGCAAGCTCTGCCTCCTGGGTTCACGCCATTCTCCTGCCTCAGCCTCCCGAGTAGCTGGGACTATAGGTGCCCGCCACCACTCCTGGCTAATTTTTTGTATTTTTAGTAGAGATGGGGTTTCACCATGTTAGCCAGGATGGTCTTGATCTCCTGACCTCATGATCCGCCCGCCTCGGCCTCCCAAAGTGCTGGGATTAGAGGCGAGAGCCACCGTGCCCGGCCCCATAGTGTAATTCTTAATACCACTTTTATAATGGAACCAAATTATTTAACTTCACCCCTTCTGATCTGTAAGCAATTTATTTCATTTCTTTTGATAAATAATGTAAAAAGAGTGCTCACTTTGGCAGCACATACACTAAAATGGGAACCATATAGAGAAGATTAGCATGGCCTCTGTACTAAGAAAAAAAGAATGTAAAAAGAATATTAGATATTCAACAAGATTCTAAGATAAGGGGCTTCATTTTCATTTACATATAAAATTAAAATGATTTACTTAGTTCGAAATTGAACTATTTGATTCTGTTATACTGCCTTCAGTATATTTGTAAATCTTCTATTTCCCTTTTTTATCCAAATTCTGAGCGTTTCTCTTTATTGTGTCTTATCTTGATCTCTTGTCTGTAAGCTTATTATCTTTTTTGAAGACTTTCTCTGACTGCTTTATAAGACTGCAGAAAAATAATCATTGATTTTCCTGGCAGCTCAGGCTTTCTTGGTTTTATTTGGTTGACCTTTTAGACACTTCCAATGTCTAAGGAAGGAGCTGCTGGATTCGGAGATCAATGACTTAGATTCTAATCCAGATTAGTTAATTTATTAGCATCATGTGCTTCTGTAAATTACTTTTACCTCTCTGCATCACTTGTATTGGTAATAAATAGGTATGTCCGTGTCATCTCAGAGCATATTGGCTAGCAAATGAGCTAATGTAACAGTGCTCTGTAAATTATGAAATATGAATATAAGCGGTAGTTTTTTTTTTTTTTTGAGACAGAGTCTCGCTCTGTCACCGAGGCTGGAGTGCAGTGGCGCAATCTCGGCTCACGGCAAGCTCCGCCTCCCGGGTTCACGCCATTCTCCTGCCTCAGCCTCTCCGAGTAGCTGGAACTACAGGCGCCCGCTACCACGCCCGGCTAATTTTTTGTATTTTTAGTAGAGACGGGGTTTCACCGTGTTAGCCAGGATGGTCTCGATCTCCTGACCTTGTGATCCGCCCGCCTCGGCCTCCCAAAGTGCTGGGATTACAAGCGTGAGCCACTGCGCCTGGCCACATAAGCAGTAGTTTTTTTAGGGGGACATTTTGTACATCCACAGATTTCTTTTCTTTTTCTTTTTTTTTTTTTTTTTTGAGATGGAGTCTTGCTCTGTCACCGAGGCTGGAATACAATGGCACAATCTTGGCTCACTGCAACCTCCACCTCCTGAGTTCTAGCGATTCTCCTGCCTCAGCCTCCCCAGTAGCTGGGATTACAGGCGCCCACTATCATGCCCAGCTAATTTTTGTATTTTTAGTAGAGACAGAGTTTTGTCATGTTGGCCAGGCTGGACTTGAACTCCTGACCTCAGGTGATCCGCCTGCCTCGGCCTCCCAAAGTGCTGGTATTACAGGTGTGAGCCACCATGCTCAGCCCAAGTTGGTTCATTTTAGTTGTGACTGTTATTGAGCTCAGATAACTTGATAAATCTGTCTTCACTATAGCAGATCTGGGTCAGGACACGTTCTCCTGGGACTGTGTTGGAGACAAACTGCCAAATTTAATTTGTTTGAATACTCCTCACCATTGAGTTAATTTGGTTTCAGCTTGATATAATCATTTACAAGATCTGGGTTCTGCTTCCCATGCCACCTATTTTGGATTTTATGTATTTACTTTGTTCATTCCACACTGATGGTTTATCTTGTTTCGTTCTTCTTAATTTAATGCTCAGTGTTCAGTTCAGATTTTTTTTTTTTTGAAATGGAGTTTTGCTGTTGTTGCCCAGGCTGGAGTGCAATGGCACGATCTCAGCTTACCACAACCTCCGTCTCCCGAGTTCAAGCGATTCTCCTACTTCAGCCTTCCGAGTAGCTGGGATTACAAGCATGCAGTACCATGCCCAGCTAATTTTGTATTTTCACTAGAGATGGGTTTCTCCATGTTGTTCACGCTGGTCTCGAACTCCTGGCCTCAGGTGACCTGCCCACCTTGGCCTCCCAAAGTGCTGGGATTACAGGCGTGAGCCACCACTCCTGGCCCTCACTTCAGTTTTAAAAGAGCCACTTGTGGATTGGATTTATCCTTACAAAGTTGAGTGAGGTATATATTGCTTCTAGTGCATTCTTGCTTTTGCATCTAGGAAGAGTATGGATTTTGTAGTCCATCCTAGATTGCCCTGTCATGTATTTAGCTGAAACTTTGGAGCAAGTTTCTTTTTTGAGATCGATCCATCCATCCATCCATCCATCCATCCATCCATCCATCCATCCATCCACCTACCCACCCACCGACCCACCCACCAACCCATCCACCCATCCACCCACTTATCATCCCAGAGGCACTGTAGTGCTGCTGCTCCTTGCTTTTCTGTTTTTCCTTGACAGATACGTTGAGGTATAATTTACATAACGTAAAATTCTCCAATTTAAAGTGTACTATTCAGTGATTTTTAGTTAATTTGGAAAACTATGTAGTTTCAAAACTATGTATTCACTACCTAATTTCAGAATACTTCTATCACCCCCCAAAGAAGAAAATCTGTGCCCATTTGTAGTCGTTTCTCATTTTCTAATCTTAGGGTACTACTAATCTATTTTCTGTCTCCATAGATGTGCTTTTTTGGGATGTTTCATAAAATTGGAATCATTTATATGCTTTTTAATGTTTAGCTTTTATTTAGCAATGTTTTTGAGAATGATCCACGTTAAGGCATGTTTCAGTACTTTCTTGTATTTTGAAGAGTTCTTCATTTTATTAATTTGTTTACTTCATGGACATTTGAGTTTCAGACATTTGGCTGGTGTGAATAATGCTGTGAACATTGATTTACAAGTCTTGGTGTAGACATATGTTTCATTCCTCTTTGGCAGATACCTAGATTGGAATTGCTGGGTCATGTAGTAAATGTATGTTTAATATTTTAAGAAACTGCTAAATTGTTTTCCAAAATGGTTGTACTGTTTTGCTCCCTCCCCCCCTGCCTTTTTTTGTATTCGAGGTGGAGCCCTGCTTTGTCACCCAGGATAGAGTGCAGTGGCGTGATCTTGGCTCACTGCAACCTCCGTCTCCCAGGTTCAAGTGATTCTCTTGCATCAGCCTCCCGAGTAGCTGGGATTACAGGCCCCCACCACCACACTTGGCTAATTTTTTTGTATTCTTAGTAGAAACGGGGTTTCGCCACGTTGGCCAGGCTGGTCTCAAACTCCTGACCTCATGTGATCCACCCACCTTGGCCTTCCAAAGTGCTGGGATTACAGGCAGGAGCCACCACGCCTGGCCACCTCTATTTATCTGGATATTTAAGATAACTACTTGATTAGAATTCAGTATCACATGACATTAGCTGTTACCATAGAAGAAGAATCATAGCATCAAAGGATTCTATTCCAGCTAGTAAAAAATAATAAAATACAAGTATGTCACATGTAAAAATATAATGTTTAATGATTAAAACCTAGATTTCTACCAGGTGAGCGTGATTGCTTGAAAATTTCACTTAAAGACACTCCTTAGAACAGTGTATAAATTTATTACTTTATTAAAAAAACTTTTAATTATGGAAAATTTCATACAATACAGATGAAGACAAAATAGTTTAGTGCGTCCTCACATACTTTTTACCCAGCTTCAAAATTCACTCATCCAGTTTTGTTTCATCTATACTCATACCTAGACTCTTCTTCCCCATATCGTAAAGATAAATATATTCCCATTATCACATCTAAAGCCTTCCATAATAATTCTTTACTAAGAATTGGTTACTTTCGATTAGTAAGATACAGAAATAAAAATTTCAATTTCTTTTTACTGTAGTTTAAAAATGGAAATATTTTGGAGTGGTTTTTTTACAGTAAATACACGAGTCTGTGTGTGTATGTGTTTTAAAGAAATGTATCTCTTTAGGGATTTTAGTTTCTGTGCTTTCCTCACCTTCTATCAGAAACAAATTATAACAAAATTCTGAGGGCGTGGAGGCTGAGAGGATGTTTTCATTTGGTCCATTTACATGAGAATAAATAGCTTTAGAACATGGGATGAGGTCCAATTTGAATTCATTTTATTACTGCTTTAGAGGAATTATTTCTATCATTTGTATTAGAAATCCACTTGCTTTAAAATTAAATTCTAAGGCCAGGCGCGGTGGCTCACGCTTGTAATCCCAGCACTTTGGGAGGCCGAGGCGGGCGGATCACGAGGTCAGGAGATCGAGACCACGGTGAAACCCTGTCTCTACTAAAAAATACAAAAAATTAGGCGGGCGTGGTGGCGGGCGCCTGTAGTCCCAGCTACTCGGAGAGGCTGAGGCAGGAGAATGGTGTGAACACGGGAGGCGGAGCTTGTAGTGAGCCGAGATCGCACCACTGCACTTCAGCCTGGGTGACAGAGCAAGACTCCATCTCAAAAAAAAAAAAAAAAAAAAAAAAAAAATTCTAAATTTTACTTTCTATACGTGATTCCTTGTTTGGATTATGGATCTCACTGGATAGTCTGAGATCCGTCGTCTCTTCTCTGTGTTGTTTTCTGAAAACTACAATTTTTTTCCATATTAATTAATTTATTGAGACAATGTCGCTCTTGTTGCCCAGGCTGGAGTGCAATGGCACGATCTCCACTCACTACAGCCTCCGCCACCTGGGTTCAAGTGATTCTCCTGCCTTAGCCTCCCACGTAGCTGAGACTACAGGTGCCTGTCACCACACTCGGATAATTTTTGTATTTTTAGTAGAAATGGGATTCCGCCATTTTGGCCAGGCTGGTCTCAAACTCCTGGTCTCAAGTGATCCACCAGCCTCGGCCTCTCACAGTGCTGGGATTACAAGCATGAGCCACCACACCCGACCTCCGTATTATGTAGAATTGATTTCTCATTAGTAACAAAATGCTTTTAACACCAAAATCAATAACTGTTTATAGTAAATCTGGGCTTTGATTTTGTTCTATGTCTGATCTATGTAGGCAGCTCTGCTTTTTTGAGCCTCAGTCCACATATAAAATAGGGATATTATAATATCATAAGATAATGAGAAGGTTAAGTGTGTGTAGATTTCTCTTGGTGGTGGGAATAGGTGTTGAGGCAGGGTTAACAATACATTGTGGTTTTATGCAGTATGCATTTACAAAGAAGAACAAAGAGAAATAGGAGAACAGACAAAAACAATTAAGTGTTGCTATGTACACGTTGCTGTTATAAACCATTTATGTAAATTCCCATTTGATCCCTATGACAGTGATGGTGGTATATGTTGTTATTCTAAACCACAGTTTGTAACTGTGAAGTAATTTATAGAAGATATGTATTGTTATCCTCACTTCATATATGAGGAAACTAGGCTTGGAAAAATATAGTAATTTGCAGAAAGTCTTAAAATTAGTTAGTGCAGCTTTAATTGGAAAGTTTATGCTTTTTTCTACCACCGTGGTATACTTTCCACTGTGGGCAGTTGTCTTATCAGGGACGGAATGCAGTTGTTTTTGCTCTCCTTTTTTTTTTTTTTTTTTTGTTTGAGACGGAGTCTCACTCTGTCGCCCAGGCTGGAGTGCAGTGGCGTGATCTCGGCTCACTGCAGCCGCCGCCTGTAGGGTTCAGATAATTCTACTGTCTCAGCCTCCTGAGTAGCTGGCACTGCAGGCACCTGCCACCATGCCCGGCTAATTTTTGTATTTTTTTAGTAGAAGCGGGGTTTCACTATATGTTAGTCAGGCTGGTTTTGAACTCCTGACCTCAGGTGATCCACCCATCTCAGCCTCCCAAAGTACTGGGATTACAGGTGTGAGTCACTGCGCCCGCCATGACTTAAAGTGAGATGAACCATGAAAACTCAATTTATGTTTTTAATTTTTATTATTATTTTTTGAGATGAAGCCTCCCTCTGTCGCCCACACTGGAGTGCAGTGGCACCATTGTGGCTCATTGCAACCTCCACCTCCCAGGTTCAAGCGATTCTCTTGCTTCAGCCTGCTGAGTAGCTGGGACTACTGGCATGCACCACTACACCAGCTAATTTTTTTAATTTTTAGTAGAAACAGCATTTTGCCACGTTGGCCAGGCTGGTCTCGAACTCCTCACCTCAGGTGATCTGCGTGACTTGGCCTCCCAAAGTGGTGGGATTACAGGCATGAGCCACTGTGCCTGGCCATCATTTCATTTTATATATATGTTTTATACATACTTTTTAAAAAAAAAAAATTACAGTAGTTATAATGTCTGGTAGACTTTTTCCCATTTATTTGCCTTTTGTAAAAACGTTTTTCACAGTTCCCTTTTATTGTGAAATAAAACACATAAAGTTAATTAGATATAAATATACTGCTTAAGTTTTTTTTTTTTTTTTTGAAATAGAGTCTTGTTCTGTCACCAGGCTGGAGTGCAGTGGCGTGATCTTGGCTCGCTGCAACCTCTGCCTCCCGGTTTCAGGAAATTCTCCTGCCTCAGCCTCCTAAGTAGTTGGGACTACAGGTGTGTACCACCACGCCTGGCTAATTTTTTGTATTTTTAGTAGAGACATGGTTTCACCGTGTTAGCCAGGATGGTCTCCATGTCCAGACCTCATGATCTGCCTGCCTTGGCCTCCCAAAGTGCTGGGGTAACAGGCGTGAGCCACTGTGCCCGGCGTAAATAACTATTATAAACACAAACTAGCCCTGGTGCAGTGGCTCATACCTGTCATCCCAACACTTTGGGAGGCTGTGGCGAAAGGATTACTTGAGCCCTGGAGTTTGAGACTAGCATGAGTAACATAGCGAGACCTTGTCTCTATTTAAATAAAAAAAAAACGTTAAAAAACCCCACATACACAAATTTTATCTGGGTCAAGAACCAGAATGTCAGCACCACTGAACTCTCTTACTGTGTGCCCCTTTGTATTTCATACAGTACCCTCCCTTTCCTCTAAAAGAACAATTATCTTGACTTTTATTTTTTATATATATATATATATATATATATATTTTTTTTTTTTTTTTTTTTTTTTTTGAGATGGGGCTTGCTCCTTTGCACAGGCTGGAGTGCAGGGGCATAATCATGACTCACTGCAGCCTTGACCGCCCAGGTTCAAGTGATCTTGCCATCTCAGTCTCCCAGGTAGCTGAGAATATAGGTGTGTGCCACCATGCCCAGTTTATTTATTTATTTATTTTATTTTTGAGACGGAGTCTCGCTCTGTCACCCAGGCTGGAGTGCAGTGGCATGATCTTGGCTCACTGCAAGCTCCGCCTCCTGGGTTCACACCATTCTCCTGCCTCAGCCTCCCAAGTCGCTGGGACTACAGGCGCCCGCTACCACGCCCGGCTAATTTCTTGTATTTTTAGTAGAGACAGGGTTTCATCGTGTTAGGCAGGATGGTCTTGATCTCCTGACCTTGTGATCCGCCCGCCTTGGCCTCCCAAAGTGCTGGGATTACAGGTGTGAGCCACCACGCCTGGCCTAATTTTCTTATTTTTCGTAGAGACGAGGATACGTTGCCAGGATTCTCAAACTCCTAGGTTTAAACGATCCTCCAGCCTTGGTGACCCAAAGTGCTGAGATTACAAGTGTGAGCTACTGTGCTTGGCCAGTTCTCTTGTTCTTAAAAAATATTTTCACACCCTAAGTCTTTATTGCTAAATACTGTGGTTTGACGTTCCGTTTTTGAGCTTCACATAGATGAAATTACACTTTTTGGGGGAGTAGGGCCTTGCTTTGTTGCTCAGACTGGAGTGCAGGCTCTGTTTCTCAGGCTGGAGTGCAGTGATGCAATCATGGCTCTGGGCAGCCTCCACCTCCTGGGTTCAAGTGGTCCTTGCTGAGCATGAGCCGCCATGCCCTGCTAATTTTCAATTTTTTTTTGTTTTTTTTTTGAGACAGAGTCTTGCTCTGTCACCCAGGCTGGAGTGCAATGGCACGATCTTGGCTCACTGCAACCTCTGCCTCCTGGGTTCAAGTGATTCTCCCTGCCTCAGGCACCCGAGTAGCTGGGATTACAGGTGCCTGCCACCATGCCCAGCTAATTTTTGTATTTTTAATAGAGATGAGGTTTTGTCATGTCGGCTAGGCTGGTCTTAAATTCCTGACCTCAGGTAATCCGCCCACTGTGGCCTCCCAAAGCTCTGGGATTAAAGGCTTGAGCCACAGCGCCCAGCCAAGTTATAAATTTTTTGTAGAGATGGGATCTTGCTATGTTGCCCAGGCTGGTCTCTAACTCCTGGCCTCAAGTGATTCTCCTGCTGCGGTCTCCTAAAGTGTTGAGATTACAAATGCTAGTCACCGTGCTTCCCCACAGTGTATTTTTTTTTTTTGAGATGGAGTTTCGCTCTGTTTCCCAGGCTAGAGTGCAGTGGCATGATCTCGGCTCAGTGCAACCTCCGCTTCCCGAGTTCAAGCAATTCTTCTGCCTCAGCCTCCCTAGTAGCTGGGATTACAGGTATGCGCCACCACGCCCGGCCAATTGTTGCATTTTTAGTAGAGTTGGGATTTTACCACGTTGGTTAGACTGGTCTCTAACTCCTGACCTCAAGTGATTGTCCCGCCTTGGCCTCCCAAAGTGCTGGGATTACAGGAGTGAGCCGCCATGCCCGGCTGCACACTATTTTTTGTGTCTTGCCTCCTTGGCTCAGTATTGTTTGTGAGATTCATCCATGTTGTGGGACCCGTAGTTCATTTTTAGGAACGATATACTTGTGTGATTATGCCACATTTATCCATTCTATTCTTGATGGATGTTACATTATTTTTAGTTTGGGACCATTGTAAGTATTACTGCTGAGAACACTCTTGTGGTTTTGTTTTGTTTTGTTTTGAGACAGAGTTTTGCTTTTGTTGCCCTGCCTGGAGTGCAGTGGCGCAGTCTTGGCTCACTGCAACCTCTGCCTCCCGGGTTCAAGTGATTCTCCTGCCTCAGCCTCCTGAGTAGCTGGGATTACAGGCACCTGCCACTGTGCCCGGCTGATTTTTGTATTTTTAGTAGAGATGAGGTTTCGCCATGTTGGCCAGGCTGGTCTCAAACTCCTGACCTCAGGTGATCCACCCACCTCAGCCTCCCAGAGTGCTGGGATTACAGGCGTGAGCCACCGTGCCCGGCCTCATATGTGTTTTTTAATGCACATGTGAAGCCATTTCTATTGGATATGTATCTAAGATCGAAATCTCTTGGTCATAAGGTATGTTGTTAGTAGAAAAGGCCAAATTGTTTTCCAGAGTGGTTTTACTAAACTTTTCTTCCAACAGCAGCATGTGAGAATTCCCTTTTATATATTCTCCTGAGTGCACATTATTGCCAATCTTTTAAAATTGTAGCCATTTTTGATGGCTTTAATTTGCACTATCTCTGGCTACTAATGAGTTTGAGCATCTCAGTAATGACCATTTTGATGTCCTGTTTTGTAAAGTGATTGTTCTCATCACTTATCTATTTTTATTTTTAATTAATGTATATTTTGATTCATAGGAGCTTTTTATATATTCTTAATATAAGGCATTTGTCAGTTTAAGTAGGTTACTTATGTCTTCTCCCATTCTGTAGTTTGCCTGTGGTGCCTTTTTATATGGTATCTTTTGGTGCAGAAAAGTTCTCTGTAGGCTGGGTGCGGTAGCTCACACCTGTAATCCCAGCACTTTTGGAGGCGGAGGCGGTTGGATCACGAGGTCAGGAGATCCTGGCTAACGTGATGAAATTCTGTCTCTACTAAAATACAAAAAATTAGCTGGGCGTGGTGGCGTGCACCTGTAGTCCCAGTTACTTAGGAGGCTGAGGCAGGGGAATCGCTTGAACTGGGTAGGCGGAGGTTGTAGTGAGCCGAGATCGTGCCACTGCACTCCAGCCTGGTGACAGCAAGAGTCCATCTCAAAAAAAAAAAAAAAAAAAAAAGAAAAAAAGTTATCTGAATAGGTACATATGTCAGGTTTTTTTCCGTTAAACAGTGCTTTTTTGTGTTTTAAAATTTTTTTTCTTCCTTGGAGGTCATGGAATTATTCACATCATCTATAAACTTTTATTTACTTCTCTCATTTAGTTATGTAATATGTAATTCACCTGGAATAGATTTTTGTGTGTGTGTAGTTTTTAGGTCAAGTTTTATTTTTTTTCAAATGGATATCCAATTGTTCCAGCACCATTTATGAATAAACAAACAAAAAAACTTTTGCCATCACTCTGCAGTGTCGTGTTTTCATAAGTCCATAGATGCATGCTATGTGTCTGGGCCTTTGCCCTGTTACATTAGTCTGTCTAGCTTTGTACCAATATCACTGCCTCATTTATTGAGCTTAATAAAATAAGTCTAAATATCCTGTAGAATAAGTCTCCTTTTTTTTTTTTTCCCTTGAAACATGGTCTCGCTCTGTTTCCCAGGCTGGAGTGCAGTAGCGTGATAACAGTGTACTGTAGCCTTGACCTCCTGGGCTTATCCGATCCTCCTATCTCAGCCTCCTCAGTAGCTGGGACCATAGGTGTGAGCCACCATGCCTGGCTAATTTTTAAAATTATTTGTAGAGATGAGATCTCCCTATGTTACTCAGGCTGCCCATCTTGTTCTTTTTAAAGATTTGCTAGTCTGTTCTTTTGCATTTCCATGTACATTTTAGAATCACTGCATTAATTTCTCCCCCTAAGTAAACAGAGTAACCAATTTAACCTCCAACCAAACCACAGAATCTTTTGGGCTTTTGGTTGGGATTATACTGTTGCCTTAGATCAATTTTGGGATGGGCAGAATTGACATCCTTTATGGTTTTCTAGTTAGAAGTCTTGCATATCTTTTGTTAGATTTATTCTCAGATACTTGATTTTCTTATGCCATAGTAAGTATATATATATATTTTTTTTCTTTTCGTAAGTAGGATTTCAGAAATTGTCATACTTTAACCAGGAGTTTTATAGCAAAGGTTTTTGTGAAAAATTATATTCTATAATAGGTTTAAGTCATTGTCTAAAGCATCTCCAGTATTTATAAAGCCAGAGGGAGTCCAGGATGGTACACAAATAATGCTCTGATGGTGTCATTTTCCTTTTTGTTTTCAAGCAAGACTGGGTAAAGTATCGTATATTGAAATACAAACATAATAACATGACCATTTCACTTCATTTTTTTTTTTTTGGTAGGGGGGACTTTGGCATTTAGTTTCATTTATGGTTTTAATCTATTCATGAAAGTAGTTGGTTAAATAAAATGGTATATTTACTATTTTTGAGTTTTAGATTTTTCTTCTTGGCAAACTTTATTTTGGGTTGGGTAGTTTCTTGCGCTCCATGGTTGGAATGGGGGAGGGGCTATAATTAAACCAACATTGAAGTGAAATACAGTATGCACATTGCAATCTTGTTTCAGTGGAAGTGAAGTAAAAAGACTTGAAATTCTGGTACTGTGGAAAAGAAGCAAAGTAACGGGTAGGCTTAATACTGCGTAGTGTTGTGTGTGAGAGAGACAGAAAAATGCTTATTTCTGAATTCTTGAACCGGAGCTTTGGAATTGGAGCACTGTAATAGAGAGGAAGAAAAGGATCAGAATACAGGGAAAATGAAATAGCATGGAGAAGAGAATGATAAAACAAAATTTTAACAGCTTAGTTCCTGGAAAACCATTATAAAATCAGACTCTATTATTGTGTGGAAGTTGATAAGCATTTTTATAAAAACTTACTGTTGGAATTGTGTTTGGGTGAACTTTTCTGGGTCTTAAGGACAGGTTATCCAGAAAGGAAGGAAAAAGAACAAAAACCCCAGCACGTTTCCAGGGATATATGTAGCCTCCAAAAAATGCTGTTGTATTGTTTTATGAATAAAGTCTGATACTTACCTGGAGTTCCCAATCCCTCCTCCCCACCTTTTAAAAATTTATTTTATTTTGTTTTATTTTTTGAGATGGGGTCTCACTCTGTTGTCCAGGCTGGAGTGCAGTGTTACGGTTTTGGCTGACTGAAACCTCTGCCTCCTGGGTTCAAGCGATTCTCGTGCCTTAGCCTTCCCAGTAGCTGGGATTACAGGTGTGTGCCCCCATGCCCAGCTAATTTTTGTATTTTTAGTAGAGATGGGGTTTCACCATGTTCGCCAGGCTGGTCTCCAACTCTTGACTTCAGGTGATCCACACACTTTGGCCTCCCAAAGTGCTGGGATTACAGGCATGAGCCACCGTGTCCGGCCCCCCACCTTTTTTCTTTAGAGAGAGGGTCTTGTTCTGTTGCCCAGGCTGGAATGAGGTGGATTGGTTATAACTTACTGTAGCCTTGAACTCCTGGGATCAAGTGATCTTCCTACCTCAGTCTCCCTAGTAGCCAGGACAATGGGTGTGTGCCACCATGCCTAGCTAATTTTATTTTATTTTTTTAGAGATGGGTCTCATGATGTTGCCCAGGCTGGTCTTGAACTCCTGACCTCAAGCAGTCCTCCTGCCTCCACCTCCCAAATTGCTGTGATTACAGGAGTGAGCTGGGCCCCTTCATTGATTAGAGAAAAATTCACTGAAACTCAGAAATAACTGGAGTTCTTCTATGTAAATGATATGGTAACCTGCTTTCCTCTATAATAAATTTGCCTTCATTTAAGTTAGTTATAAATTAGGCAGCTTGGGCAACATAATGAGACCCTGTCTTTTTTTGTTTTTTTTTGAGACAGTCTCACTCTGTCACCCAGGCTGGAGTGCAGTGGCATGATCTTGGCTCACTGCAGCCTCCACCTCTCTGGTTTGTGTGAATCTCCTGCCTCAGCCTCCTGAGTAGCTGGGACTACGGGCATGCGCCAGCACATCCAGCTAATTCTTTTATTTTTAAGAGACAAGGTTTCACCATGTTGGTCAGGCTGGTCTTGAACCCCTGACCTCATGTGATCCGCCCAACTCAGCCTCCCAAAGTGGTGGGATTAGAGATGTGAACCACCGCACCCGGCTGAGACCCTGTCTTTAAAAAAAAAAAAAAAAAAAAGCCAGGATGCGGTGTTACATGCCTGTGGTCCAACTACTTGGGAGACTGAGGTGGGAGGGTTGATTCAGCCTCGAAGGTTGAGGCTGCAGGGAGCCGTGATTGTGCCACTGTACCCCAACTTAAATAATTGTCAGGATTTACGACATGTTACAAAACTTCCATGACTTTTAACTATAAATAACTTGTTGACGCATGGGATGGGAGGGGTGAAACTATACACCTAACAATTTTAAGTAGCTATATAATAGTCATACCAATATAGTAAGCCATGAAACTGTTTATTTCATATTAGTGTTTGATACTTCATACTGGCTTTCCAGTATTGAGCCTTTTTTTATTGAGGTGAAATTCACGTAACATATATTTAACCATTTTGAAGTGTACCATTTAGTGTCATTTAGTGCAATTGCGTTGTTGTGCAATCATCTCTAGTTTCGAAATGTTTTCATTATACCAATAGAGCATCTCATATCCATAAGTAATCACTTCTATTTCCTTGACACCCTCCCCACAGTCTCCTGGCAATCACTAATATGCTTTCTGTCTCTATGGATTTGCTTATTATATTTCTTATAAATAAAATTATATAATATTTGGCTTTTACTTAGCATCATGTTTTCATTGTTTATCAAAGTTATAGCATATATTAGTACTTAATTTTTATGGCTAAATAACATTCAATTGTATGTATATACCACCTTTATTTCTTAGTTCATCTGTTGATGCACCTTTTGGCTATTATGAATAATGCTGCTATTAACATTTATGTACAAATTGCTGTGTGGATATATATTTCAATTTTTCTTGGGTGTATACCTAGAAGTGGAATTTCTGGATCATGTGGTAATTCTGTTTATCTTTTTGAGAAGTGCCAAATTGTTCTCGACAGTGGCTGGCATCTTTTTACATTTCTACTAGCAAAGTATGAGAGTTCTTATTGCTTCACGTCCTTGCCAACACTTGCTGTTTTCCTTTTTTAAAAAAAATATAGCTGCCTGCTATTGTTTGAATATGATTTGTTTGTACCACCAAAACTCATGTTGAAATTTGATCCCCAGTGTGGTGATATTGGGAGGTGGGACCTATTGGGAGGTATTTGGGTTATGAGGGCAGATTCTTCATGAATTGCTGGTGCTGTTCTCACTGTAGTGAGTGAATTCTTGCTTTCCAGAGACTGTATTAATTCTTGAGGGAATGGATTAATTCCTGCAAGAGTGTGTTGTTGTAAAGCCGGGACATCCCTCACGCTTTCCCCTCTTTGCATGTGTCCACTTCCCCATTGACCTTTTCTGCCATGTTGTAAGGTAGCACAAAAGCTATCGCCAGAAGCCCTTGAACCCTTGAACTTCTCAGGCTGCAGAACCATGAACGAAATAAACCTCTTTTCGTTATAAATTACCAGTCAGGTATTCTGTTATAAGCAACACAAAATGGACTAATACCCCATTCTAAAGGTTATAAAGTAGTATCTTTTTGTGGTTTTGACTTGCATTCTTTTAATGACCGATGAAGTTGAACATCTTTTCATGTGCTTGTTGGCCATTCGTATATCTTCTTTGGAAAAATGTCTTTTCAAGTCCTTTGCCCATTTGTAAATTGGATTGTTTGTCTTTTGTTGTTGAGTTGTAAAGTTCTTTATGCAGTCTGGATACTGGACTCATAAGTATTTTCTCTCATTTTGTGAGTTGTCTTTTAACTTTCTTGATGATGTCCTTTGATGCACAAAGCTTTTAAGTTTGACGAGGTCCAGTTTATATAATTTTTCTTTAGGTACATGGGCCTTTGGTGTTGTGTAAGAAACCATTTCCAAATTCAGTGGAGTAGGTTACTTCTATGTTTTCTCTTAAGAGCTTATAAGAGCTTATAATTTTAGCCTTTATATTTAGGCCACTGATCCATTTTGATTTAATTTTTAGTATGGTGTGAGGTAAGGGTTCAACTTCATTCTTTTGCATGTGGGTATCACATTATCCCAATACCGTTTGTTGAAGAGACTATTTCTTCCCCATTGAATTGTCGTGTACCCTAGATGCATGAGTGTATTTCTGAACCTCGTTCTATTCCATTGGTCTATAGTTCTGTCCTTATGCCAATACCACACCGTTTTGACTCCCTTGGCTTTGTAGTTGAAGGGGTGACCTGCCCCTCCACACCTGTGGGTGCTTCTCGTTAGGTGGGACGAAAGACTTGAGAAAAGGAATAAGACACAGAGACAAAGTGTAGAGAAGGAAAAGCGGGGCCCAGGGGACCGGTGCTGTGCTTACAGAGGACCCACACCGGCACCGGCCTCTGAGTTCCCTTAGTATTTATTCACAATTATCTTTACCATCACCGGTGCTGTGCTTTGAGATGTATATGCGAACCTCTCCATAAACCTTTTAGCAGTATTGCTCCAGCAAGCCCCACCTTATTCCTAAAGGCGGTTTTCACAATTATCTTTACCATCACCGGTGCTGTGCTCATCACCCAGGGACGGGCAGAAGACAAATGTTTTTCTTTTTCTCTAGATTAAAGAGAATGGTGATGACCTTTAACCATAAGCAGCCTTTAGGCACTTGTTTAACAAAGCACATTCTGCACTGCCCAAAATCCTTTTAACCTTAAGTCATCACAGCACATGTCTCTTGCAAGGACAAGGTTGGGGGTAGGGTCACAGATTAACAGCATCTCAAATACAGAACTAAATGGAGTCTCTTATGTCTACTTCCTTCTATATAGACACAGTAACAGGCTGATCTCTCTTTCTTTTCCCCACAGTAGTAAGTTTGAAGTTGGAAAGTTTTAGTCTCAAATGTTATTGTGCTTTTTCAATATTATTTTAACTGTTTGGGACCCCTTGCAATTCTGTATGAGTTTGAGGATTGGACTTTCCATTTTTGCAAAAAAGTCCATTGGAATTTTGATAGGGGTTGCACCAAATCTGTACATTGTTTTGGAGAGTATTGCCATTTTAGCAATATTAAATGATCTAATCTGGGAATGTTAGATGTCTTTCCATTTAATTAAGTCTTAATTTCTTTTAACAGTGTTTTATAGTTCTCTGCAAATCTTTCACCTTCTTGGTTAAATTTATTTTTAGATATTTTAATTTTTGGATGTTATCGTAAATTTGTTTTCTTTCCTTTTTGGATTGTTTATTATGTGTAGGAACACAACTGATTTTTGTATATTGATCTTATACCCTGCAACTTTGCTCAATTTTTTTTATCAGTTTAGTGGGGATTTTTTTGTTGATTCTTTAGAATATTTTATATATAGGATCGTGTCATGTGCGACTAGAGATAGTTACACTTCATCCTTTCCAATATGAATGCCTTTAAATTCTTTTCTCACCCATCTAGCAGTGTTGAAAGTGGGCATTCTTGTCTTATTTCTGATGTTAGAGGGACAGCTTTTAGTTACTCACCATTGAGTATGATGTTAACTGTGGGCTTTTCATACATGCATCTTATCACATTAAGCTCCCTTCTATTGCTGGTTTCCTGAGTTTTTTGTTTGTTTGTTTATTTCTGAGACAGGGTCTCACTCTGTCTTCCAGACTGGAGTGCAGTGGCATGATCATGGCTCACGGTAGCCTTGATCTCCTGTGCCCAAGTGATCCTCCCCCCTCAGCCTCTGGAGTAACTGGGACCACAAGTATGCACAACCATCCCTGGCTAATTAAAAAAAAGTTTTTTTTTTGTTTGTTTGTTTTTTTTTTGTAGAGACATGGTCTTGCTGTCTTGCCCAGGCTGTTGTTGAACTCCTGGGCTCAAGTGATCCTCCCACCTTGGCCTCACTGTGTGCTAGGATTACAGGCATGAGCCATTGTGCCTGGCCATTTGTTTGTTTTTTAGCATGATAATATGTTGTATTAGTTCATTCTCACACTGCTAATAAAGACATACCTGAGACTGGGTAATTTATAAAGGAATTTAATTGACTCAATTCCAAATGGCTGGGGATGCTTCAGAATCATGACAGAAGACAAAGGAGGAGTAAAGTCACATCTGACATGGCAGCAGGCAAAGAGAGCATGTGCAGGAGAGCTCTTCTTTATAAAACCATCAGATCTCATGAGACTTATTACGAGAACAGCATGGGAAAGACCCACCCCCATGATTCAATTACCTCCCATCTTTCCTTCCTACAATAGATGGGAATTATGGGAACTACAGTACAATACGTGGGAATTATGAGAGCTACAATTCAAGATCTGGGTGGGGACACAGCCAAACAATATCATACGTTGAACTTTGTTAAATATGTGTGCGTGTGTGTGTGTGTGTGTGTGTGCATGTGTGTGTGTGATGATCATGTGGTATTTTTCCTTCTGTTAATATCGTGTATTACATTGATTGATTTTCTTATGATAAACCATCCTTCATTCTTGGGCTAAATCTTACTTGTTCATGGTGTATAGCTGGGATTATAGGCGCATGCCACCACGCCCGGCTAATTTTTTGTATTTTTTAGTAGAGATGGGGTTTCACTGTGTTGGCCAGGCTGGTCTCGAACTCCTGACCTTGTGATCCGCCTGCCTTGGCCTCCCAAAGTGCTGGGATTACAGGCGTGAACCACTGCGCCCGGCCAGGTTTTTTAATTTTCTTAATGATCTTCTGTCTAGATGTTTTAGCCATTACTGAAAGTGAAGTTTTATTATTGTTATACTGAAGTTTATTATATATTGAAGTTTATTATTGTTAGGTATTATTGTTGAACTATTTCTAGTTTTAGTTCTCTCAGTGTTTGCACGCAATTTTGTGTGTGATTGTTATATCTTCTTAATGAATTAACCCTTTTATCACTGTGCATTCTTCTTTGTCTTTTTTTTTTTTTTTTTGAGGCATGGTCTCACTCTTCACCCAGGCTGGAGTGCAGTGGCATGATCTCAGCTCACTGTAGCCTCCCAGGCTCAAGCAATTCTCTCACCTCAGCTTTCTGAGTAGTTGGAACTACAGGTGCATGCCACCACGCCTGGCTAATTATGTGTATTTTTGGTAGAGACGGGGTTTTGCTATGTTTCCCAGGTTGGTGTGGAACCCCTGAGCTCAAGTGATCTGCCTGCCTGGGCCTCCCAAAGTGCTGAGATTATAAGCATGAGCCACTACTCCCGGCCATTCTTTGTCTTTTGTAACAACTTTTGACTTATAATCTGTTTTGTCTACTATCAGTTTTGCTACCCTTCCTCTCTTTTGGTTACTGTTTGCATGATATAAATAATTCCGTCCTTTTATTTTTAAGTTATATGTGTCTTTGAGGCTAAGTGAATCTCTTTTAACTAGCATATAGTTGCATCTTTAAAAAAATCATGGCCGGGCTCGTTGGCTCACGCCTGTAATCCCAGTACTTTGGGAGGCCAAGTCAGGTGGATCACCTGAGGTTAGGAGTTTGAGACTAGCCTGGCCAACATGGTGAAATCCTGTCTCTACTAAAAATACAAAAATTAGCCAGGCGTCGTGGTGCACTCCTGTAATCGCAGCTACTTGGGAGGCTGAGGCAGGAGAATCACTTGAACCTGGGAGGCAGAGTTTGCAGTGAGCCGAGATTGCACCACTGCACTCCAGCCTGGGCGACAGAGTGAGACTCCATCTCAAAAAAAAAAAAAAAATTTATGCCAATCTGTGTTGTTTTTTTGTTTATTAGTTTTTGAGATGGAGTCTTGCTCTGTCACCCAGCCTGGAGTGCAGTGACACAGTCTCGGCCTACTGCAACCTACGCCTCCCGGGTTCAAGCGATTCTCCTGCTTCAGCCTCCTGAGTAGCTGGGACTATAGGTGTGTACCACCATGCCCGGCTAATTATTTTGTATTTTTAGTAGAGACCAGGTTTCACCATGTTGGCCAGGCTGGTCTTGAACTCCTGCCCTCAGGTGATCCACCTGCTTCAGCCTCCCAAAGTGCTAGGATTCCAGGCATAAGCCACTGAGCCCAGCCCCAATCTATGTTTTTTAATTGTTGATTTTAAGCTGTTTACATTTAATCACTTTTAAGGAAGAACTCTTGCCACTTTGCTATTTGTGTGTGGTCACTGAAGCCTATGTTCTGTTATCTTTGTGGTCAGCTAGTGACCTGTCAGATCCTTGAGTGTCTGAATCCAGTAAAGAAAAAAAGTTTTCTGTGTTTTATGTTTATTGAGCAGTGCTGCTCAATAAATCACTTTAGCTCAATGGGATCGAAACAGTGGTCAGGCTCCATGCAGGTCCCTTAGTAATCCACCAGGCAGATAAAAACACACAACCCCAATTTTTGAACAAGGCACTTATTGTCCACCCTGACACCAGCAAGCTGAATCAGAAAGGTGGGCTGCTGTCCTCATAAATGCTTGCCTCCTAGCTGGTGAATGGGGGATGGTAGCTGCTACATGGAATATAGAAATTCACCAGTGTTAACCAATGACTTTCTTCATCCTTCCCACTCATGGACACTATAAGTGTTTGACTAGACTTTAGAGTTCTGGAATAGTTGATTTCTTGTAGTTCTTGGCAGCTTTATAATTGTTTCAGTGGAAGAACTTTTTCTTGGAGCTTCTTACTTGGCCATCTTCCATGATGTCACCTCAGCCTTTACTTTTTTTTTTTTTTTTTTGAGATGAAGTCTTGCTCTGTCGCCAGGCTGGAGTGCAGTGGTGCAATATTGGCTCACTGCAACCTCTGCCTCCCGGGTTTAAATGATTCTCCTGCCTCAGCCTCCCGAGTAGCTGGGATTACAGGCGTGCGCCACTACGCCAAGCTAATTTTTGTGTTTTTAGTAGAAACGGGGTTTCACCATGTTGGCCAGGATAGTCTCGATCTCCTGACCTCGTGATCTGTCCGCCTTGGCCTCCCAAAGTGCTGGGATTACAGGTGTGAGCCACCGTGCTTGGCCTGGCCTTTGCTTTTATATATTGACGTTGTATCCTGTTTCCTTGCTAAAAATCTGAGTGAACCTGGATAATTGAAGTCAGTTTTTAAGTTCAGTTGTAAGTGAGGCAGGGCATGGTGGCTCACTTCTGTATTTCCAGCACTTTGGGAGGCCAAGGTGGGTGGATCACCTCAGGTCAGGAGTTCGAGACTAGCCTGGCCAACATGGTGAAAACCCATCTCTACTAAAAATACAAAAATTAGCTGAGTGTCATGGCGGGCACCTGTAATCCCAGCTACTTGGGAGCCTGAGGCAGGAGAATCACTTGAACCTGGGAGGCGGAGGTTGCAGTGAGCCGAGATCGCTCCATTGCACTCCAGCCTGGGTAATAGAGCAAGACTCCATCTCAAAAGAAAAAAATTGTAAGTGAATTTATAACTGAACTTGGTAAGTTTATTGGTGGATTTAACTTATAATTTGTTAATTTAATATTGACCAATATTTATTGGAAATAATTTTATAAGTAGTGATTTTTACTTAAAAAAATAAATGTAAAAGCACTTTGGGAGGCTGAGGCAAGAGGAGTTCAAGACCAGCCTGGGCAACATAGTGAGATCATGTCTTTACACACACACATTCTCATTCTCTCTCTCTCTCCCTGTCTCTCTCTCTCTGTCTCTCTCTCTGTCTCTGTCTCTCTTTCGGCATGGTGGTGCATGCCCGTAGTCCTAGCTACTTGGGAGGCTGTGGCAGGAGGATCACTTGAGCTTGGGAGTTGGAGACTGCTGTGAGCTTACCTAAAAAAAAAAAAAAGAGTAAAAGAATACCTATTAAGTTTGACTTAGCAGTTAAAATCTAATTTATCTTGCACAGTAAAACTATGGGGGCAAAGAAGTAGAAGTAGCTCTTGATAATTTTTTTTTTCTAGTCTGTATCCTGTTGAAGCTGTTGATAATTTTGTGAGAACAATTTTCATTTGAAGTTTCAGTGCCTATAAAGAAGCAGTTTGTATAATGATTCTCTAAAAAGCATTAACTGCCTTTTATTGAGTGATTGCTGTATTCCAGGGATACTGAAAGATATATTAGATGATCTATTTTAATCCTCAGAGAATTCCTGTAAGATAGGTGTTATCTTGATTTTTTTCAGTTGAGAAAATTGATGCTCAGAGAGATTCAATGTATTTACATCCAGGGGGCATACTGGCTGTTAAGTGGCAGAGGTAGGAAGTGAGTTCAGATCTTTCTGTCTTATTTTTTATTTTACTGAGCTGCTTTTGGTTATAGGATACAATAACTTCTAGGATTTGTCTGAAAATGTGTAGGGTAAGCACTACTTTATTCTATAGAGACTATTTTCCTGTTAGGATTTTATACACACACACACACACACCTACACACATGAGGATGGGAATGGTGATGGTGTTGTGTCAGTTTGAGGTTAAGTTTCAATCAAGAAGCAAAAAGGTCAAGGATAAAATTCAGTTTTTACAAAAATAGAGTATTTTAATATGTTTTTCCTGATAAGTTGGATATTAAAAAATAAGGACAGTATTCAAAGTTTTCTGAAGATGCACTACATCAAGGTAGGGATTGTCATGTCAACTTAAAATAGTTGAGAGCAGGCTGGATGCAGTGGCTCACACCTGTAATCCGAGTACTTTGGGAGGCCGAGGCGGGTGGATCACCTGAGGCCAAGAGTTTGAGACCAGCCTGGCCAACATGGTGAAATCCCATCTCTACTAAAAATACAAAAATTAGCCAAGTGTGGTGGCATGTGCCTGTAGTCCCAGCTACTCGGGAGGCTGAGGCAGGAGAATCACTTGAACCCCGGAGGTCGAGGTTGCACTGAGCCAAGATCACGCCACTGCACTCCAGCCTGGGCGACACAGTGAGACTCCATCTCAAAAAAAAAAAAAAAAAAGAGCACACACACATTTATGTTTTTTTTAAGTTGTTCTTGAGAGACCATGTGTTAATTTCTGCTAGTAATCCCATTATAAATAAACAGGATCATTGATTCATATTTTCAGTAACTGGAAGGGACTTTTGAAATATTTTAGTTCTATGGCCAGTTTTATGGTCTATCATGCCTGTAATCCCAGCACTTTGGGAGGCCAAGGTGGGTGGATCACCTGTGGTCAGGGGTTCGAGACCAGCCTGGCCAACATGGTGAAACCCCGTCTCTACTAAAAATACAAAAAATTAGCCGGGTGTGGTAGCAGGCACCTGTAATCCCAGCTTCTTGGGAGGCTGAGGCAGGAGAATTGCTTGAATCTGGGAGGCGGAGGTTGCGGTGAGCAGAGATCACACCATCGTACTCCAGCCTGGGCAACAAGAGAGAAATTCTGTCTTGAATAAAAAAAAAAAAGAAGTAATTTAGTTGTATATGTTAATTTAACAGCTGAGAAAATTGAATGAGTTTAAAAGATTAAATACTTTTAGTTATTCAGCAGACCGAGATTCGAAACCTAGTTTAGTGATCCTTTATCTTCAAGTCTTTCTTAGTTCTTTATTGCTCAAAATTAGGAATGAGGATAGCATGAGCATCCAGAAATAATTTTTTCTGAGCACCATATTCTAGGCAAAACATCCTAGATAGAGAAAAAGAAACAATTTGGGAGGTATATGAAAATTAGGAACTGGAAGGACTGTCACATTATAGGCATGTCGTAGAACAGCACAGAGGAGAAAGGGAAGAATAAATGGTTTCTCTTCAACACAGGGCAATTTTGGATATTTTAAAGTAAACTTACAGGCAAGAGGAAGAACAGAGGGCTGTGAATAGCATTTAAAGCATATGTACATGTGATATGGCTACTTGGGCGGGTTCTTTGTATTTCCTCGGATGTATCAAAGCTGCTTGCTATTAATTTCTTACCACTTCATCTGAAAGTATTTTTCTTTTAGAAAAACCTGGGATGTGGAAGTGATCGTTTTGTATATTTTAATTTAGTGGTTGTCATCAACCTAGTGATTTGGATTATATATTACATTAGTATCATCTAGGATTTTTTTTTTTCTGAAAGGATACACAAAGGATGTGTCCTCATAGCTTAGCTCCCACGTCGAAGTGAGAGCATAACAATATTTGGTTTTCCATTCCTGAGTTACTTCACTTAGAACAATGGACTCTACCTCCATCCAAGTAGCTGTGAAAGACATGTCTCACCCTGGTAATCCAGAATGTGGCGAAACCCCATCTACCATAAAAAAAAAAAAGTCAGACGTGGTGGCGCTTAGTCCCAGCTACTTGCGAGTCTGAGGTGGGAGGATCGTCTGAGCTCGGGAGGCAGAGGTTGCAGTGAGCCGTGATTATGCCATTGCATTCCAGCCTGGGTGACAGAGCAAGACCCTTTCTTTAAAAAAAGAAAAGAAAAGAAAATGCAGTTGACTAATTCTAGAGATAGTAATAATATTTGATGTTGTGGATAAACAGACCAGAAATTCTTAAGTATTTGAATAAAGCAGTGGTCTCAGCAAAGACATTTTCTTCCTATAAAATTAAGTAGGCTATTGAGACATTAAAGGAAGTAATTCTTTCTTTTTTATTTCAATAGTTTTGGGAGTACAGGTGATTTTTGGTTACATGGATAAATTCTTTAGTGGTGATTTCTGAGATTTTAGTGTACCCGTCACCCAAGCAGTGTACACTGTGCCCCATATGTAGGCTTTTAACCCTCACACCCTTCCAAACCTTCCTCCACCGCCCAAATCCCCAAATTTCATTATGTCATTCTTATGCCTTTGTGTCCTCATAGCTTAGCTCCCACTTCGAAGTGAGAGCATAACAATATTTGGTTTTCCATTCCTTAGTTACTTCACTTAGAACAATGTCCTCTACCTCCATCCAAGTAGCTGTGAAAGACATTATTTCATTCCTTTTTGTGGCTGAGTAGTATTTTGTGGTGTATATATACTACATTTTCTTTATTTCATCCACTCATTGGTTGATGGGCACTTAGGTTGGATTCATATCTTTGCAATTGTGAATTGTGCTGCTATATAGATGCATGTGGATGTGTCTTTTTCATATAATGACTTTTCCTTTGTTTAGATACCCAGCAGTGGGACTGTTGGATCAAATGGTTGTTCTACTTTTAGTTTAAGTAATCTCCATACCGTTTTCCGTAGTGGTTGTAGTAGTTTACGTTCCCACCAGCAGTGTAAAAATGTTCCCTTTTTACCACATCCATGCTCCTCTATTGTTTGTTGGTTTTTTGACTTTTTAAAAATTATGATTATTCTTGCAGGAGTGAAGTGGTATCTCATTGTGGTTTTTTTAATTTGCATTTCTCTGATGATTAGTGATGTTGAACATTTTTTCATGCTTGTTAGCTGTATATCTTCTTTTGAGAAATGTCTCTTCATGTCTTTTGCTCACTTTTTGATGGGATTGTTTTTTTCTTGCTGATTTGAGTTCCTTGTAGATTCAGGATACTAGTCCTTTGTCAGACACACAGTTTGTGAATATTTTCTCCCATTCTGTAGGTTGCCTGTTTGCTGATTATTTTGCTGTGCAGAAGCTTTTTAGTTTGATTGGGTCCCGTTTATTTATTTTTATTTTCGTTGCATTTGCTTTTGAGGTTTTAGTGATGAATTCTTTGCCTAAGCCAATGTCTAGAAGAGTTTTTCTGATATTGTAGAATTTTTATGGTTTCAGGTCTTAGATTTCTTTTTTTTTTTTCCCCAAGATGTAATCTTGCTCTATCTATATAGTTATAATGTGTCTTTCATAAGAAAATAGTAAAATATGGCTGTGGACATCTGACTTCTGCTAAATGTACCTGATGTTTATTTATTGAAACATTTGTGGTGCAGTCCCATTTCTATAAATGTATCTTCTAATCCCTCTATTAAAACAAGATACACTTCCTGGGAATGTAATCAGGCTGAGGATGCTTTAATCTCTTTATATTCTGTTCCTCTTAGTTGGACAATTCCAGATTTCAAAATGCCTGGGTTGTGTCTAATTCCAGGGAGTTGAAGTAAATGGAGTTTTCCAGTGAGAAAAAGTACATTGCCTTATAGCAGAAAATGGTAGTCAGTATTTATGAGAGAATGCTTTATTTTCTACTTTAGGCTATTGACATTAGAAACAACTGGAATTGTTAAAAATTTGATGTCTGATGCCCTCCCAAGATTTTCTGAATGAAAATCAACTGTGACTGCACATTAGAATCATCTAGGGAGTTAAAAAAAAATGCTGGTGGCTGGATCTCATCCCCAGAGAACCTGATTTAATTGTTTAGAGGGCATAGATAGTGAGTCTTAAACTGTTTTAGAATCACCTGGAAGATCCCAAACTGAGTGTGATTCAGTTGGTCGGTTGGGGACTCAGATTTTGCATTTTGAACAACTTGCAGTTGATGCAGATGCTTTTAGTTTCACACTTTGAGAACTGTACCCTGACTGGGATTGGGAACCACCTGCTTAATTTGGAACATATGCAATATTAAGTGAGAAAACTAAGTTCATAAGCAACATAAGAAGTGTAATAGATTTCAAGGTAAAAAGTGTTAAGTGTGGAAAATTTTAATTTATAAAGTGGAAAGGCTTTATTCATTGTAAGTCAGAAATAAACTTTAAAATTTCATTTACAATGAAAAGTCCCAAGCATCATAAATACTAACTTAGCAAAAAGAATATCGTCAGAGATGTTAAAGACAACAAACCTTCCTCCACCCTGAGTATAATTTACGTACGGTAAAATTCAAAACTTTTTTTTAGTGTTCAGTTTCATGAGTTTTGACAAGTGCATCCGTTGTGCAACCATCAGCAGAATCAAAATATAGGAGAGTTTTAACATTTCCCTCATACCCTTTCTGATCATTCCTTTCCTGAACCTAAGTTCCTAGCAACAGTGATCTGTTTTCTTAATCGTGGTTCTGCTTTTCTCAGAATGTCATACAAACGGAATCATTTGATACGTAACCTTTTTAGCCTGGCTTCTTTTATTAAGCATAATGCATTTGAGATTCATACAGGTTGTTTGTTTATTAATACTTCGTTCCTTTTATTGAAAAGAAGTTTAATATTTACAGCAAAATTGAGCAGTAAGTATAGAGGGTTCACAAAAAACCCCTCTTCACTCCCCCAATATGCACAACCTCCCCCACTGTCAACAGGTTGGTACATTTGTTATAGTTGATGAACCTACACTGATTCATTATCACTCAAAGTCCATAGTTTACATTAGGATTTACTCTTGGTGGTGTACATTCTATGCGTTTTGACAAATATAGCGTGCACCCACTATTATAGAATCATACACTGTTTTCTCACTGCCCTAAAAATCCTCCATGCTCTTATGAAAATCGATTATACAAATTGAGGTTAATTGTCATACCTAGCTAAACTGGAGTCAAGGGGCCAAGGAGGAAAAAGCATTCATGGTACAAAACACATGCTCTGGGGATTGTCTCACAAGCCCAGCCACCAAAATGACTTTGTATAAACTTAAGCCCAGTTTTACCTAGTAGCTGCTAAAACCGCCTGCCTTGGACTCTAAGGCAACTTTTACTTACTGCTGTCACTTATCAGTTATAGCTTGGTGGTTCCAGAAAAACTTTGCTAATGTCAACAAGCTTTTTATCAAAGCAATTAATGCAACATTTCTCTTTCCTAATAAAACCCCAATCTTTTCTTTGTTTTTTAGACATACCAAAGATTATCCTGCTCTGTGTGTATGTCCTGAATTGCAATTCTGTTTTTATATATTCCCAAATAAAATGTCTTGCTTAGAGATGTATTTCTATGCTTTATTTGCTTTTGACATACCTGGTGTCAGAAGTGGGATCCAAAGTGAGCTCACCTGGAGGGGTTTAGTGCCCCCCCCCCCCAAACTATGTACTCTTTGATCCTCCTGCTTCTGTGTGTTGCTTTTTCCCCCCCACTTGGTAAGTCTCTTTCGGATTGAACTCCCATTTCTTGTGGTTTGAACTTTCCAGTTTTTTTTTTTTTTTTTTTTTTTTGGGATTTAATTTTTGAGGGATCTTTTTCCTCTTGTTTATGAGGGATTTTCCCCTTCCTGTGTATGGGGACTTTCACCCTCCCTTTAAAGAAGGTTTTGTCTTTTTTTTCTAGTGATTACTCTTTGTGCATTTGATTTTTATTTCAACTTTTGTGTGTTTGATGTTAAACTGAGTCACCTAGATTTATTTACAAAATGGGCTTTCAGGGTTCAAAGGCATGCAAAAGTAACTCCCCCATTGAGGACTCCAGCTGGTTATATGCTTAAACATTATGGTCTCTCTCTCTTTTTTTTTTTTTTTTTTTTTTTTTAAGACAGAGTCTCACTCTGTTGCCCAGGCTGGAGTGCAGTGGTGCAATCTCGGCTCACTGCAACCTCCACCTCCCAGGTTCAAGTGATTCTTCTGCCTCAACTTCCTGAGTAGCTGGGACTACAGGCATTCACCACCACACACAGCTGATTATTTTTGTATTTTTAGTAGAGGGTTTCACTATGTTGGCCAGGCTGAAACATGATGGTGTGTTATCACATACCTTCTTATCTTGATAAACCGATTATACTAAAGATAATTTGAGATTACAGTGGCCTTCATTGGGTTCTTTTGACCTTCCTAAATTTGTTTTCCTCAGAGATAAATTGGAAGGCCAAGGCCAGAAAACAGTCTAAATTGGACATATACCTTACTTGGTATCTTCAGGCATCCAAATGCATTTAAGAGTCGGAATTTGCCTTGCTCCAAAATACTGTCTCTGAGTGATCTGAGACAAACAGAGAAAAAGGACTTAGAAATTCAAACTTTTTCTATTTCTCAGGTGCCACCTTTTCAAGCTTCCCTGCTTTTGTGATATTTCCTCACTTTTCAAAACTTTTCTTCTTCCATGATATTTCTTACCCTACTATTCTTCCTCCCTCTGCTTCCCAGCCTCTACCTACAAAAACTTTTCCCCTTATTTATTATTGGGCTCTTTAACAATTGTGAGGTTCCCCAGATTTCTTATGTCCCTTGAGCTAAAGCTGAACTGTGTGCTCAAACCAAGGAATTTTGTAGGTTATTGAGGTCCCTTGTCATTTTGCTAATTTAACATTACATTTCAAGTTTACCAGACTGTCTTCTCTAGTCTTTTTTGTTTTTTAAAGAGATGGGAGCATCTCACTCTGCAGCCTAGGCAGTGGCATGATCATAGCTCACTGTAGCCCCAACCTCCTGGGCTGAACTGAACCTCCCACTTCAGCTTCCTGAGTAGCTGGGACCACAGAGATGTGCCACCACACCCAGCTAATTTTTTTTTGTTTTTGTTGAGACAGGGTCTCACTATGTTGCCCAGGCTAGGTTCAGACTCCTGGCCTCAAGTGATCCTTCTGCCTCAGCCTTCCAGAATGTTGAGATTACAGGCATGAGTTATTGCACCCAGCCACTTTCCAATCTTTATCAGCGTACTCATGTGCCTGTGGGATAAGACCAGCCCAACACTCAGTGGTCAGTTGCATCCATCCCCTGTGAGACCTGTCTCCACTTCCTAAGATTCTGGCCTACAATATTGGGATAAGTCTCAACTTGCAAAGAATTTACATAGGGTTATCCTCAAAGCATTTCCTTTTTTTTTTTTTTTTTTTTTTGAGATGGAGTCTCGCTCTGTCGCCCAGGCTGGAGTGCAGTGGCGCAATCTCGGCTCACTGCAAGCTCCGCCTCCCGGGTTCACGCCATTCTCCTGCCTCAGCCTCTCCGAGTAGCTGGGACTACAGGCGCCCGCCACAACGCCCGGCTAATTTTTTGTATTTTTTTTAGTAGAGATGGGGTTTCACCGTGGTCTCGATCTCCTGACCTCGTGATCCGCCTGCCTCGGCCTCCCAAAGTGCTGGGATTACAAGCGTGAGCCACCGCCCGTGGCCAAAGCATTTCCTAAAGCTATTGTTTGGAATAAAATTCAAGTTCATACCCTAGAGCCAAATGAACCAGTTCATAACCATTGTAACAGACTCCAGGTGGTATTCAGAGAAAATTCTGGCTTTCCTGTGGATGTTGACTCTACTAGAATTGGTCTTAATTTTGTCAATGGTCTCCCAAGAAGAGCTAACATAGAATTTCTTAGTTAAAAGAGCTAACGTAGAATAGGAGACTGTACAAACCCATGACCTTGTTAATTTGGTAAATTAATTGTCTCACTCTAAAAAAATATCAGCAGAGGCCAGGCATGGTGGCTAATGCCTGTAATCTCAGCACTTTGGGAGCCTGAGGTGGGAGGATCAATTGCTTGAGCTTAGGAATTTGATACCAGCCTGGCAACATAATGAGACCCCATCTCTTAAAAAAAAAAAAAAAAAAAAAAAAAAAAAATTAGCTGAGTATGGTGGTGTGCACTTGTGGTCCTAGCTGCTGAGAGGCTGAGATGGGAGGATCAGTTGAGCCTGGGAGGTAAAGGCTTCAGTGAGTGGTGAACGTACCTCCAGTTAAAACAGATAAATTCACCCACAGAAAACAATTAGGGCTCTACGTGGCACAACTGTAGTTCACAAAAGCAACCTCCTGAAATCTGTCCTTATTGTAAACAGCCATCCCACTGCAAAAAAAGTTGCCATAAACTTAAGCTATCTAAAGGGACTTCTTCATTTGTCTCTTTGGCTTCTCCTTTAGAATGAAGGGGTTCTGAGGACACATTGGGGTTTTTCCCAGTCCTTTCTTTTAATCACCTCACAGAAAACTTTCTTCAAATCGGCAGTGAAGTTCTGACTATTCTTGTAGATGCAGGAGCAACCATATTGGTCCTCAGCCCCACCAGTCTCAGCCAGCCACGGTGTTGGAATAATAAAAATATCCAAATAGTGGGAGTTTCTAATAAACCATTGACTACCTTTCTGTCCCAGCTCATTACTTTTTGCCTTGGATGTTTACAGGATACTCATCCCTTTTTATTGGTGAAACCTGCTCCAGCTCATTTATTGGGACAAGACTTAAAACAAAAAATAAAATCATGATGACATCTCTTTCTCCTTAAAAGGGAGACATAATTTTAGAGTTTGATAAACTGGATAGTTCACTGGACTCTTCCAGTCATGCCCTGCTTTTCTATTACAGTGTCCTGCACACTGAAGACATCTCTGCTGGCTCCCAAAATTCCCTATTGAAACATACACCTGTCTCTTTATAGGCCACATTGTCATCAGATGCTTGTGTAATACACCCCTAATTGAAATCCAGATTGATCCAGCCAGGCTTTTGCCTAATATCCCTTGAGCCAATCTGCCTTACAAGTTGGAAAACCTATAATTAAGGAATACAAAACTCAAGGTTTAATAATTCCTTGTACCAGCCCCTGTAATACTTATATTCTCCCAATTAAAAAAAACTTAATGGTTGAGGGTAGAGATTTGTTTAGAACACCTTACTTTCGTATCAACTGATAGTAAATTTTTCACTGTAATTGACTTTTTTTTGAGACAGAGTCTTGCTTTGTTCCCCAGGCTGGAGTGCAGTGGCACGATCGTGGCTTGCTGCAACCGCCATCTCTCGGGTTCAAGTGATTCTCCTGCCTTAGCCTCCTGAGTAGCTGGGATTACAGGCATTTGCTACCACGCCTGGCTAATTTTTGTATTTTTAGTAGAGGCAGAGTTTCACTATGTTACGCAGGCTGGTCTCGAACTCCTGACCTCAGGTGATCTGCCCACTTCAGCCTCCCAAAGTGCTGGGATTACAGGAATGAGCCACCGTGCCTGGCCCAGCCTGTAGTCGCAGCTACCGTGACTTTTTTTTTTTTTTTTTTTTTTTTGAGACGGAGTCTTGCCTAGTCACCCAGGCTGGAGTGCAATGGCATAGTTTTGGCTCACTGCAGCCTCTTCCTCCTGGTTTTAACCGATTCTCCTGCCTCGGCCTCCTGAGTAGCTGGTATTACAGGCACCTGCCATCATGCCCGGCTGATTTTTCTATTTTTGTAGAGACATGGTTTCACCATGTTGGCCAGGCTGGTCTTGAACTCCTGACCTCAGGTGATCTACCCGCCTCAGCCTCCCAAAATACTGGGATGACAGGCATGAGCCACTGCCCCTGGCTGTAATTGACTTCTGTAGTGCCTTCTTCATTATCCTTGTTGTTCAAACCAGTGAGTAACTATTTGCCTCACTGGGGAAGGACAACAGTTCATTTAGACTTATGCCTCAGGACTGTACTGAAAGTCCCTTCTGTTTCTCTCAAGTTCTGAAGCCTGATTTAGGAGATGGAAGTTTTCCCCAGGACTTGTTCTTACTATGATACGTGGATGATCTCCTTAGTTCCTCTTCCCTGTAGCTGGCTTGTAAGGAAGATGATGTTGATTTATTAAAACATCTAGCTGTGAAATATCGTAAGATTTCTAAAGAAAAGTTGTAACTAGTAAGACACAAGTTAAATATCTGAGCCATCTGATTTCTTGAAACAAGACTACATTTGGACCCTGAATGAATTCAGGACATCCTGCACTTCCCTAAACCTGAAATGAAATGGCAGCTTTGAGGGTTTCTCAGACTCACCAGCTACTACTGGACACCAAACTTTTCTTTGATTGCTTAACTTCTACATGCCCTACTTAAGGCTCAAGTGAGGCTCTTACCTCAGCCTCCCCAGTAGCTGGGACTGTAGGAATGTGCCACTGTGCCCAGCTAATTTTTTTGTATTTTTTTTTGAGAGTCTCGCTCTGTCACCCACGCTGGAGTGCAGTGGTGCAGTCTTGGCTCACTGCAAGCTCCACCTCCTGGGTTCATGCCGTTCTTCTGCCGCAGCCTCCCGAGTAGCTGGGACTACAGGTGTCTGTCACCACGCCCAGCTAATTTTTTGTATTTTTAGTAGAGGTGGGGTTTCACCGTGTCAGCCAGGATGGTCTCGATCTCCTGACCTCATGGTCCACCCGCCTTGGCCTCCCAAAGTGCTGAGATTACAGGCTTCAGTCACCGTGCCCAGACAGTTTTTTTGTATTTTTTGTGGAGATGAGGTTTTGCCATGTGTCCCAGGCTGGTCTCAAACTCCTGGACTCAAGTGTTCCACCCGCCTTGGCTTTCCAAAGTGTTGGGATTACAGGCGTGAGCCACCACGCCCAGCCAACTGTCTCTCTTTTTGTGAAAAGAAAGAAAATACATGTCCTGACTCAGAAAAATCGAGATCAACATTGCCCCATTGGACATTGCTGTCAGCAACTAGACCCAGTAGCTCAAAGATTATTCCCCATTTGAGAACTATCCCAGCCACTGCCCTACTAGTCAAATCTACCAAAGAAATTATCATGGTATCTCCCTTAACCACCTTTGTTTCCCATAGTATCAAAGCTCTTCTAAATTTACATCATACCAACACACCTTTGCCAGTCATCTTACCTCTTATGAACTTCTTTTGCTAACTCTTCCTCCTCACAGAACTCTTCTTGATGTAACAGTCTTACTCCTGTGACTCTTTTACCCCTTCCTTCTGATGAGACACCCCTCCACCTTAATGACTGTGTGTATATATGTGATATACACACACAGATAGCAGATATGCCTTTGGGGTTGCTCATGATTGTAAAATGTTATAGAAACAAATAGGATTTGGCCGGGTATGGTGGCTCACGCCTGTAATCCCAGCACTTTGAGAAGCCCAGGTGGGCAGATCATATGAGGTCAGGAGTTCGAGACCAGCCTGTCCAACATGGTGAAACCTCATCTCTACTAAAAATACAAAAATCAGTTGGGCATGGTGGCATGGGCCTGTAGTCCCAGCTACTTGGGAGGCTGAGGCAGGAGAATCACTTGAGCACGGGACGTGGAGGTTGCAGAGTGCTGAGATTGTGCCTCTGCACTCCAGCCTGGGCAACAGAGTGACACTCTCTCTTAAAACAAACGAAAAACAAAAACAAATTGGTTTCCTTATTTCCACTGGAGGAGTTGACCCTTGTACGCAACTTACTGGATGTCATTCAGCCACCAGCTGTATTGACTATTAAAAGAATTCCTGGACATTCAGGGTTAGACTCTTAGACTTTTTTCTTTCTTTTCTTTTCTTTTCTTTTCTTTTTTTTTTTTTTTTTTGATACAGAGTCTCACCCTGTTGCTCAGGCTAGAGTGCAGTGGTGTGATCTTGGCTCACTGTAGCCTCTGCCTCCCAGGTTCAACTGATTCTCCTGTCTGCCTCCTGAGTAGCTGGGATTATAGGCATGCACCACCACGCCTGGCTAATTTTTGTATTTTTAGTAGAGATGGGATGACCATCTTGGCCAGGCTGGTCTTGGAACTTCTGACCTCAAATGATCCGCCCACCTTGGCCTTCCAAAGTGCTGGGATTACAGGTATGAGCCATTGTGCCTGGCCATGGTTAGACTCTTGAGGCTACAGGAAACCACCTTGCTGATAATGCTATAAGAAATGCTGCCATTAAAGCTTCAGTCAGTCAGATCTCTGTCTTGGTCCCACTGAAAGAGGTTTCAGAAGATAATTTAAGAGCGATTAGCAAAGGTGTACAAAATTTGGCTCCAGAAGCTGAAAAACAAAATTAGAAAAATCATGGCTACTGGTTTGATGATAAAAGAAAACTATGATTTGGACCTGATAGTAAACCTGTTCTCCCAAATTCAATAAAATATCCACTGTTAACTATAGTATATAATTTGACTCCTTTGATAACTGACAAATTGATTTCTTTTATAAAACAGTATTGAGAAGCAACATAAAACAAAACAAAAACCTGCCAAGATTGCTTATTTGGCTTATTATGCCATTTATTCTGAGTTTAATCCAGGAAAAGCTATATGTACACATTCTTCCTGGAGATTGTAATTTATGTAATAAGCCATTCTAGGTTTGGCAACTGAATTTTATCCAGTTACCTCCTTCCCATGGGTATGCAATATGTATTGGTTATGATCTGTATGTTTTCTTATCAGGTGGAAATTTTTCTTTATAGACAAGCCATTGCTTCAGCCATGGCCAAAATTCTTCTTGAGAAAATTATTCCCATTTGGGGAACTCCCCTTGAAGTTCATAGTGTTTTGTGAAGTTCTATAAAGAACACTATAAAGAATCTGCTTTACTGGGCATGTAATTAAACAGGTACATTTAATTTGGCAAATTTTATAGGATTTTCATTGTGCTTATATCATCCCCCATCTTATTCCTGGCAGAACAAAGAAATGCAACTGTAAAAACCCAGTTGGCAAAATTTATGGAAACCTAACAGCTTTTTTGGCCTCAGGTTCCTCTTTTGGTGTTAATAAATTTGAAAGCCATCCATCCTTTGGGGCTCACAAACTTTCATCTTTAAAAACAATCACAGGCTGTTTTGTACATTTAGGTTACTCTGCTTTTTTAGTCAGAGTTGATAAAAGGAGATACATTCCAGTATCGTAAGGAGATTGTCAAAACAACATATAAAAATTATACTCTTGGCCAGGCGTGGTGGCTCCTGCCTGTAATCTCAGCACTTTGGGAGGCCGAGGCAGGTGAATCACTTGATGTCAGGAGTTTGAGACTAGCCTGGTCAACATGGCAAAACCCCATCTCTACTAAAAATATAAAAATTAGCTGGGTGCGGTGACATGCGCCTGTAATTGCAGCTAGATGGGAGGCTGAGGCAGGAGGCTTGCTTGAGGCGGAGGTTTCAGTGAGTCAGTATTGTGCCACTGCACTGCAGCCTCGGCAACAGAGTGAGATTCTGTCTCAAAAAAAGAAAAAAAAAAGAATTATACTTTTTGTACTTTGGTAGAACGATCTTTGCTCAGTGCACTCCTGGTAGATGAAGATCTAAAACACCACAGTCTGCAACCTCTTGAGTTTGTCTACTGGAGAAGACGCTTACATAAGAACTCTTGTCAGCTTCATTGAAAGGGTTCATATTGCTCCCTGTCGCCAGTCCCTATGTCGACACGCTCAAAGGCATTGACTCCTGGATCCACATTTCATTTTAAAAAGGCCCTCACTCCTGACTGAAACAGCACCTCAACAGGTGACTTAAAACTAAAATTAACCTGGAATCAAAACAGACATCTGTAGTATATTGTCATCCCAAGATGCTTGGACCAGGCCAGTATAAATTAGTCTCTTCTGGCTGGGCGCCGTGGCTCACGCCTGTAATCCCAGCACTTTGGGAGGCCGAGGCGGGTGGATCACATGAGGTAATGAGTTCGAGACCATACTGACTAACGTGGTGAAACCCTGTCTCTATTAAAAATACAAAAATTAGGTGGGTATGGTGGTGGACGTTAGTAGTCCCAGCTACTCGGGAGGCTGAGGCAGGAGAATCACTTGAACCCAGGAGGTGGAGATTGCAGTGAGCCGATATCATGCCATGGCAATCTAGCCTGGGCAACAAAGGGAGACTCCGCCTCAAAAAAAAAAAAAAAAGGTCTCTTCTTAGATACCTTCATTTTTCTAGAAAGACAATGTATAATCCACATTTACCAGTCTCTTGCCAAAGGGAAAAACACAACTGACTCTTAGATTTATCACCCAAAACCCTTGTCTATCCCTGATCCAAATGAACCTTTAGTTCATAACAAATTTTTACCAATGTTCCCAGTGCAACTATTCAAATTTTGTATAGGACCTGTTTTTACAAGGTCAAGTTTTGGACCCACTTACACAGATTCCCTGCTTCACCGTAATACCTATAGTCTACACAAAAGACCTTAAAATTAAATTCAGATTATATAAAGAAAAATATGGTAATATAATTCAAGAAAAATTTAACAGATTACAAAAACATTTGTGACCCTGTTCCTCTAATTTTTGATGTCTTCCAACAATATAGTAGTTTAATAATAGAACCTTAAATAAGTACTGCTATCACCTCCCTACAAGTAACTATGAATACACACAGACTCTAGATGGAATTACCTGTTGTGCTCTATCAAGATACAGTTTCATTTGAGGGGGATTCAGTAGTCAGCCATAGGCATGGACAACATAATGTCTCAGTCAATTAAAGAAAAAATACCAGTGTGGCTTGAGATATTTCTGGATTTAAATTAGCAAAATCTGAACATTGGTTGTCACCTCTTAACTTACACCATCATATTAAAAGAGATACTTTACCAAGAAACATGCATCCAACTGGATGGTCCCAGTTGTTAGATCCTTTTTCCCTTGGATCAGTTAGCCCCATATAAACAGTGGTCAAAAATTTATGACTGATTGGGTCTGTAGCTGACTCCACAGCTTAAACCATTGCATCTCAGCAGACTTCACTAGATTCTCTTGCTAAAGTGAATTAGGATTGCTCTGAATTACTTAACCAGCTGAACAAGGAGGCATTTATGCATTTGCTACCTCTACTTACTACACATGGATAAATTCCTCTGGAAAAGTAAAAACACAATTATAGAAGATTAAAGAAAACAAGTCACCTGGTTCCAACAAGTTCATCAAATACATCTAGACTTTTTGATCTGTTCAGTTGGTTACTTTCAAAATTGGGTTCATGGATTAGAGCTGTTTTTCAAACTAGATTTATTATGTTACTATTCTTTACATTATGATCTTTAAGCTCTGTTCTTGTTGCCTAAGCTTTGTAAAGCCAGTTCTCCCAGCAAGATCATGTTAGCCTAACGGTTCGAGGTGATTGCTAATGCCTGTGGCTCTAATAAGATGGAATTCAATTCTGAACTCCGGGCAGACCTGCCATGAGGAAGTTTTTCCTTTTGTCCTCTTTGTAACTAACTTGTGGCTTGGATCCCTGACATTGACTGTCATATTTTCTCCCTGATGTGGGACCAGAGACAACAAGGATACATCCATTTCCATACTGAGAGACAGTTAAAGCCTAAATTCAGGATAGTTGATGCTTTCAGAGAAAGAGTTTGAGGAAAAGGGAAAAATGTGAAAATTGATTATGTGAATTGGAGTTACTGTGACACCCAACTAATTTGGAGCTGAGGCACCAGGTGGGGGAAAAACACTCAGAGCATAAAGTGCCTGTTCCAGGAATTAGTGCCAGGAATTATCTTCCAAGCCCAGCTGCCAAAACAACCTGCTGTAATCTTAAGGCCAGTTTTGCCTAGTAGCTGCTAAAACTACCTGCCTTACTCTGCTGCTAGTTTTACCTACTGCTGTCACTCACCAATCAGAGCTTACCAACACTTGAGAAATCTCACTAGCACCAGTGAGCTTTCTATTAAAACAATATACATAACATTTATCTTTCCTACTTAAACCCCAATCTTTTCTTTATTCTTCGGGCATGCTAAAGACCACCTCAGTCTTTGTGTTTGTCTCAAGTTGCACTTCTGGTTTTATATATTCCCAGATAAAATATTTTGCTTAGAGATTTGTCTCTATACTTTGATTTTGATACTCGGCATACTAGTCCCCCCAACCCTTTGCAGTCATGGATCTTTTTACTGCCTTTTTTGTTTTGCCTTTTCCAGAATGTCATATAGCTGGAATCATACAATATATATGATCTTTTCAGATTGGCTTCTTTCACTTAGTAATATGCATTTGAAGTTCTTCCATGTCTTTTCAAGACTTATAGCTCATTTCTTTTAGCACAGTTTATCTGTCTGTTCACCTACTGAAGGACATCTTGGTTGCTTCCAAGTTTTGTCAGTCATTTGTGTGTAAAGTTGCTATAAATGTGTGTGGACATATGTCTCAACTCATTTGAGTAAATTGTAAGAAGTACAGTTGCTGGATCTTACAAAAAGAGTATGTTTAGTTTTGTAAGAAACTGCCAGATGTGAGGTGTCTGTTCAAGGTCTTTGGCTCATCATTATTGGGTTCATTTTCTTGGTGAGGGTTTTTTTGTTCGTTTGTTTTTTGGAGAGGAAGTCTCATTCTGTTGCCCAGGCTGGAGTGCAATGGTGCAATCTTGGATTACTGCAACCTCCGCCTCCCGGGTTCAAGCAATTCTCATGCCTCAGCCTCCCGAGTAGCTGGGATTACAGGTGTGTGCCACCACATCCGGCTAATTTTTTGTATTTTTAGTAGAGATGGGGTTTCACCATGTTGCCAGGCTGGTCTCGAACTCCTGACCTCAGGTGATCCACCTGCCTTGGCTTCCCAGAGTGCTGGGATTACAGGCGTGAGCCACCGGGCCCAGCCAAGAGTTCTTAATTTTAATGAAGTCCAACTTTTTGATTATTTCTTTCATTGATTGTACCTTTAAAAAGCCATCTCCAAACCCAGGGTCATCTAGATTGTCTTCTGTGTTATTGTCTGAGAGTTTTATAGTTTTACCTTTTACATTTGGATCTTTAATGTTATTTTTTTGTGAAGAGTTTAAGGTCTGTGTCTAGATGGATTTTTTTTGCTTGTGGATGTCAAATTGTTCCAGCACTTTTTTTTTTTCTTTTTTTTGGAGACAGGGTCTCACTCTGTTGCCCAGTCTGGAGTACAGTGGCGTGATCTTGGCTCACTGCAACCTCCACCTTCCGGGTTCAAGCGATTCTCCCACCCCAGTCTCCCGATGATTCTCCCACCTCAACCTCCCAGGTAGCTGGGATTGCAGGCACATGCCACAATGTCCAGTTAATTTTTGTGTTTTTTTAGTAGAGACAGGGTTTCACCATGTTGACCAGGCTGGTCTCGAACTTTGGACCTCAGGTGATCCACCCGCCTCAGCCTCCCAAAGTGCTGAAATTACAGGTGCGAGCCAATGCACCCCACCTGTTTGGTTCCAGCACTGTTTTTTGAAAAGCCTATCTTTTCTTCATTGTATTACCTTTGCTTCTTTGTCAAAGATCAGTTGACTGTGTGGGTGTATTTCTGGACTCCCTTCTCTTCTGTTGATGTATTTGTCATATTCTTTTGCCAACACCACATTGTTTTGATTACTGTAGATTTATAGTAAATCTTGAAGTTGCTAGGGTCAGTTTTCCGACTTTGTTCTGTTATACTACTTCAGTATCATATTCGCTACTTTAGACCTTTGGCCTCTTCAGTAAACCAGAATCGCTTTGTTAGTATTCACAAAACAATTTGCTAGGATTTTGATTGGGATTATGCTGAATCTATAAACCAAGTTGAGAAGAACTGACATCTTGATAATACTGAGTTTTCCTATCCACAAGCATGTAATATTTCTCCTTTTACTTAGTTCTTTAATTTCTTTCATCAGAATTTTGTACATTTCCTCATATATATCTTGTACATGTTTTGCTAGGTTCATACCTTAGCATTTTATGTTTTGGGGTGCTAACGTAAGTGGTATTGAGTTTCAAATGTCAAATTGTTTGTTCATTCCTGGCATATAGGAAAGCGATTGGCTTTTGTATATTAACTTTGCTACAATCACTTTTTAGTTCAAAGAGTTTTTTGGTCAGCTCTTGTATGGATTTTCTGCAAGACAGTTCCGTCTCCTGGGAACAGAGACCATTTGACTTTTTTCTTCCCATTCTGTATGCCTTTTATTTCCTTTTCATATCTTACTGCATTAGCTAAGACTTCCATTACATTGTTGAAAAGGTGAGGGCATCCTTGCCTTGTTCCTCATCTTAGTAGGAGAGTTTCTAGTTTCTCACCAGTATAACATTATGTGTAGTTTAAAAAAAAAAAAATCACGCTGAAGGCTGGGCACCATGGCTCGTGCCAGTAATCCTAGCACTTTGGGAGGCCAAGGCTGGTGGATCACCTGAGGCCAGGAGTTTGAGACCAGCCTGGCCAACATGGCAAAACCCCAACTCTACTAAAAATACAAAAATTAGCTGGGTGTGTTGGTGTGCACCTGTGTTCCTATCTACTTGGGAGGCTGAGGCAGGAGAATCACTTGAACCCAGGAAGAAGAGGTGACAGTGAACCTAGATCATGCCACTGTACTCCAGCCTGGGAGACAGAGCCAGACTCCATCTCAAAAAAAAAAAAAAAAAAAATTGTGTTGAAATACACATAAAATTTACTTAGTTATTTTTAAATATTCAATTGGTAATATTTAAATATATTCCCATTGTTGTGTGACCAATCTCTAGAACTCTTGATTTTGCAGAAGTGAAACATTGTCACCTGTTAAACACTAACTCTGTCTTTGTAGCCCCTGGCAATCCTCCATTCTGTTTTCCGTCTCTCTGAATGTTGATGGCTGTAGGCACCTCATATAAACAGAACCATACAGTATTTGTATATTTGTGTCTGACTTATTTCACTTAACACAGTGTCCTCAAGGTTCATCCGTACTGTAGCATGTGTCAGAATTTCCTTTTTTAAGGCTGAGTAATATTCCATGTTATGTATATACTGCATTTTTATCCATTTATCTGTTAGTAGATACTTGGGTTGCTTCTGCCTTTTGGCTATTGTGAATAATGCTACTGTGAACATGGGTGTATAAATATCTCTTGGAGAGCCTTCTTTTAAATCTTTTGGGTATATATTCAGAAGTGGAATTGCTGGATCATTGGTGCCTTCTTTAATGTCTTTTGGCAACATTTATAGTTTTCAGTGTTTAAGTCTTTTGCCTTTTTCAGTAAGTTTATTCCGAAGTATTTTATTTCTTTTCATGGTATTGTAAATGGAATTCTTTTCTTAATTTCATTTTCAAATTGTTTATATTAAGTGTATCAAAATGTAAATTTTTGGTAATTTTTGTATCCTGCAACTTCACTGAATTTATTAGTTATAGAAAGTGTTTTTTGTGTGAAATATTTAGTTCTCTCACCCCTCTCTCTCTATATATATGTATTTTCTTTTTTTTTTTTTTTATTTTTTTTAAATTTTGTGAAACACAGTCCCACTCTGTTGCCCAGGCTGGAATGCAGTGGCATGATCTTGGCTCACTACAACCTCTGCCTCCCGGGTTCAAGTGAACCTCCTGCTTCAGCCTTCGGAGTAGTTGGGATTATAGACACCCACCACCACGCCTGGCTAATTTTGTATTTTTAGTAGAGACAGGGTTTCACCATGTTGGCCAGGCTGATCTTGAACTTAAGTGATCCACCCACCTCAGCCTCCCAAAGTGCTGGTATTACAGGCATGAGTTTTCTGTATATATATTTTAGAGAAATCTTTAGATTTCTTATATTTTCACATGTAAGATCATGTCTTCTGCAAATAGTAATAGTTTTATTTCTTTTTTTTTTTAATTTGGATGTTTTTTATTTCATTTTCCTGCCTAGTTGTTCTGGCTAGGACTTCCAGTACCATGTTGAATAGAAAGGGTGAATGTGGCCATCCTTGCCCTCTTTCAGGTCATAGAGGAAAAGATTTTTATCTTTAAGCATTGAGTATGATATTAGCTGTGGGTATTTCATATGCCACCTTTGTTATGTTGAAAAAATTTCCTTTATTACTAATTTGCTGGTTGTTTTTATCATACAAGGCTTTTGATTTTTGTCATTTTTTTTCTGCATTGAGATGATCATGTGACTCCCCCCCTTCTTTCTGTTAATGTAGTGTATTGATTTTCATACGTTGGATCATCCTTTCATTCTAGTGATGAATGTCGCTTGGTTATGGTGTATAGTCTTTTTAATATGAGGTTGAGTTCAGTTTGCTAGTGTTTTGTTTAATCTTGAAACATTTGAAAAATGAAGTTATCTTTTTTTAAAAAATGTAATGCCAATTTTTGGTGTAAATGTCAGTGGCTGTGTTCATTTTATAGATACTTTATATAGCCTGGTATTTCAGGTCTTATTTATAACCTCATGCCTTGTATACTACCTTGTTTGGATTGTGCCTGAGTTAAGGGAGTATATTTTTCCCCCAAGGCTACAGGCAGATCGATCATATAAAGAAGGCTTAATTTCACATATCAAAGCTGTTCATTTAAATCGTGCAATTAAATATTCGTGATTATTACGGTTTTCAATTCTAATATAAAGATTCATATTCTTCAATTAGGGCATAGGTAAATTGCTTTTTGTAGCTTTCTGAAATGTAATTCACAGATTGATTATATTTTCCTCAGTGAATTTTGATACTTCATGTGTACAGTCAGCCCTGCATATCATATACATAACTTCGTACATGGGTTCTATATCTGTGGATTCAGCCAACTGTGGGTAGAAAATATTTTGGGGAAAAAAGAATGGTTCTGTCTGTACTGCGTGTGTATAGACTTTTTCTTATTTCCTAAACAATACAATATAACAATTATTAATATAGCATTTATGTTTTATTAGGTATCATAAGAAATTTTAAAATGTTGCAAGAATGATTTTAAAATATGTGGACAGATGTTTATAGGATATATGCAAATACTACATCATTTTATATAAGGCACTTGAGCATCTGTGGATTTTACTATTCACAAGGGTGGGGTGGGGGTGGGGTCCTGGAACCAATCCCCCATGGATATTGAGGAACAACCGTATATATAAATGAATACTTTTATAGGTATATAGGTATATGTAATATATATATTTCTTTATATGTATATTTACCACTAGTTAGAATTTTTTTTGTGTGTTATTCAATGGTTACTTTGGGTTTCTTTATCTTGTTATATGTAAGTATAAATCTTTCATCCTTGGACAAAATTTATATCTTGATGTATATGCTTAAAATTAAAAATACTTTATTTATAATTTTACATGAAATAATAAATGAGGATTTATCACTCATGCCATTCTTTTTGACTTGGTTTTCAACTTTCCTTCCCATTGTATCCCTTCTCTCATCCCTGCCCCTGCACCTCCCAAAAATTCTTGTAAATAGTATTATGTATTACTCCATTTGACTGTGTTACTAAAAATGTTACTCCTTTTCTCTCTACTCATACAATCTTGTAGTTATTTGTATTTTTACTTATATAGGCCTTCTTGTGAAGATTTTTTAAAAAGGGATTGTTCTGCACACTTTTCTGTAACTTGCTTTTTCACTAATAACAGCTTGGAGGGAATTCCCCCACCTAAGGTATAGCTCTAGTTTATTATTTTCTTTTTTTATTTGAGACAGGGTCTTGCTCTGATGCCCAGGTTGGAGTGCAGTGGCACGATCTTGGCTCACTGCAACCTCTGCCTCCTGGGTTCAAGTGATTCTCATGCCTCAGACTCCTGAGTAGCTGGGATTATAGGTGTGCACTTGGCTAATTTTTGTATTTTCAGTAGAGACAGCTTTCGCCATGTTGGCCAGACTGTAATTTATTATTTTCATGGCTGTATAATGAATGCTTCATGTTGTGTTGTATAAAATTTATTTAGCCATTCCCACATTTATGGGAATATATTTTATTTCTAGTTCTTTGTCATTTTAAATAATGTTGTATCTTTGAATATATGTCCTGACTTCATGATGCTTTTATTTATTTTTGAGACAGAGTCTGGCTCTGTCGCTCAGGCTGGAGTGCAGTGGTACAATCTTGGGTCACTGCAACCTCTGCCTCCCAGTATCTAGCAATTCTCATGCCTCAGCCACCTGAGTAGCTGGAATTACAGGCGTGCACCATCATGCCCGGCTAATTTTTTTTTTTTTTTTTTTTTTGAGACGGAGTCTTGCTCTTTCACCCAGGCCGGACTGCAGTGGCACTATCTCGGCTCACTGCAAGCTCCGCCTCCTAGGTTCACGCCATTCTCCTGCCTCAGCCTCCCGAGTAGCTGGGACTACAGGCACCCGCCACCGTGCCTGGCTAATTTTTTGTATTTTTAGTAGAGACGGGGTTTCACCGTGTTAGCCAGGATGGCCTCAATCTCCTGACCTCATGATCCGCCCGCCTCGGCCTCCCAAAGTGCTGGGATTACAGGCGTGAGCCACTGTGCCTGGCCCATGCTGCTTTTATTTCTGTGGGATAGATTTCCAGGAGTAAAATTGCTGGGTTAAAGGATTTCTATATTTTTTGTTTCACTTGATGTTGCCAAATTGCTTTCCACAAAAATTTGCCACCAGCAATGTTGGAGAATTTTTTCTCCTACATCCTTGCCAGCGGTAGGGCTGTAGCTTTTTAAGTTTGCCAGCCCAATAGGTGTAACATTATGTCTCCTAGTTTCTGTTACTTTGAATTTCTTGGGCAGGCATAAGTTTGAACATCTTTTTTATGTTTGTAGACATTTGTTTTTTTTTTTTTTTTTTTGTGAAGTATTTTTGATATTCTTTGTTGAAATAAAATTTGCCCTCCTCTCCCCACTGCCAGGTAGCTAGTACTACAGCAGGCACATGCCATCATGCCCGATTTTTTTTTTGTGTGTGTGAGCATGGGGGTCTTGCTATGTTGTCCATGCTGGTCTCAAACTCCTGGCCTCAAGTGATTCTCCCACCTTGGCCTTCCAAAGTGCCGGGATTACAGGCATGAGCCACCACACGTGGCACCTAATTTTGAGTTGTTTATCTTTTTCAAATTGCAGAAGCTCAGTGTGTGTTAAAAGCATTAGTTCTTCGTTACCACTGTTGAAATATTTTTACTTTTCCCTAGGTACAAAAACTTAATTTTTAATATGATTTTTTATAGTTCTACTTTTGAGTAGTGAATGTTTTTCATATTGTTTTCCTATAAGATTTTTATTTTTTTACAATTCATATTTACCTTGTTAATTTTTGTATGTTGGATAACATAAGGGCATCTACTTTTTTCTGCTTGAAGATTCTCAGCACTTAAAAAAATTAGGCCATGTATTTCCCACTGACTTGGGTGATTGCCCTATTTCATTTAAAATCTTTATATTTATGGATTTTTTCATCATTGGGTACTATTTTGTTTATATATTGATGTGTTTATCAATACTGTATTGATTTATTTTCTGTGACAGTCTAATACGCACTGTTATTTGAAGCAGTGTCAAGTTTACTCCTTTTTTTTAGCATTAGCTGTTCTCTAGCATTTGTTCTTATATATAAACTCGATTTTTTCTTAATAAAATAGAAATTGTTTTGATTCTAGTTTGAATTACATAAAATTAATAAATTAATATGGTGGCAATTGATACTTCTACCACTGCTTTTCAAATACATGATAATGTTTATGCCCTTCACTAAGAATGTGTATTTTCTTCATACTAGTGCCAACTTTTACTAAATTTCTTCAGAAGTCATATATAGGTGTTGTTGCTGTTGAGAATATATATATATATTATATATTATATATATATAATATATAATATATATAATATATTATATATATAATATATATAATATATTATATATATAATATATATATATTTAGTACTTTGAAATGATCTGATGTTGAGAATATTTTAATCTCACTTCCTTTTCTAACACTATTCTCTTAGTCTATTCAGGCTGCTATAACAAAATACCTTATACTGGGTAATTTATAAACAACAGAAATTTATTTTGATTCTAGAGGCTGGGATGTCTAAGATCAAGGTGCCAGTAAATTCAGTGTCTGGCGAGGGCTCACTCTGCTGCAAAGATTGTGTTTTCACATGTTAGAAAGGGCAAGGCAGCTTCCATCAACCTTTTTAATAAGGGCACTAATTCCATTCATGTTGGTAGAGTCCTCCTGCCTTAATTACTTCACAAAAGGATCCCACCTCTTAATAATTTCACATTGGGTATTAGGTTCTAACCTGAATGCTGACAGGATACCAACATTCAGACCAGACCATAGCAATTCTTATTTCTCCAGTAGAAAAAGCTGTTGATTTTTATATATAGTCATATGTCATATAATGACATTTCAGTCAACAATGACCTTGTGTGTGACAGTTATTTCATAAGATTATCATGGAGCTGAAAAATTCCTATGGCCTAGTAATATTTTAGTCCTTGTGATCTGGTAACCTTCCTAATGTCATAGAACTACAAAATACTCAACGTTTGTGGTGATGCTGGTATAAACCTATTGGGCTGCCAGTCTTATAATAAAAGTATGGGATGTACAATTATGTATAGTACATAATACTTGATAATAAATGACTATGTCACTGGTTTGTATATTTATTGTATTATACTTCCAATTATTATTTTAGAGTGTACTCCTATTTATAAAAAAATGTTAACTGTAAAACAGTCTCTGGCAGGTCTTTAAGGGGATACTCTAGAGGGAAGGTATTGTTATCATAAGAGATTATTTTATAAATTTAGTGTAGCCTAAATGTTCAGCGTCTGTAAAGTCTACAGTAATGGACAGGCCTTCACGTTCACTCACTACTCACTCACCTAGAGCAACTTACAGTTCTGCAAGCTTTATTCATGGTAAGTGCCCCATATAGATGTGCCATTTTAAATCTTCTGTACCATATTTTTACTGTACCATTTCTATGTTTAGATACACAAATGCTTACTACTGTGTTGTAGTTGCCTACAGTATTCAGTCCAGTAACATGATGTACAGGTTTGTAGCTTAGGAGCAATAGGCTATACCATATAGCTTAGGTGTGTAGCAGGCTACACCATCTACATTTGTGTAAGTACATTCTACAATGTTAGCACATTGTAGAGAAAATTTTCTGAGAAAATGCATCATTAGATAATTTCATTGCACATTGTGGAGTGTTTATTCATCAGTTGATGGAGAAAAGAGAAATACAGTCAAGCAACGTATGACTGGACACAAATAATAATAATATATGATTTCATGTATATGAAAATGTTTAAAATAAGCAAATCCAAATAGTAGTGATTGTCAGGGAGTAGGGTTGGGGAGGATAATGAGTGATTTAATGGATGTGGGATGTCTCTTTGGTATGATGAAAGTGTTCTGAAATTAGACAGTGGTAATAGTTATGCAAATTGGTGAATATAGTAAACCTACTATATTGTATAGTTTGAAAGGGTGAATTTTATAGCACATGAATTGTATATCTCAACTTTAAACAAATGGTAACAGTGGTTCTATCAGTTAGGGTTGAATTTGGCATTAGATAACAGAAAACCAGACTGACCTTGCTTTATAAAACAGAGCTTTATTTTTCTTCATAATAAGCAGAGTTGCAGTGTTGCTGGTATTGATTCACTGGCGTGGTGGTATCAGGACAGATGTCTCCATGATTAATTTTTGGCCTATCACTCATGTTTGCATATGGCTGTTGTGGCTCCAAGCATTGGAAGAAAGAGGACAGGGAAGCATCATTGACTGTACCAGGAACTCCAAAGCAGTCTTCACATCTTAATGGTTGGACAATGCCAAATGGTCACTCTTTTCTGGAAGTTGACTGGGGACAAGATAGTGGTAAGGGAATTAGATTTTGGCCAGAAAGTTTCTGCCACAGTGAGCTTTCCTGTCTAGATCCTTATTTTAACTGTTTTCACTTAATATTCACACTTCAGAAGGACATCTACTGTTGGTTACAGTTATGAATCCAACTTGAATACTTTCTAGTTAACATTTCAATAGTCTCAATTATGTTTAAATAGGTTTCACAATTTACTGTTTTTAGTTTATTCCCCCCCTTAAAGTTCTCTACATGTTCAGGGCTGGCTGTAGAATTTCATTTTTTAAGGAAACAGGAAGACAGAACTAATTATGCAAGTCTTCATTTAGCTTTTTAAAAACCAGCTTTATTGAGTTAGAATTGACATGCAGTAAACGGTACATATTTAAAGCATACAATTTGTTAAGTTTTGACATAAGTATACATTGTGAAAACATCAGTCACCACAATCAGGATACTTATTTTAAAAAACAACTTTATTTAGGATTAGTATACTCATAATGTGTCCATTGTAAGTGTACATTTTCAGTTTTGACAAATGTATAGATTTTTGTAACTACCACCACCACAGTCAAGATGAAAACGTTTCTAGCACTCCAAAAAGTTCCCTTGTGTCCCTTCTCAGTCAGTCACCCCACCACTGCTCTCAGGCAACCACAGTTCTGCTTCTATCACTATATAAGTGACAATTTTTCTATAGAATTTCATATAGATGGAATCATACAATATGTACTGTTTTGTCTGGCTTCTTGAAGTAAGCCAAATGTCTTTTAAGAGTCATGCATGCTTTTGCATTTATTAGTAGTTTATTCTTTTTTGTTGGTGAGTAGCATTCATTGTATGGATATATTCCAGTCTGTTTTATTCATTCACTTTTTGGACATTTGGGTTGTTATCAATTTTGGGCTCTTTTGAATTAATCCCTCCCTCCCTTCCTTCCTTCCTTCCTTCCCTCCCTCCCCCCCCCCCCCCTTTTTTTTTTTGAGACAGTCACGCCCTGTCACCCGGGCTGGGGTGCAGTGGTATGATTTCGGCCTACTGCAACCTCCACTTCCCGGGTTCCAGTGATTCTCCCACCTCAGCCTCCCGAGTAACTGGGACTACAGGTATGCACCACCACACCTGGCCAATTGTTGTGTTTTTAGTAGAGACAGGGTTTTGCCATGTTACCCAGGCTGGCCTTGAATTCATGAGCTCAAGCAATCCACCTGCCTCGGCCTCCCAAAGTGCTGGGATTACAGGTGTGAGCTACTGCTCCTGGCCTGTATTTTTATATTTTCTTTAATCAATTATAGTTATTGTATTTGATGTTCAGATTGTTCCACATTTAGCAAGTATGTTATAACCATGTCTTTCATGCATAGAGACAGCAAAGTTGGAGACAAAAGCATTATCATTATGGGCAGGCTTTGAGGTGAAAAATTTTTCTGTTTGCCTTTAGATAATGGTTATGATAACAGGTTGACATAATTGAGGTAAGGGATTGTGGCATGTACATACATACAACATGTAATAGAGATGTTGGGCCTAGTTTATTACAGTTTTTCAAACCACACATCAAGCAGTCATTTCTCATGACTAAATTTACTTTTTAAACCTTCAACTCCTTTTGGATCTTACCATTCATGTTTTCTAGTTATGTTACAACTAGTACTCATTTTTCCCCCAAAATAAAATAAGAAATGAAATACTGTTTATCCTAGGCTCAGTACATACTCAACCGTGTCATACAGTGAAGAGATTTTAAGGTGTAAACTATAAGAATTGTCAGCAAACTCATTCAGTACATTTTTAAGCTAATATTAGCCATCTGTTGTCTAACCCTTTGCTACATATTCTTCCTCATTTTTGAAAACACAGTTTACAGATTTAAGTGGCCCAAATTCAACTTTGCTGCCTCTAGAAATTTAAAACTAAACAGGTTTACCCTGTTTCTTTAAAGTAACTCTCTATGTTGTTTTGATATTAAAATGAATTCTTATTCCCTTTTTCAATCTAGTAGAAAAGAATGATCTCTTCACTGAGATGTCCCATCTCTTATGATAATGTTCCGTGTATAATGACATTGGAAAGTTACTTTTACTCTAAGAGTAGATAACATCTAGTCTTGCTTTGGGAGTCATGTGTTCTTCATTTTCTTTCTTCTGCTTTAGTGAGCTTGAATATTCCATGTCAGTATGTGCTGCATAATATTAATTTTTCTTCTGTCCAAATTGTTTAACCTTTTCACCATGGTCTTTGTCTAACAATACTGTTATATTTTAAAATATGAACTTTACCTGCTGTATGAATTCTCTGTATCTTCTTTTGACTGGCACGTATGACTAGCATGTATTTTGGATCTCCCCCTCTCTGTGTGTGTGTTGCGGGATGGAGTGGAGTGGTTAAAACATTGGCTAAATGCTTATCGTGTTCTAAGTACTCTAGTTGTTGACTTTTACACTTTGATGACAAGCTTTTTTAATTTTTGTATTTTGTGGCAGCTTTTTTATTGTGGTAAACTTTTAATGGAAATGTGAGTGCTAAAGATAAAAAATAGCCAAGCTTTGTGATAGTCTTTTTGTCTCTAAACTGCGTATATACTCCTAGATGCTTGTTTAGGAATACAATATATCTGGAAATATACAGACAAAATTGGTCACAGTGGGTTTGTTTGCCTTTGGGGTCAGGGGTTGTAGAAGTTATACTTCTCACTATGTATTTTTATTATTTAACCCTCATTTTTTCAATTTAAGGTTTTGTGTTGAAACACACATCTGTGTGCACATATACATCTATTGAAAATGCTGTTTCCGTCTTAACTGATGTGTTTAACAAGAGTGGTAATTTTCATTTTGTAGGCCTCATTTTTGTGAGCTAGTCTGAATTCTCTTGACATTTCTGTTCTTGTAGTCAGATGCATGTGTATTGGCCAGACTGCCAGCTACAGGTTAAGGGAATGGAATCGTTGCTTTGGTAAACAGTAACCAAGGAAAAGAAAAATGTTTCTGGATATTTATTTGAGTGAAACTCCAGAAATTTATTGGTGGATTGGTTATGTGAATCAGTTCATACTTCAGCAATGAAACTTGCCACCACCCCCTATGTCACTGATGATGAAAATATTAGTTTATCTTTTTGGTTCTACACTTAACATTAGTGAATGATGGTCTGTTTACATTTTTTTCTTTTTCTTTCTTCAGGATAATGGTCTTATTCTGTCACCCAGTTCAGTAATGCCATCTTGGCTCACTGCAGCCTCGGCGTCCTGGGCTTAAGTGATCTGCCCACCTCAGCCTTCAAAATAACTCGATCTACAGATGCACACCACCATGCCCAGCTAATGTTTGTAGAAATGGGGTTTCACAATGTTGCCCAGGCTAGTCTTGAACTTCTGGGCTCAAGTCATCCACCCATCTCCCATGGTGCTGGGATTACAGGTGTGTGCTACTGTACCAGGTCCCTGTTTGCCAGTGTAATACATTGCATTTTCATTAAACTCCTTCTTCAAGAGTCCTGTTTTTAGAGCCTTTTCTTTTCAGTTTACTTCTACATTTTTATTAGTACCATCAAAGGCATTATGTAGAGATAATGTTGCATCTCTACACTAGTAGCTTTTAGCCTTTTCTTCCTATTCCTCTGTATTTGTGAAGATGATAGGCTCTATTGAGACCCAAATAGAGTATGAGAATACTGCCTGTCATAGGTATACAAAGCATCTAGAAGAGAAAAAAATGCGAGCTATATGGCACGTACAATTTTTTTTTGTGTGTGTGCTTTTCTTTTATTTTTGAGATGGAGTCTCTCTCTGTTGCCCAGGGTGGAGTACAGTGCGGCAGTCTCGGCTCACTGCAACCTCCACCTCCTGATTTCAAGCAATTCTCCTGCCCTAGCCTCCCGAGTAGTTGGGATTACAGGCTGCGCCACCATGCCCAGCTAATTTTTATATTTTTAGTAGAGATGAGGTTTCACCATTTTGGCCAGGCTGGTCTCGAAGTCCTGACCTCAAGTGATCTGCCCACCTCGGCCTCTCAAAGTGCTGGGATTACAGGCGTGAGCCACCACACCCGGCTGGTACTTTCCTTTTAAAGAGAAAATCTCATTAAAATATGAAGAGCCTCTTCACTTTTGAGTAATTTCTGGCATATATAGATGCAAAACAAAAAGAAAAAATTCCACCAACATCTGGAAAATACATCCATTATTGAAATCTCAGGTGGTGTCAGCTAACATGTATTTCAACATGTATTAATATAGATGATTGTACTTGAAAATATAAGTTGATTAAAAAGAAAAAACAAGTCCAGGCATGGTGGCTCAGACCTGTAATCCCAGCACTTGTGGGAGGCCGAGGCAAGTGGATCACTTGAGGTCAGGAATTCGAGACCAGCCCCTGCCAACATAGCAAAACCCTGGCTCTACTAAAAATACAAAAAATAAGCTGGGAGTGCTGCTTGTAATCCCTACTCTTCGGGAGGCTGAGGCACAGGAATCGCTTGAACCCAAGATGTAGAGGTTCCAGTGAGCTGAGATTGTGCCACTGCACTCCAGCCTGGGCGACAAAGCGAGATTCTGCCCTTCTCCGCTCCACCCACCCCCCCAAAAAGGTAAAAAACCAAAATGAAAAATACTAGTTTTTTGGTTCTTTTCTTATAAAATGATTGTACTTTCTTTCTGGTAAATTAAATTAGGGTCTTGTTGGAAATATATGAGTTCTACAGGAGCCTTACCGGTGTAGTTTTAAAATCACTTAATTATGAATCACTGTTTTTCCGTGGCATTGTCACTTACTTGTGACGTTGGCTTCATATATCAAATTCTGCATTTATTAAATGGGAATACTGGAAACTTTCTTGGCTGTAGGGTTGGGAAAACGGAGTTACATATACCTATGTGCTTTTTACCACAGGCATTGCTGCTAATATTGGATGATTCTATAAAATCAAAATGATTAGTGAATAACTTGACTGTAGACTCCTGGGCTCAAGTAGTCCTCCTGCCTTGGCCTCCCAAAGTGTTGGGATTACAGGTGTGAGCCACTGGTTGGGATTACAGGTGTGAGCCACTGTGCCAGGTCCTGGAATTTATATATTGGAGTCATTGAAAATTTCCTGAAAACGATGTGATATATTTTAGTTATTTGTGTGCTACCAATTAGTAGCACATAATTAGTTGAATGTTCTTTAAGTATTATGGTATATGGAGTAAATTCATATATCAAATGAGTAGTCTTTGAAGTGAATGTTATAACTTGTAAATACGGTTTTTCCTACTAGTTAAAAGAAAGCCACATTATTTTCTGCAGCAATATAGCTCTGAAGTTGTGAGAAGTCAGTTTGTTAGATTAGAACTTTCTTTTTTAAACATAAAATTTTGAAATGGCTTCTTTTTATTTTTATCACCAAAGTCTTTTAATGTCAATTGTAGAACGTATAGAAAATATGTCTGAGTGTGGTGGCTCATGCCTGTAATCCTAGCACTTGGGGAGGCTGAGACAGGCAGATCACTTGAGTCTAGGAGTTGGAGACCAGCCTGGGCAACATAGTGAGACCCTATCTGTACAAAAATAAAAATAAAAATTTAGTTAGGCATGGCGGTTGTGTGCCTGTAATCCTAGCTACTTGGGAGGCTGAGTTGGGGGGATTGCTTGAGCCCAGGGGTTCAAGGCTGCAGTGAGCCATGATTGCACCACCGCGGTCTAGCCTGGGTGACAGAGGAAGACATCGTCTCAAAAAAGAAAGAAGAAAGAAAATTCAAGTAAGCAAAAACAACAAACAAAAAACAACAATAACCATTAATCTTATTAATCTCAGCACCCAATAGGTAACCACTGTTAACATTTCCATGTTGATCTTTTCAGCGTTTTTTGTGTGTTACAAGCAGGCAAGTTGATTCTAAATACAGTGTGTTGCCGTTTTCAATTGGAAGTTCCTTTTTGTGACAGAGGTAATATTGCAACTGTTACTAGCATTGCAACTTTTTGTTCAAACAGATCTTACAGAGAAATGGAGTAAATACAACAAAACTAGAGCTGTTGCGGTTGAAGGAGGGATTGTAATAGAAAACCTCAGTATTTGGCTTTCTTCACCAGTCTGAACATTCTGCCTTGGAGGTACCACTGAAGAAGTATAGGGCACCAAGTAGAAAGCAAGCATAGTTGGAAAATTATCGCCGTCTAATATTTTTAATGGCTGCATCATATTCCATTTTGTGACGTCTGTGATAGTTCTGGAAGTGTTCTTCGATCTCCCTTGAAGGAAGTCTCTATTGAGTGTTAGCTGATAGCTTCCAGCTGCAGAGCTTTTGGGATTGGCTACATCATTGAGCCACGTTCTCCTCAGGCAGCTCCCTCCCAGTGACTGAGCACAGTAGATAATAGGGTCTGGTCATTTCTGCTCAACATGGGGCTTCTCTCGAGCTCTCTGCTGGGCTGGCAGATCAGAACTGTACTGTTCTGTGTCCTTGCCTGATTTCCCCTCCTTCCTCCTCTGCTTTCACAGTTGGCAGCCTGCATTGCAGCCTGAAGACTTTCTCTGCTTACTCGTCTTGCTTTCTCCTTTCATTCTTCGTAGGCATTTCTCACAAAATGTTTCTTAAAGTTTTAACTCCATCTTGGGCCTACTTAATTTTTTTATAGATATATAAATACATATAATATATAAATATATTATATATATATTATATATATATATTTGAGACAGTCTCACTCTGTTGCCTCGGCTGGAATGCAGTGTGGCATGATCTCACCTCATTGCAACCTCCATCTTCTGGGTTCAAGCAATTCTCGTGCTTCAGCCTCTCGACATAGCTGGGATTACAGGTGCATGCCACCGTGCTTGGCTAATTTTTGTAATTTTAGAAGAGACAAGAGTTTTGTTCTCTACTAAAGAGAACTAATTGGCCAGTTATCTACTATTCTCTACCAGTTGGCCAGGATGGTCTTGAACTCCTGACCTCAAGCAGTCCGCCTGCCTCAGCTTCCCAAAGTGCTGGGATTGCAGGCATGAGCCACCATGCCTGGCCAGGTCTACTTTCTAGAGAACCTGAACTGACACACATCCAGGTGGTTTTTAAAAAATAAGTATTTAAAGACATTATCATTCATTCTTATGGTTTAAAAAACACAGAAATGGGGCCAGGGGCAGTAGCTCACAACTGTAATCCCAGCACTTCAGGAGGCCGAGGCGGGCAGATCACTTGAGATCAGGAGTTTGAGACCACCCTGGCCAACATGGTGAAACCCTGTCTCTACTAAAAATACAAAACTTAGCTGGGCTTGGTGGCATGTGCCTGTAACTCCAGCTGCTGGGAGGCTGCGGCAGGAGAATCACTGGAGCTCGGGAGGCAGAGGTTGCAGTGAGCCAAGATGGCACCACAAAAACACAGAAATGCACAAAATGAAAAATAATCCACCCCTTCTCCAAACTCTAAGAAAACCATTTTCATATGTTCATAATCATACCTATGTCATAGTCTCACTGATATCATTATTTCATTTTCTATCTATCTATCTATCTATCTATCTATCTATCTATCTATCTATCTATCTATCTTTTTTGTTAAGAGATGGGATCTCGCTATGTTGTCTAGGCTCGACATGATGAACTCCTAGGCTCAAGTCGTCCTCCTGCCTCTGCCACCCAGAATGTTGGGATTGTAAGTGTGAGTCACCACATCCAACTTTAGATAGTGTCTATTATTATCATGTGTGTTCTGACAGATAAGGAAATTAGTATATCTAACATTCTTTTACCTTTTCTCCTCCATTTTTAAATTTTTCTTTACTGGTGATGTTATTTTTACCTTGTTAAAGCTTATGTTTATACTTAGTTGTGTATATTATTTAGACTGCCTATTGAGTAAAAATTGATTTTAAAAATTGAAAATCAGTAATTTTATTTGCTGTAATTACATAAATATAATTTAGTCCAGAACTGAGTGATTTGGTTGAAACTATATAGGTGGAATATAATTCCATGTATCTCAGCTTTGCCAGGTTCAGTTTTCTTTCTAGATGCTCAGCTGCCTCTGTTCCTTGTTGCTTATATTGTCTTCTTCATTTAAGAGCACAAGCCACACTACTTGGAGTTGAATCCTAGCATCAAACAGTTTTGTTTGTTTGTTTTGTTTTTTAAGACAGAGTTTCACTCTGTCACCTAGGCTGGAGTGCAATGGCGTGATCTCAGCTCACTGCAACCTCTGCCTCCAGGGTTCTAGCGATTCTCCTACCTCAGTCTCCCAAGTAGCTGGGATTACAGGTGCCCGCCACCATGCCCTGCTAATTTTTTTGTATTTTTAGTAGAGATAGGGTTTCGCCATGTTGGCCAGGCTGGTCTTGAACTCCTGACCTCAGGTGATCACCCACCTCGGCCTCCCAAAGTGCTGGGATTATAGGCGTGAGCCACCGCACCCAGTTGTATCAAACAGTTATTCATCACGTGATCTTTAGCAAGTTACTTTCGCTCTCTGTGCTTAATTAACATTTATGATTTGCAAAATTAGTGTAACAGTTCTTATATTAGTTTCTTATTGCTACAGTAACAAATTACCACAAATTTAGAAGCTTAAAACATCCATTTATAATCTCATAGTTTCCATAGGTCCGAAGTTCAGAGGGCTAGGCAAGGTCTCTGCTTAGAGTCCTGTAAGACAAAATCGAGGTGTTGGCAGGGCTGGTTTCTTTCAGGAGGCTCTAGGGGAGAATCAGCTTCCTTGATTATTCAGATTGTTGGCAGAATTGATTTCTAAGTGCTTGTAGGACTAAGTCCCATTTCCTTGTTGGCTGTTGGCTTAGGGGAGGAAGTGTCACACTCAGCTTCTGTAGACCACTTGAATTTCTTTTTTTTTTTTTTTTGAGACGGAGTCTCACTCTATCGCCCAGGCTGGAATGCAGTGGCGCAATCTCGGCGCACTGCAAGCTCCGCCTTCCAGATTCATGCCATTCTCGTGCCTCAGCCTCCCGAGTAGCTGGGACTACATGTGCCCGCCACCTCACCCGGCTAATTTTTTGTATTTTTAGTAGAGACGGGGTTTCACCGTGTTAGCCAGGATGGTCTCGATCTCCTGACCTCATGATCTGTCCGCCTCGGCCTCCCAAAGTGCTGGGATTACAGGTGTGAGCCACTGTGCCCGGCCTTTTTTTTTTTTTGAGACGGAATCTTGCTCTGTTGCCCAGGCTGGAGTGCAGTGGCGTGATCTCGGCTCACTGCAAGCTCCGCCTCCTGGGTTCACGCCATTCTCCTGCCTCAGCCTCCCCAGTAGCTGGGACTACAGGCGCCTGCCACCACGCCTGGCTAATTTTTTTGTATTTTTAGTAGAGATGGGGTTTCACTGTGTTAGCCAGGATGGTCTGGATCTCCTGACCTCGTGATCTGCCTGTCTCGGCCTCCCAAAGTGCTGGGATTACAGGTGTGAGCCTCCGCTCCCGGCCTTCTTTCACTTCTAAAGGCCTGTTTGATTATATTGAACCTACCTGGATAATCTAGGATAACTGCCTTATTTTAAAGTCTATAACCTTAATGCTATGTAGTACAGTATATAGAAGAGTAACAGCAGGGGACAAAAATCATAAAGGGCCTAAATCTTGCCTAGCCACAGTCCTTCCTCTGGCTTCCATGATCCATATCTATCTCACATATAAAATACAACCACCCCATTCCAAGGTCCTCAAAGATCTCATTGTATTACAGTTCAATATCTCATCTCAAGCTTTTCAGCTCAGAAGTCCTTAATCTCACGTCTAGATCATCTAAATAAAAATATGGGTGAGGCTCTTTATTGGTGGACCTGTGAAACTAAAGAAACAAGTTTACTTCTTCGAGAATAAGCATTGGGGCAGTAATAGACATTCTGGTTCAAAAAGGGAGAAGATGTAAAAAAGGAGTCACAAGTCCCAAGCAATTTCAAAAACCAGCTGGAGAAACTCCACTACATTTCAAGGCCTGAAAATAATCCTTTGTGGTTTGCAGTTTCACCCTCTGGGCTTGCAGCTCTGCCTGCTCTCTTAGATACTTTTGTTAGTTTTTTAAAAAATATCTTTTCTTTTTCCTCAGGTTTGGTGGTTCTTGGTTGCCCATCCATATTCATGAAAGGAGGATTAAGTTGGTCAGTTTAAGTAACTGGAATGAGATTCTCTGTTGCAGGTTTATTTCATCCACAGGTCTTTCTCTTGGCTGTGGCATGTGGTAGTCTTTAATGCCTTCTCAAAGGCATACGGTTCTCAAAAAATTGGTTTTGCAGGAGCAAAAAAAAAAAGTTGCTCTTTTTGTGTGTAAAGCATAGATATACATACAATACACAAATATATAGTATATCTGTGGTTCTAAACTTTCACGGAGGAGATTAGGGAATAAACATCTAAAAAAGCTCTATTGGTGTTAGTAATAGAAAGGTTGAAAAACAGTACTCTAAGGTATATGGTTGACTAGGTGGCAGGCTTCTAGGTACCCACAATTGCTAAAATAATCATGCCTTATTTTGGGAGTGGAATGCTTTAGTGTCTCAAGAGCTGCCCTTGTTTACTTTTAGGTCTCAACATCTACCTTAAGAGCTCTTCACAGACCTGCCCATTTTGTTTAGAGCAGTAGCTTCCAAACTTTTATACACTATGTTCCATAGTTCAAAATACATTTTACATTGCAATTTAGTACACACATGTATATTAACTTGTAAATATATAACTAAAGAAAAATTCCATGAAATAGAACATAGCTTCACTTTGTATTTTCTGTTATATGCATTCTAGATAATTAAAAATTACTAGTAACCCACTAAATTGTTTGAAACCCCATAGTTTGAAGAATACTTTAGACCAGTACCTGGGCTTACTCCTGAAGCTGACAGCCTTGCTGTCAACTCTTTAAGCAAGAAGAGGAGGAGAGGCCTAGTTGGCTAAGTCATTTGGAATGCAAATTTTACATGATAAAATTGATGATATCCCACCCCTAACCCCTGCTCTATGCATTTTAAGCTTGGATCCTCTCTATCTCCTTTGGGAAGACCTAAACCACTATCTTTGTTGCAGTTTCCTTTGCTTACTTTTTCTTAGTTGGATCTCAGTTGTTTTATATTTTCTAGGTATCACCCACATTTTCTGATCTGAGAGTGGAGTTTTTTTTCCTTCCATAAGTTTATGATTTGATTTCTGAGTGTTAAAACAAAATAAAACAGCTTTCTGTTATTACCTGAAGATCAAGGGTGGAACAAAAAGTACATTTGTGTATGCTCAGTCAGTCCACCGTGTTCAGTTGGAAACCCTATAGTTTATTTAACAGTTCTAAGTTAGTGTTATATTTTGGGTTTTCTAAGAGTTTATTTTTGCTAAATCTACATGAGGAGCCGTGCTTATTTTTAGGAATGATGAAAACATGATTGCTTGTCTGAAGCCTACCTGTAAAATCTTTCATTCCCCTTATCTCTGGTGCTAACTGACTGGGTCATGGTTAAGAGTCAATCTATCTCTGATGAAACTGTCAGGTTTCTAAATCTCACTTATTAAAATCTGCCACTTATAATCTATGTGCTCTTGGGCAAATTGCCTCATTTCTTTGTACCTATTTGCTTATTCTAAAGTAGGAATAGTAATATCTACTTCATAGGGTTGTTATGAGAGTTAAATGTTAAGGGCATATAAGGAAAGTTCTTAGGACAGTTCCTGGCATATATTAAGCATTTGATAACTGCTATTTGTCAACATCATCATCATAACTATACTCATCCATACATATATATCCTTTTTTTAAAAAAAGAAAAAACAGCTTTTTTATCCTCTTACACAGTTTTTGTATAGGCTGTTTAGGTTTGTTTATTTTCAACCCACTTGATTTTATTTTAATTTAATTTAATTTTATTTAATTTTACTATTTTATTTTATTTATTTGAGATGGAGTCTCACCCTGCTGCCCAGACTGGAAGTGCAGTGATGGGATCTTGGCTCACTGCAACCTCCACCTCCCAGGTTCAGGAGATTCTCCTGCCTCAGCCTCCCCAAGTAGCTGGGATTACAGGCGCCTGCCACCATGCTCGGCTAATTTTTGTATATTTAGTAAAGCTGGGATTTCACCATGTTGGCAAAGCTGGTCTTGAACTCCTGACCTTAGGTGATCCACCCACGTTGGCCCCCCAAAATCCTGGGATTAACAGGTGTTAGCCACCATGCCCGGCCGATTTTATTTTTAAAAGAATCTAAGGCTGGGTGTGGTGGCTTATGCCTGTAATCCTAGTACTTTGAGAGGCTGAGGTGGGGGACTCACTTGAGCCATGGAGTCTGAGACCAGACTGGGCAACATGGTAAGACCCCATCTCTACAAAGAACCAAAAATTAGTTGGGCATGGTGGTACGCTCCTAGAGTCCTGGCTACTTGGGAGGCTGAGGTGTGAGAAGTTCACTTGAGCCTGGGAGGTTGAGGCTGCAGTGAGTCATGATTGCGCTAGTGCACTCAGCCTGGGCAACAGAGTGAGACCCTGTCTCAAAAGAAAGAGTCTAAGGCCAGGCATAATGGCTCATGCCTATAATCCCAGCACTTTGGGAGGCTGAGGCAGGTGGATCACTTGAGGTCAGGAGTTTGAGACCAGCCTGGCCAACATGGTGAAGCCCGGTCTCTACTAAAAGTACAAAAATTTGGCGGGCATGGTGGCACGTACCTGTAATCCCAGCTACTTGGGAGCCTAAGGCGGGAGAGTCGTTTGAACCCAGGAGGCAGAGACTGCAGTGAGCCGAGATCATGCCACTGCACTTGAGCCTGGGCGACAGAGCAAGACTCTATCTCAAAAAAAAAAAAAAAAAAAAGTCTAATTGTGTTTTGCTTTACTGGAATTAGTAAACTCGGAAATTGGCCTAGCTAAGACTGAATTAGCTGAACTAAGGAGAGAAAAGGTGTGAGGTTATTAGAGAAATGTCAGCTTATTAGGATGAAGGATAGTAGGTTGCAAACCATATTTACTTACATTTGCTTTGTGGATAATAGTTAAGGGTGAGGGATACAGAGTCAGACTGAGTTAGATCATTGGTTCTACAATTTGCTGGCTGTGTGACTTTGGGCAAGTTACTTAACTTTTCTGTGCCTTGTGTAAAATGGGGATGATAATACCTGCCTCACAGGGATACTGTGAAGATCTCATGAATTAATGCATGTTAGTTGCTTACAAGTGCTTAAGAGATAATAGCTATTAGTAGTAATATTGTGCTTGGATTTCGAATTCATTTTGCTTGGATTTGAATTCAGTATTTGATTTTATTCAGAGTTTGTTGAGTCTCCCTTATGTAAAATGCTTGGGGACCAGAAGTGTTTTGGATTTTGGATTTTTTTTGGGGGGGGGGGTTTGGAATATTTGCATATACATGAGATGTCTTGGGGATGGAACCCAAGTCTAAACGCAACATTTGTTTATATTTTGTATACATATACATATTTTATACACATAGCCTGAAGGCAGTATTATTTTTCCCTTGTTGACACTGAATAAACTGTTGTGCACCTTTGTTTTGACTGCAACCCATGACCTAAGGTCAGGTGTAGACATTTCCGCTTATGACATCATACAGGCTCTCAAAAAGTTTTGGATTTTGAAGCACTTTGAATTTCGGATTTTTGGGTTAGGAATGTTCAACCTTTATAAAGAATACAGAGTTGAAGTAAAGGGTGAGATTTTCATATTGATAGAAATGTACTATATTTTCTACCATCCAGAGGTGGAATAATGTTTAGGACACAGGAATTAGTTGGGAGATTAATAAATACCTTATGAATACCACAATACTTCAAACATTGGGCCTTCTATAGTTATTCTAAGATATTTGGGGCCATACCTAGGCATTGCTATGGTGGTTTGTTGCTAGCCTTTTCACTTAGCCATTAAAACAATTTACCTTTTTCATCCTTGTTATACATTATTTTCTGAATTTCTGCTTTAATAGTTAGCAGTAGTCCCCAGGTTTTATTTTTATTTTTGTTTTCTTCTTGAGACAGGGTCTTGCTTGTTGCCCAGGTTGGAGTGCAGTGACACAGTCATGGCTTACTCCAGCCTTGACCTCCCAGGCTCAAGCAGTCCTCCCACCTCAGCCTCTTAAGTAGCTGGGACTACAGGCGTGTACCACTATACCTGGCTAATTTTTTATTTTTTTGTAGAGATTGGGTCTCATCATGTGTCCAGACGGTCTCAAACTGCTGGGCTCAAGTGATTCTCCCACCTTAGCCTCCTAAAGTGCTGGGATTACAGGTGTGAGTCACCATGCCTGGCCAGTCCCCAGGTTTAAAAAAAATTCTCCCTTTGAAGTTGTAGGAAACTTAAACTTAGAATGTATATGAAACAGGATTTTCTATCACATTAATTTAAAGTCTCTCTTTAGAGTATGTTACCCAATGTATTTTCCTTTCCTGTATTTGAGTGTTAAAGTATAATCATCAGTGTTTTTAGTATGTTTTATCTAATTATCCTATTTGTGGCTTTTTTTTTTTCTGGTGAAAAACATCTGGAGTAGTACTTTTTGAATATTCTGCTTATTCACTTGAATTAATTGTTTGAATAAGTTTTAGAAGTTCATTTTTTAAGATTGCTAAATTTTATTATCTTTTTACTTCAATTGTGGGCCATACATTAAAAGTAATAGCCTTGATGTTATTTTGCAGAGACAAGTTTTTGAATTTTCTTAGGTGCAGAATTGCACACCGTGGAAACAACTTTACTGGTAAACCCTGGGTAGCTGTACATCTCTCTATGAGAAAGAGTTTTATAGGAAGAGACATCTATTGCCAATGAATTGCCAAAAGAATGATTTTTCCTGAAAATAGTAGAACGTCTTTTCTATCTACTGTTTGCCTCCACATTTTTTGTGTATCTGTGAAGTATGTATACAGACACACATGTGCACACACACATGCCACATGTATGTTGAAAAACATTAATTTTTAAAAATTTAAAAAATTTTATAGAGTTGGGGTTTTGCTTTGTTGTGCAGGCTGTTCTGAAACTCCTGGCCTTAAGCAGTTCTTCCGAGTTGGCCTTCCAAAGTTCTGGGATTACAGATGTGAACTATCATGCCCAGCCAAAAAAAAAATTCAGTATACCACATTTGGGCCAACCTTTTCATTAGTAAGATTTCATGACAATTTTTCTAGTATATTATAGCATATGTTCATTCATTACCCTTGATGGTCCATTGCTAAATTTTAGTCCTGATTCTTCTTCTTTCCTTTACTATATCAATTTTGCACATTACTAAACATGGTATTCAACTATTCTGTCATTAATTATAGACTTCATTTAGTAATTTACAAACCATGATAGCATTTTGGGTCAAGAATACCAAACATTCCTTTTATTACGAAGTAGTTGCCCTGTTAAGGTAGTTGAGTTTTCCGTTTCATTTGGATAATGTGCTGTGTTGAGCTCTGGTTGTTAATTGATAAATGTGGTATCCTCTCTGTGAGAGCTTTTAAAATGCATAACACGTATTTCAGAAAGCAGCTGTTGCTATGGCAACTCTCGGGTCACTTGCAGCTCAGCTTACATGATTGGCTGTTAATGGAGTCTAATATGCTTGAGAAGAGAATTGAGCAAATGAAAGAGGGTTTTGAAGGAATCCTGTTAAAGCTCTTGAAGTTAACAGAACAGCATACAAAAATTTAACACTTATATTACTGTTAACACAATTTTGCTGGAAGTTAGTTTTATGAATAATGACAGTGAGACAGGACAAATTTTTGGAAAAAATAATTTTCAAAATCCTTTTAAGAATGTTGTAATCTTGTCACTTTTCCTTATTTTACTGTTGTTTAAAGAAACACTTTCACAGCTATCACTCACATTCTGTGCTGTATTCTCTGAAGTACCTGTCTCAGAGGAGTTAATTACAATGAAGCGTGAGAAGGTTGTTAATTGTGCAGGGTCAAAAAGAGTGGTAAAACCAGGAATAGTGTCAAAATTTTACTCTGGTTACATGAATTAGATTAGAATTGCCTCTTACTTGATTCTTAAGATAGCCCCAGGAATACCTGCCTCTTTCTTAGGGGTATTTGGATGGTGTGAAAAGGGAGGTGGTGGTGTGTACTGTGGATTTTGAGGCCAGTAAAGTAAGTAAAATTAAGCATAATTAACTGCCATAATAAAAATTAATAGAGCCATGGAAAATGGCACAGTAACATATGTCTTGTTAAATGACAGAATTTTCATCAGTCTCCACCTACTACTACTTTTGACAGTTAAATAATAAATATAAGTAAGCGGGCGCCTGTAGTCCCAGCTACTCGGGAGGCTGAGGCAGGAGAATGGCGTGAACCTGGGAGGCGGAGCTTGCAGTGAGCTGAGATCGCGTCACTGCACTCCAGCCTGGGCGACAGAGCGAGACTCCATCTCAAAAAAAAAAATAATTACTAGAATTTATAATTCAGATGAAATTTACTAATTAATAATTTAACATCACCTCGGAAATGATTTCACTTTGTAAAAACATCAGTTGGTTAGTTCAGCCATATGTACTTAGAAAATAGTACTAAGGCATGTAGCTCATTTTACATATCTGCTATTTCTACTTAGGGTCTTAAAAAATTATTGATTATGGTGCTAGTGTTGAAATTGATGAACTAATTATATTACAACTATGCTGGTGTATAGTTATATTTGTTTTTTTGGTTTTGCAAGCAAAAATTGGTGATACAAATCAATATCTACCAACACCCTAAATTACCTTTGATTTTTTTATTTCCTATTCAAGTAACACTCAGGAATATTACAGAAAAACTTTTCTTAATAGACCTACCTAGATATGTGGGATGCCCTCATTACTTTTTTTGACAAAATACCTTAAAGTTCAATAAATGTTCCTCTAAACACCAAAATCTGTAAGTTCATTAATCAGTATTACCCCTTGGAAATACTTTTTTTTTTTTTTTTTTTTTGGTGGAAGATACAGGACCTTGCTCTGTCACCTAGGCTGGAGTACAGTGGCACGATCATAGCTCACTGTAACCTGGAACTGCTGGTCTCCAGTGATTGTCCCACCTCAGCCCCCCTGAAGTGTTGGGATTACAGGTGTGAGCCACTGCACCCAGCCTCATTTTGTTTTTAAATGATAGTGTGCAGGTGACCATAGGTCCTGGTCTGCCAGTTCTGGTAGTACTGGATTATTCTTAATAGTGTTCCCTTTTTATATTTAATACCAAGAGATAAAAGAAGAGTACAATAAAAGTCAACAGGGAAATCCACAACTCATAGCTACTATTGCATTCTAGTGCATTTCATTCCTTTTCAGCCTTTTTTTTGAGACAGCGACTTGCTATGTTGCCTAGGCTGGAGTGCAGTGGTGCCATCTTGGCTCACTGCAACCTCTGCCTTCCAGGCTCAAGTAGTCCTCCCACTTAAGCCTCGGGAGTAGCGGAAACTACAGGCATGTACCATCATGCCTGGCTCATTTTTGTGTTTTTAGTAGAGACAGGGTTCTGCCATGTTGCCCAGGCTGGTCTCGAGCTCCTGGGTGTAAGCAGTCTGCTGGCTTTAGCCTCCCAAAATGTTTGGATTACAGGCCTGAGCCACCCTGCCTGGCCCCTTTTCAGTCTTTTTAGGTGCATGTGAGTATATATGAAGTGTGTAGGATGGCTGGGCGTGGTGGCTTATGCTTGTAATCCCAGCATTTTGGGAGGCTGAGGCAGGTGGATTATTTGAGGTCAGGAGTTCGAGACCAACATGGTGAAACCCTGTCTCTACTAAAAATACAAAAATTAGCTAGGTGTGGTGGGATGCACCTGTAATCCCAGCTACTCGGGAGGCTGAGGGACAAGAATCGCTTGAACCCAGGAAGTGAGGTTGTGGTGAGCCAAGATCGTGCCATTGCACTCCAGCCTGGACGACAAGAGTGGAACTTTGTCTCAACAAAAGAAAAAGAAAAAGAAACGTGTAGGAGAGGACATTCTTTATATTTGCATCTATACACTGGCCACTTTTTTTTTTCCGTATAAGTATTGCATATCATAAGCAATTCTTCTCATAGTTCTTAATAGTATATAAAAATATTCATAAGTAATTTCTCTACATTTATAGGACATTGTTTCTTTTTTTTGGCTATTATAAAGTAGTTCAGAGTGGATAATACATTTAAGTGTAAATATATTTTCATTTATGTATTTATTTTTGCTTTAGGAAATATTTTTAGAAGAGGAATTGCTGAACTAAAGATTATTGATTTTTAAAGGTCTTGATACATATTAATATTAGATGCTTTCTGGAAGAGCTTTTACATTTGTTTTGACGTGTAAATTACTTTAAATTTACTTGTAGGACCTCAGGTGCGGAGGGCTGAATTAATCCTGACCACAGTTCATGGCATGCAGTAATTGACTCATTCGAAGCCTTGCTTTCATTTTATTTATTTATTTCCTTTATGTGTATTATTCACTCATTCTCCTTTTCTCCATAGGTTTGATACACACACACACACACACACACACATATTAATACAGAGAGCACACGTTTATTATATATATTGTTGTTTTGTGTGGTTATATTTGAAGTCAAACATAAAGTGGATTGGCATTGCTTTGTTCTTGGGACCCCTCTGCCACCACCGTTTCTACCCCCACCACTAATGTTGGGGAAAAAAAAATGATAAAATACACATAACCTAAAATTTACTATCTTAACCATTTTTAAGTGTATAGTTTAATGGTATTAAGTATGTCCATATTGTTTTGCAGCCATCACCGCTGTACGTATCCAGGACTCTTTTTCATCTTGCAAGCTGGAAACTGTACCCGTTAAATAAAAACCCTTCAATGCCCCCAGCCCCAGCTTCAGGCAGCTACCATTGTACTTTCTGTTCTATGAATTTAATTACTCTAAGTATCCTACGTAACTGGAATCATACAGTATTTGGTGTTTTTTTTTTTTTTTTTTTTTTTGCGACCCGCCAATTTCACTTAGCATAATGAAAGGAAGCTTCATTCATAACATATGTCAGAATTATCTTTTTTAAGGCTGAATAATACTCCGTTGTTTGTGTATACCACATTGTGTTTATCCATTTGTCAGTTTGAGTTGCTTCCTTGATTTAAGTATTCTGAATAATGTTACTGTGAACATGGGTGTATAAATAGCTCTTCAAGACCTTGTTTTCAATTCTTTTGACTACATACCTAGAAGTGAAATTGCTGGATTGTATGGTAATTCTATTCTTAATTTTCTGAGGAACCACCATATTGTTTTACACTGTGGCTATACCATTTTACATCCCCACCAACAGTGTATAAGGGTTCCAATTTCTCTACTTGTTACTTTCTGGATTTTTTTTTTTTTTTTTTTTTTTTTTTTTTTTTTGAGACGGAGTCTTGCTCTGTTGCCCAGGCTGGAGTGCAGTGGCGCAATCTCGGCTCACTGCAAGCTCCGCCTCCCAGGTTCGCGCCATTCTCCTGCCTCAGCCTCTCTGAGTAGCTGGGACTGCAGGCGCCCACCACCACGCCCGGCTAATTTTTTGTATTTTTAGTAGAGACAGGGTTTCACCGTGGTCTCGATCTCCTGACCTCGTGATCCGCCCACCTCGGCCTCCCAAAGTGCTGGGATTACAAGCGTGAGCCACCGCGCCCGGCCTGGATTTTTTTTTTTTGAAATGGAGTCTTACTCTGTCACCCAGGCTGGAGTGCAGATGGTGTGATCTTGGCTCACTGTGACCTCTGCCTCCTGGGTTCAAGCGATTCTCCTGCCTCAGCCTCCTGAGTAGCTGGAGCTACTGGCGTGTGCCACCATATCCAGCTAATTTTTATATTTTTAGTAGAAATGGGGTGTCACCATGTTGGCCAGGCTGGCCTGGAACTCCTGACCTCAGCTGATCCACCTGCCTTGGCCTCCAAAGTGCTGGGATTACATGCATAAGCCACAGCACCCAGCCTACTTTCTGGATTTTTTTATTGTATCCATCCTAATGGATGATCAGTGATATCTTACTGTGGTTTTGATATGCATTTACCTAATTACTAATGATATTGAGTATCTTTTCACGTGCTTACTGGCCATTCGTGTATTTTCTTTGGAGAATGTCTATTCAAGCTCTTTGCCCATTTGTGAATCAGGTTATTTGTTTTTATGTTGTTGAGTTGTAGAAGTTATTTGTTCTGGGTATTAATCTCTTATCACATGTATACTTGGCAAATGTTTTCTCCTGTTCTGTGGGTTGACTTTTTACCCTGTTGGATTTGTTTCTTGATACACAAAGTTTTAAAATTTGTGTGAAGTCCAGTTTGCCTGTTTTTCTTTTGTTGTCTGTGCCGATGGTGTTCTGAGAAATCATTGCCAAACCTAATGCTGTGAACGTTTTGTCTTATGTTTTTTCTGTAAGAGTTTTATAATTTTAGGTCATACATTTAGGTCTTTGATCCATTTGAGTTAACTTTTGTATTTAGTGTTAAATAAGGGTCCAAATTTGCATGTGGCTACCCAGTTTTTCCATTACTATGTGTTGAAATGACTGTCCTTTCCCCATTAATAGTCTTGGCAACTTTCTTGTAGATCATGTTACCATGCATGCAAGGGCTTATTTGTGGGCTCTCTTTTCTATTCCATTGGTCAATATACCTGTATGGCAGTGCCACACAGTTTTGATTACTGTAGTTTTGAGGTAAGTTTTGAAAGTAGGAAGTGTGAGTCTTCCAGCTTTGTTCTTCAAGATTCAGTATCTTGTTCCTCAAATTCAAGATTGTTTTGGCTATTTGGATCCCTTGAGATTCTATAAATTTTAGGATGAGTTTTTCTATTTCTGCAAAAAATATTGTTATTTTGAAAGGGATTGCATTGAATCTGTAGACTGCTTTTGGTAGTATTGATATATTTAAAAAGATTGTCTCCCAATCCATAAACATGGGATGTGTTTTTACTTATTTGTGTCTTTAATTTCTTTCACCCATGTTTTCAGTGTACTACAAGTCTTTCACCTTGTTGGTTAAGTTATTCATTAACATTTCACTCCTTTAGATGCTATTATAAATGGAACTGTTTTTGTAATTTTTTTTCAGATTGTTCATTGTTAGTGTATAGAAATGTAACTGATTTTTTTATATGTGTGTTGACTTTGTATCCTGCTTCTTGGCTTTATTTGTTTATTCTAAAGCTTTTATGTGTGAAATCTTTAGGGTTTTCTACATACAGGATTATGTTGTCCGAATAGAAACAATTTTACTTCTTTCATTTCAATTTGGATGCTTTTATTTTAACAATTTTTTCTTGCCTAATTGCTCTGATTAGGACTTCAGTACTATTTTAAATAGAAGTGGTAAAAGCAGGCATTCTTCTTATGTTCCTGATCTTAGAGGAAGAGCTTTCAGTCTTTCAGAATTGAGTTTGATGTTTGCTCTGTGTTTTTCATATATCATCTTTATTATATTGAGAAAATTCCCTTATGTTGCTAGTTTGCTTAGTGTTCTTGTTATGCAGGGGTATTGAATTCTCTCAAACCTTTTCTGCATTGAGATGATCATGTGATTTTATTTTCTTCATTCTCTTAATGTGGTATATTACATTGATTGGTTTTTGTATGTTGAACCATCCTTGCATTCCAGGAATAAATCCCACTTGGTCATAGCATATAATCCTTTTATATGCTCTGGATTCAGTTTGACAACTTTTTTGGATTGTATTTTTCAGTGTTTTGTCAGCAAAGTTAAGAGCATGTACTCTGGACCCAGTCAGCTTGGGGTTGAATCTGTCATTTAGTCACTATGCTACTGTGGGCTAACTACTCAATGCTACGTTTTTATAATTTGTAAAATGGGGTTAAGAGTAGTTCCTACCCTTTTAGTGAGGATTAATTAGTAAATATGTGTATAGTGTTTAGAATAGTGGCTGGCACACAATAAATGTTACATAAATGAGTAAGTGTTAAAAAACTAGAAAAAATTCTGGCTGGAATTTTCATCTGAATTTCATATTTGAATTGATAAATTTTGGAGAAATCAAGTTAAGTTGCCCCATCCAAGAGAATATAATGGCTCTCTATTGCTCAAAACTTTTAATGTATTTTAATACAATCAAATTTCCTTTTTTTCTGCATAGTACTCATTATTCTCAATTGCTAGTTCTTTTTTCTTTTGTTTTTTTTTTTTTTTTGAGGCGGAGTTTAGCTCTTGTTGCCCAGGCTGGAGTGCAACAGCACGATGTTGGCTCACCGCAACTTCTGCCTCCTGGGTTCAAGGTATTCTCGTGCCTCAGCCTCCCGAGTAGCTGGGATTACAGACATACGCCACCACGCCTGGCAAATTTTGTATTTTTAGTAGAGACAGGGTTTCTCCGTGTTGGTCAGGCTGGTCTCAAACTCCTGACCTCAGGTGATTGCCTGCTTTGGCCTCCCAAAGTGCTGGGATTACAGGCGTGAAACACTGCGCCCGGCTGCTAGTTCTTAACTAGGGGCAGTGTCTCCCACCCTTACTTCCGCCGTGGGACATTTGGCAATGTCTGGAGACATTTTTGGTTGTCACAGTTTAGGAGGATGCTACTTCATCTAGTAGCATCCACAGGCTAGTCTCCACAACAAATAGTTATCTGGCTAAAAATGTCAATAATGCCGAGGTTGAGAAACCCTGTTCTAGATGTATTTTTTTTGTTGCCATTTTGAATAGACTATTTTAATTTCTGATTGGTTATTGCTATCGGAGGGAAATGTTAACAGATTTTTTCTGTTACCTTGTATCTGGCAGTTGTGCTCAACTAAACTTGTTAGAACTTGAGTCTAATAATTTGTCTGTAGATTCTGGTTGTTTTTCTTTGTAGATGATCTGATCTCTTCCCTTCTAATTTTTATGTGTCTGTCTCTCCCTCTCTTATAACATTGGTCAGAACCTTTACTATTTTATTAAACAGTAGCAGTGATAATAGGCATCTTTGTAGTGTTCTGAACTTTATGGAATGAGTTTCAAATTTCTTAAGATGAAGTAACACCAAACAATATAGGAGGATGTCAGTCTTAGTTTATCCTGCCTGAGTATTATCACTTAAAATGTGTTCTTGAGGCAAAAATGCTTAACTTCATTGTTGATCAAAGAAATGCAATTTAAATCGGCAATGAAGTGATGTTTTGTATTTCCTAGTTATATTGAGAATTTTTCTACAAGTGCGTTAGCCCTTTTTCCTTTGTGAGTATATTTGTCTTTTAACAATTTTTCCTCCTCTCAGAATTGTATGTTATGACTTGCAGCTGTTATTTGTGGTGTACTTTTGTTTGTTTTGATGTGAAAGGTTTTAATTTTTATGAAAACACATTTACTTTTTTCCTTTGTGAAATCTTTTATTGCTTTTATGCACAAGAAGGCCTTAGCTTCTGAGACTTTCCTGTGATCTTTCTACTTTCTGCTGTGATGTTTTCCTGGTTAAACCAAGGGCACACTTATCCTTTTTCCTTCGTTCTGAATCACTCACCTGACTTCAGGTGTTACCTCTTCCCCTGACATGCTAAAATTGTAGGTGATCATAAATATTATTCACTGTGTGTGCCTCCCCACCCCCGCCTTGGTTTTCACAGAGCTTAGGATGTCATGGAAGTATCTCAGGGGCCATTGGAGATATGGCACTGAGGTATAGGCTTGATAATTGGGCAGGGTTCCAAGTTTCCTCCCCTTCTTAAGGTATGTTGAGCTCTTTTCTGTTGGTAGTCTACATATGATCATCCCTGTATAGGTGGTCTGCATAAGACTATTGGTTTGTATCTTCTGCCATGAGAGAGAGAAAGTTGGAAATATATACTGATCTGCATAAGAAATTAGTTAGTAAATAGTAAAGCCAAGTTAGTAAATATTAAAGCCAAGATCAAGATAGTAAATATTTACTAACTTTTTAATATTTACAAGATTTTTAATATTTTAATATTTACAAGATTTTTAATATTTTAATATTTACAAGATAGTAAATATTTACAAGTAAATAAATATTTTTTTTTTTTTTTTTTTTTTTTTTTTTTTTTTTTTTTTGAGACGGAGTCTCGCTCTCTCACCCAGGCTGGAGTGCAGTGGCGCGATCTCGGCTCACTGCAAGCTCCGCCTCCCGGGTTCACGCCATTCTCCTGCCTCAGCCTCTCCGAGTAGCTGGGACTACAGGCGCCCGCCACCACGCCCGGCTAATTTTTTTTTGTATTTTTAGTAGAGACAGGGTTTCACCGTGGTCTCGATCTCCTGACCTCATGATCCGCCCGTCTCCGCCTCCCAAAGTGCTGGGATTACAAGCGTGAGCCACCGCGCCCGGCCTACAAGTAAATAAATATTAAAGCCAAGATCAGAATCTGTTTCTGTTTAATCTACTTTACATGATTTTTTTTTTTTTTAAATTTTTGGTGAGATAGGGTCTTGTGCTTTCACTGAGGCTGGAGTGCAGTGACATAATCTTAGCTCACTGCAGCCTTGACTTCCCAGGCTCAAGCAGTCCTCCCACCTCAGCCTCTCAAGTATCAAGAGCTACAGGCAGGCGCCACTACACCGGGATAATTTTGTTTATTTTTTGTAGAGACGAGATCTCACTGCGTTGCCCATGCTGGTCTTGAACTCCTGGCCTCAAGAAATCCCCCTGCCTTGGCCTCCCAAAGTGCTAGGATTACAGGTGTGAGCCACAGTGCCCAGCACATGATACTTTAATATTATATCTCTGCATTGGATATTTCTGGCAGAACAATCCATTGTCATCTTCTCTTTTCTTCTAAAACTGAGCCCATTATCTTTACCCATTATCCCTGTGGGGAGTGCTTTTCTCTCCAGTGCTGCATCTTCCTTTTTTTTTTTTTTTTTAATTCTACCACCATTCTCTTGTGTGTATAATTTGAAATAAATCTCTCTTAATGGCACTTTTTTAGGCCACCACATTCAGTTCAACTGCTAAGGGCTACCAGTTTATTTTTTCTTGAGCTCGTTGTTTACCTGCTGCTAGATTCATGATTAAGTCCCATAATATCTCCTGACAGTACTATCATAAGAGCTTTATACTTGTTTGCCTTATAGCTAGGCTGTAATCCCTCTGTCCTTTCCACCACTGTGCCTCAAATTAACATTTATGTAGATAGCTTCATTAGACAAAATGAAATCTTAAGTACCCTGGACTAACATTGAAGGCCTTTTACAATTTGGGTAGGCCCTGGGAGGTGTGTATATGTAGAGATAGGCATTTGTAACTTTTTAGCAGTGTGTTACTAACTAGTTATTTAGATCTATCCAGATTTTAAAAACCTTTCTTTTTTATTGCGTATGTAATACTTGTAGTATGTATGGAGATGCAAAAGCAAAGAATAAAAGTTGCCCTTAATTTCACTGTTTAGAAATAATCATTAGTCAAGTCTTTAAAAATGACTATTTTCTTCATATTTATTCTGTATATTTTGATAAGTTGATACATTTTTATTTTTGTATTGTTAGTATGAATGAAATATTTATTTCTGTTATTATTTTTCCTGTCTCTTTTTTTTTTTTCTTGACAGGGTCTCACTTTGTCACCCAGGCTGGAGTACAGTTGCGCAACCATAGCTCACTGCAGCCTCGACTGCCTAGGCTTCAGCCATCCTCTCACCTCAGCCTCCAGAGTAGGCGGGGCTACAGGCACATGCCACCTTGCCTAACTAACTTCACAAAAATTTTTTCTGGCTAGGCGCGTTGGCTCATGCCTGTAATCCCAGCACTTTGGGAGGCCTAGGTGGGTGGATCACGAGGTCAGGAGATCAGGAGATAAGACCATCCTGGCTAACACAGTGAAACCCCCTCTCTATTAAAAATACAAAAAATTAGCCAGGCTTGGTGGCACGTGCCTATAGTCCCAGCTACTCAGGAGGCTGAGACAGGAGAATTGCTTGAACCTGGGAAGTGGAGATTGCAGTGAACTGAGATTGTGCCACTGCAGTCCAGCCCAGGTGACAGAGTGAGACTCTGTCTCAAATAAACAAAAAAAAATTTTTTTTTTTTTTTGCTACAGAAACGAGGTCTCACTATATTGTCCAAGCTGTTCTGAAATTCCTGGGCTGAAGTAATCCTCCTGCCACGTCCCCCAAAGTGCTGGGATTACAAGCACGAGCTACCACACTTGGCCTATTATTTTATATTAGTTTTTTAAATATACAAACAAAAGTTACTCATTTTTCTGTATTTATTTCATTGGCTGCCCTATTGAAATATTTAATAAGTCAAACTGGACCCTTTCTTTTTTTGTTTTTTGTTTTTTGAGATGGAGTCTCACTCTTTCACCCAGGCTGTGGAGTACAGTGGTGCCATCTCCACTCACTGCAACCTCTGCCTCCCTGGTTCAAGCAATTCTCATGCCTCAGCCTCCAGAGTAGCTGGGATTACAGGCACGTGTCACCATGCCCTACTAATTTTTATATTTTTAGTAGAGATGGGGTTTTGTCTTGTTGGCCAGGCTGGTCTCAAGCTTCTGACCTCAGGTGATCCACCCACCTCAGCCTCCCAAAGTGCTGGGATTACAGGCACAAGCCACCGCCCCGGCCTTTCAATTAACAACCCTTTCAATTAACAAAATAGTGAATAGAATGTTTCAGGGAGGAAATAGTATAAGCAAAGGCATGGAGGTCTGAACCATAAAGGTATTTGGAATGAACTATAAGTATATAATTTGATACTACAGAGATGTAAATTACAATGTCAGAGAGAGGTTGGAGGTGAGACCAGGGAGGACCCAGAACTTAAAACTTTTGCTTGCTATGTTTAGGAATTGGAATATTATCCTAGAAGTGGTAGAGAGCTATTTGAAAGATTTTAAATAGGGAGCTGGCGTGATTAAATGAGTATTTTAAATAAATCAATCTGGCTCTAGGGTGGAGAATTGAATTGCAGCAAGCAAGAAGACTAGGAGACTATTGAAATATTCAACAGGACAGCAGGGGCCTTTATTTATTAGGACACTATAAGATTAGAGAGGAAGGGGTGGATTTAACGTACATTTTACAGGTAAAATTGTCAGGATATGGTAGAAGGGGAGGTAGAAGGGGAAGTCAAGACTGATTTCAGGGTTTTTTATTTTCTAGCTTGGATGACTGCATGATTTCATTACATAAAATGAGAAATTTGGATAAAACACATAATCTTAAAATTTAATTAGGTTCCTGTTTTGGAGGACAGAGAGGATAGAGGATTGTTAGAAAAGAAGCTCAATTTCTGGGATGTCATGACCAAGGTCACAGTGTTACATCTAAGAAAATTTTTTCAGGAAGCAGTAGCAAAATTAGGATCTGAAATAAAGATGTTGGAGTCATCAGGTGCTTTGAAAATTAATGTTAACAACCTTTTTACTACCTAACATAACTAAAGGGTACATCACATTTCATTAGTAGAAGCAGTTTACTGGTGCTTGAGGAGCAAGGACTGGGGAGTGTTTGAGGAGGTTGGGAGAAGGGAATACTCCCCAAACCCAGGTGACTCAATGATTTCTGTTCTGGTTAACAACCATGGTCTAGTTGAAAAGACTAGGATAATGTGGAGATCTATGGGATTATTATCTTTTTGTTAATGGAAATTCAAAGCATATACAAAAGTAGATGGAATTCTATGAACCCCCTAGATACTTACTGTCCAGCTTCAATAGTTATAAACTCGTGGCTCTACTATTATTTCATCTGTATACCACTCATTCTATATTTATTTGAAGCAAATCCCTGACAATCTGTCTTCATCTGTAAACACTGTAGTATGTATCTATAAAAGATAATAAGCACTATAAACATCAACAGTAATTTCTTAATATCATACAATACTTTCTAGTGATTTTTTTTCCAAAGAGTATTTTCAATGGAGAATTGGGATTATAATAAGGTTTTTTTTTCTTTATTAAATGAGAGGGAATGAAAAATGAGAAGGTAGAAGCAATGAATATAAACTGCCTTTCTTCAATGGAAAACAAGTTTGTATAGTGCCTAACACGTATACGAAATTACAGGCTATATGTTTTACGTGATAAGGGATAGTTGGGCGGTTTGTAGACTTAGCAAAAGAGCTAGTAGGGAAATGAAATGTTGACATGGGGACTTGGGGAGCAAGAACAAGAAGACAATCTTTTTTTCCTTTTTTTTTTTTGAAGGAAAAATATTTTTCTTCTTCTTCTTGGAGACTGAGTTTCGCTCTTGTTGCCCAGGCTGGAGTGCAATGGCACGATCTTGGCTCACTGCAACCTCTGCCTCCTGGGTTCAAGTGATTCTCCTGCCTCAGCCTCCCGAGTACCTGGGATTACAGGCATGCGCTACCATGCCCGGCTAATTTTGTATTTTTAGTAGAGATGGGGTTTCTTCATGTTAGTCAGGCTGGTATCAAACTCCTGACCTCAGGTGATCGCCCGCCTCGACCTCCCAAAGTGCTAGGATTACAGGCGTGAGTCACCATGCCCGGCCAGGAAAGATATTTTTATTTCATTTTTAAGTAACCACAATATTTACTAATGGGATGTATGTTGGGCACTGCATGACTTCTCAGACCCTGGAATCATACTCAACACCATTACCTCATTTTCTGTGCCACAATTATTTATGCATGGTATTTATTTTTTAAAAAATAGGTTAAATTTAACTTGATTTAAGTTTTTTAAAAAAATTGACACAGTTGTACCTATTAGGTGTACATAGTGGTGTTGCAGTATACATAATGTATAATGATCAGATCAGAGTAATTAGCATGTCTGTCATCTCAAACATTCATTATTTCTTTGTGTTGGGAACATTCAATGTCTTCTTCCTAGCTATTTGAAACTTTATTATTATTATATATTTTTTTGAGATGGAGTCTCGCTCTGTTGCCCAGGCTGGAGTGCAGTGGCGCGATCTCAGCTCACTGCAACCTCCACCTCCTGGGTCCCAGTTCAAGTGATTCTCCTGACTCAGCCTCCCGAGTAGCTGGGATTACAGGCATGCACCACCATGCCCAGCTACTTTTTGTATTTTTACTGGAGACGGAGTTTCACCATGTTAGCCAGGCTGGTCTTGAACTCCTGACCTCGTGATCTGCCCACCTCGGCCTCTCAAAGTGCTGGGATTACAGGCATTATGAAACTTTATTATTTTATTATTTTTAACTACTGTCATCCTATAGTGCTGTGGAACACTAGAGATTATTCCTCCTGCCTGGCTGTAATTTTATATCCTTTAAGAAATCTATCCCACAAGGATACCTTATTTTCTGAGATAGTATTGAAGGATAAAGAGTGATTGAGGGAGAGACAAAAAGTTGAACAGATAATTCATAACTAATGACTTAACTATTTTTGGATGAACTTTGGAGAGTATTGAGGTTGGCCCTAGGATGGGTTCTCAATATTAGTAAAACTTTGGAATAGTTGTTGAAGAGAATCAGAAGGGGAGCCACGGACAAATACAAGGATTGCTTAGTGGGATTGAGATTCCATCTGAGCCAGGCGTGGTGGCTCATGCCTGTAATCCCAGCACTTTGGGAGGTGGAAGCAGGAGGATTGCTTGAGCCTAGGAGGAGTGTTTGTGAGAAAGTGGTTTAGGTAATCATTCATGTGTAGATTGACTGAGGAAATGAGATGAAGAAGAGGCAGATAGACAGTGAAAGGAGTGAGCCCTAGACTGTGTATATGAAACTGAGGAGCAGATGCTATGGTAGTGCAAGCATGAGAAAGCTGTGAATGTTGGAAGATTAGGTCATACTGGTTAAAGTGTTGGGCTGTGGAGTGTAGCACATGAAGTAGGTCTTTGGAATTGAAAATGTCTAGGAATCTTGAGACTTGGGTTTTCAGTGGACATTGCCTATGGTTGTGGGACATATGGTAGGGCAGGGCAGAAATAAGACCAAGATGCAGATACCTTCAATGAATGTGAGGAGCAGTGGTAGGTGGTCAGAAAGTGAGTAGATGGCACTGATAAGGAAGATTAAAGGGTGGTATATATGTCGAATGGAGGAGAGAAAATGGTTTGGGAGAGACACTGTGGGTAACTGAGAGAATTCAGAGTGTGGGAGACTATTTCTCTGAGTTTTCAGCTATGTTCCAGATAGTTGAGATACTTCTGTACACAGATGTCCAAGACCTTGGGTTTACCCATAAAGCTTAATATTTTCATGTGCAAATTAAAACAAAGCAGTTACTTGCTATGAACAACATAGACAGTAAATTTTCTAGGATACTTTTGAAGAAAAGATTTATTACTTCATCCAGTAACATTTGAAATGTTGAGATCTAGTACTATGGAAGAAGAGGAGGAGTGATGTGATGGAGGTGAAATGGAGATGGAGAGTGGTATGAGCAGAGGCAGTTGGGGCTGAAGTCAGTGAAACTTACCATTTTGCCTAGAGTAGAGCATGGAGGAAGGAGTAGTTGGGGAAGAAAGGAAGCAGGTTTAGCACCAGGAAACCTACCTCTCCCATGTTCAGGCATTTCACCCAATTCTCTCAAACCTCAGTTCTCGCATAAAGATACCCCTTATAGCTGTTTTTGGGGTGCAGAGATAGAAGGTGTATCTCTGAGCAGTGAAATCAGGGGAGTATAATTTAGGTTTGCCATTCAATATGCTTAAGTGTTTTGGGACTTAAAAAGCAAAGTATCAATTGTCCCAGATAACTATATACAGAATCACTCATACACCATAGAGTTTAGCCGGTAGAGGTGTTGCTGTTTCTCTGGAGAGCCTAATGTTTAATAAGAGTACATGACAGGCCAGGCGTGGTGATTCACACCTGTAATCCCAGCACTTCGGGAGGTTGAGGTAGGAGGATTGCTTGAATTCAGCAGTTTGACACCAACTTGGGCGATATGGCAAAACCCAAACCCTGTCTCTCTACCAAAAATACAAAAAATTAGCTGGGCGTGGTGGCAAGTGCCTATAGTCCCAGCTACTGGGGAGGCTGAGGTAGGAGGATGGCTTGAGCCCGCGAAGGGGAGGTTGCAGTGTGCTGAGATCTGCCAGCACACTCCAGCCTGGTGACAGAGTGAAACCCTGTCTCAAAAAATAAAAGTAAAAAGAGTATATGACAGAAATACTGCTTGTTTGTAGGAACTGAGATATAAGAAATGAGTCTAGTAAACTGTTAATTCCACATAACAGCCTGCATTACATCTGATCATTGTATTATGCTATACTAACCTACATCAATAATCATATCCCAGAATTTTGTGCTTAGTACAACAGTTTTTGCATCCTCACTAATTCTGTGGATTTTTTATATCTCATTGATGAGAGTGAGCTTGTCAGTGGGAAACACTAGAGAAATAAAGAGGAGAAACCTGATCAGAGGCATCCCTGGAGTATATTTAATCAAGATGATTGCCTTGGGCAGCTGGCAGGCATGGTGCTCCAGTGAGCAGTGATAAAAGTGTATGGTTATGATTGTTCTGAGACTTTTATACTTCACTTAACTTGTTCTTCCCCTAATTTTACAGTCTGTGAGATTCTGAAAAACCTTCTGTTGGGGGAATACTCTAGTTCTTGAACCATCCTCAAAGTTTTTCGCCACCTAGAAATTAATTTTCTTATAGTGGTGGAGCATAATATTTATTTAATAGTAAATATGCTACCGTATAATAACTACCACAGTTTCATATTATAAAAGTACATTGTCATGACTTAGCCTACACTAAGTTAATGGTGTGTTTCACTGTGTCCTTCAGGTTGTGATAAGCAAATGCCCACAACATGATTATGGTCTGTACAAATTTAGCCAAAATTGAAATGGTTATAATATTAAAAAAATTAAGTGTCGAACTTTGATGTGCGGAATTGATGATTCTTTGAAAATTATTGTTTACGAATCACATAATTTTAAGGTTGGTAGGTCTAGTAAATTGTAGACTGTCTATACCTTTGCTACACGGTCATATTAAGTAAACAAACATCTTTCCTCAGTTGTCAAGAATATCATTCAGGCTTGGCTCAGTGGCTCATACCTATAATCCCAGCACTTTGGGAGGCTGAGGCAGGCGGATCGCTTGAGCTCGGGAGTTTGAGACCAGCTTGGGCAACATGGCAAAACTCTATCTCTACAAAAAACACAAAATTTAGCCAGGTGTGGTGGTGTATGCCTGTAGTCCCAGCTACTTGGGAGGCTGAAGTGGGAGGATTGCTTGAGCCTAGGAGGCAGAGGTTGCAGTGAGCTGAGATTGCGCTGTTGCACTCCAGCCTGGACAACAGAGCCAGACTCTTTCTCAAAACAAACGAAAAGAATAGTTGTTCTACTCCAGCCTCCTACCTTGGTCATTACACTTGCATGTCCCTCAAGTCTTAGCTGAAGTGTCACCTCCTTAGAAATATAAGACCATCCTTTTGAAGTAATTTATCACCTCATAGAACTTCTCATCTGAAACTCTCATGTTTGTCTCTTTATTGTCTGATTCTATGAACTAGAAATAGCAACTTCTTAAATAAAAGAATTTCATCTAATTTATTTACCATTGTTTGTAGCTAATTAGAATGGTGCCTAGCGTAGAGGAGTTGCTTCGTAAACATTTCTTAAAATGATGTTGAATAAATAATTTCAAAACAATGCTTTTATAGAATAGAGAGATGTTGTATTTGTGATTTGTGTCCCCCAAATAGATACGTTGAAATCTTAATTCCTATACCTATGAATGCAGCGTTATTTGGAAGTAGAATATTTGCAGATGTAATCAAGTGAACACAAGCTCATAGGCATTTAGCGTGGGCCCTAATCCAATATGACTGGTGTCCTTATAAGAAGAGAAAACAGAGACACAGGGAAGAGAATACAATCTGATGACACAGAGGCACACAGAGGGAAGATGGCCATGTGAAGGTGGAGGCAGAGATTAGATTTAATGCCCCAACAAGCCAAGGAACATCTGGGGTTACCAGAAGCTGGAAAAGTCCAGGGAGGATCCTCCCCTAGAGGCTTCAGGGAGAGCATGGCCCTGCCAACACCTTGATTGTGGACTTCTAGCTTCCAGAACTGTGAGAATAAATTTCTGTTGTTCAAAGCCATCCAGCTTTTTGTATTTTGTTACAGCAGCCCTAGGAAACTAATACAAGGGAAGAGCCTTGGAAGTGCAAAGTATAAGAATAAAAGATAAAGAGAGAAATTATTCCCATACAAAATTATCTGGTTTTATCAGACAGTTCCTTTTTTTGCCCATCAAGGGTTGCTTGAAATTGTGGGCTGGGTGCAGTGGCTCACGCTTGTGATCCCAGCATGTTGGGAGGCCGAGGCGGGTGGATCACTTGGGAGTTTGAGACGAGCCTGACCAACATGGTGAAACCCCGTCTCTACTAAAAATATAAAAATTAGCTGGGAGTGGTGGTGCATGTCTGTAATCCCAGCTACTTGGGAGTCTGAGGCAGGAGAATTGCATGAACCCAGGAGGCAGAGGTTGCAGTGAGCCAAGATCGCGCTACTGTACTCTAGTCTGGGTGACAGAGCAAGACTCTGTCTCAAAAAAAAAGAAATTCTGTCTGTTACACAGTACGTGTTCCATAGAGTTCCATCAAACTCTATGGGATATGCAAATAGTTTTAAGTGCAGTTTATTTGTAATGAGTAGTTACAATTTTTGATCTTCAAGAGATAGACACCATATTGACTAGGAGTAGGGAGGGGGAACTTACATAGCACTAATGCCAAGCTTTTGTAAGTGAATTACTAAGAGTAAAGAAATGTTTTGAACCATGGGGAGAAAGTTGGAAGGTCATTTGATAAAGTACCTCACCTCTTTTTTTCATGTCCTTAGATCTTTTATTGAGTTGTATTTTAAGTGTAGAGTTGGGAGTTAGTTTGGGTTCTATTCCTTGTCTCCTGAAATAATGTCATACTTTAATAAAGTTGCAAAAATAGCACAGAGGTTTTCAACCCTGTACCCCTCACCTAGCTTCCCCAACTGCCAATATCTTACATAACCATAGTAGTCGTCAAAACCTGAAAAATCACTGATATGATACTATTAATTAAAATGTAGAACTTATTCAAATGTCGTCAGTTGTCCTACTAAAGTCCTTTTTCTGGTGCATGATCCAGTGTATGATCACACGAGTTTAGTTTTTATGCCTCTTCTCTAATCAGGGACAGTTCCTTAGCCTTACTGTTTCATGACCTTGACACTTTTGAAGAATACTGGCCAGTTATTTTGTAGAATATCCTGCAGTTTGGGTTTATCTGATTATACTTGTGATTAAATTCAGGTTATGCATTTTTGGCAAGAATGCTAAAGAAATATAGTTGTGTCCTTTTTTATCCTATTAAGAGGACCCTGTTAATATGTCTCACTATTAGCAGTGTTAACTGTAATCAGTTGGTTATGGAGGGGTCTGCTGGGTTTCTTTACTACAACATTACCATTTTCCTCTTTCTAATTAGTTTCCTCTGGGGAGATTCTTTGATATTCTGTGTAAGTTCTTTCAATACGTTTTAAAAAAAGGATTTCCTGGAGTTATTGTACTTTTGCCTGTTAGTATTCATTATTGGTTCTCATCTGAAAAAATATTGTGATGTTCCTCAAATGGTGATTTTCCTATTTCTGTCATTTTGTTTATTCTACTTGAAGAAGAATCTCTTCTTCCCCAATTTTCATTCAATTATTTGTATCTGTAAAAACTCTTAGACAACTCTTCTATTCATTATGTTAGGATGCATTACAGTTTCATATTTATATGAAAATCATGAGGTTTTTCCTAATTATAGCAGTGTTCAAGATGTGGAAGATCTTTGAGATTTTCAGATAAAATGTTGTTTAATGGGGCCGGGCGCAGTGGCTCACGCCTGTAATCCCAGCACTTTGAGGGGCCAAGGTGGGCAGATCACCTGAGGTCAGAAGTTTGAGACCAGCCTGACCAACATGGCAAAACCTCGTCTCTACTAAAAATACAAAAATTAGCCGGGCATGGTGGGGTGGGTGCCTGTAATCCCAACTACTCGGGAGGCTGAGGCAGGAGAATTGCTTGAACCCGGGAGGCACAGGTTGCAGCAAGCCAAGATTGCGCCACTGTACTCCAACCTGGGTGGCAGAGCAAGACTCTGTCTAAAAAAAAAAAAACAACGAAACAGGCCAAGTGCGGTGGCTAATGCCTGTAATCCCAGCACTTTGGGAGGCTGAGGCAGGCGGTTCACCTGAGGTCAGGAGTTGGAGACCAGCCTGACCAACATGGCAAAATCCTGTCTCTACTAAAAATACAAAAATTAGCCGGGCATGGTGGCGGGCCACTGTAATCCCAACTACTCAGGAGGCTGAGGCAGGAGAATCACTTGAACCCGGGAGGTGGAGGTTGCAGTGAGCCGAGATCACGCCATTGCACTCCAGCCTGGGTGACAGAGCGAGACTCCGTCTCAAAAAAAAAAAAAAAAAAAAAAAAAGTTTTCTAATGGTGGAACAGTAGTTTTGAGAAGAACTCAACCTCTCTTTGGATTTGAAGTAACCACACAAAATTAGATACTTTATTTTTCAATAAACAATATTTGTTCGGAATTTTCTGTTATAAAATAACTTTTCCTAAATGAATCAACAAAATAATGAACCACTACAACTTTATATCTTTTATTTGATTTGGACCTCATTTTAAAACGTTCATTTAGCCGTAGAATTTATTAAGAACTTATTTCTTCTGGATTGTGGTCCCAGAGAATTTTTCACTGCATCATCAAACTCAATAGATACATATTCTTTCTCCAAAAACTCACAAGTTTTTGTGAGTAATTTTTGTAGTAATTATGTGGAAAGGGGGTTGATTAGATAAGGCCTTTAAGCTTGAGTTATAAATTGTGGGAGAAATTTTAGTGTTTATGGGAAGTTTTATTTAGTGGGTTTAATATATACATGTATACTTTTTCACACACATACATAGTTTAACGGAAATTGAAAATAGAAAGATTGGTCTTCAGTGATGCTTTCTTTACCATATTAAAAACACCATGTGTATTTTTGTTAAATGTTGTAATTTTTTTCTTACGGCTTTGGTAGTGCCAATGTTTGTTTATATGAACGCTTGAAATGATTTCTGTATGAAAATCATGGGGCTATACAAACTTTATTTTGGTAAGGTTTTGTTGTATTTATAAAAGACAATTTTCTCATAAGTACTGTTAGTTAATTCTTTTAGGATCTCTTTAATAGTAGATGTTTATTTTCTTAAGCCAGAGGACATTTTTGGAATATTTTTATTGTTCCTTATGTACAGCTACTAAACTAGTGGTATGCTTTTCCTAATGAAGCTATTAGTTGTCACACAATTCTTATTTGTATGAGTATGTAGATTGATTTGTAAAATATTTAAAAGCATGTAATTTTTAACTGGAGAGAGGTTGAGTGATAGTGGTTATTTGAATTTGGGGAAAATTGTAGTCTTTAAAAATCATAATAATTTACTTTCCTTTTTTCTTTTTGGTGACAGGGTCTTGCTCTGTCATCCAGGCTGGAAGGTAGTGGCCCAGTCATGGCTCACTGCATCCTTGACCTCCTTGCCTCAAGTGATCCTCCCACCTCAGCTTCTGGAATAGAGTAGCTGGGACTACAAGGCCTTTTTTTTTCTTTTTTCTTTTTTTGAGATGGGGGTCTTACTTATGTTGCCCAGACTTACTTTTCTTATAATATGCATGGGAACATAAATTCTTGTAATTTTGACAGAAAGGTGTGTGTGTGTGTGTGTGTGTGAGCATTCTCTCATATATTTAGTGCAGGGTGATTTAGGATAAGGCAAGTTAATTGTCTTGAGTTTCATTTTTACTTGTTAGCTGTTTTAAAGACTGTGACATTTTTAGTGCTGCTTAAATTTAGAGCAGTCCAATTAATAACATACATACATTTATTTATCTATTTAGAGACGGACGGAGTCTCCCTCTGTCGCCCAGGCTGGAGTTCAGTGGCGTGATCCCGGCTCACTGCAGCCTCCACCTCCCGGGTTCAAGTAATTCTCCCACCTCAGCTTCCCGAGTAGTTAGGATTACAGACGCATGCCACCATGCCCAGTTAATTTTGTATTTTTAGCAGAGACGGGATTTCACCATGTTGGCCAGGCTAGTCTTGAACTCCTGACCTCAGGTGATCTGTCCCCCTAGGCCTCCCAAAGTGCTCGGATTTCAGGCATGAGCTACTGCACCCAGCCATGTTTTTTTGTTTTTTAAAAGGAAGCTGCTAACTTTGATTAGTTTGCTAACTCTAAGAGCTTTCCTTGTTTTTAATTTTGTGTACTCTCCTTAAAAATAAATACATCCATAAACACATATACACACACATATTTTTAATTCAATAGCTGTTTACTAGGTTTCAAGCATTAAGAATATAGAAGTGAGGCTGGACGTGGTGGCTCATGCCTGTAATCCCAGCACTTTGGGAGGCTGAGGCGGGTGGATCACCTGAGGTCAGGAGTTTGAGACCAGCCTGGCAAATATGGTGAAACCTTTTCTTTACTAAAAATACAAAAAATTAGCCGGGTGTGGGGGTGGGTGATTGTAATCCCAGCTACTTGGGAGGCTAAGGCAGGAGAATCACTTGAATCTGGGAGGCGGAGATTGCAGTGAGCCGAGATCACACCATTGCACTCCACCTTGGGCAATAAGAGCAAAACTCTGTCTCAAAAAAAAAAAAAAAAGGAAAGAAAAGAAAAAGAAATGCAACCTGGGTAGCAAAGTGAGACCCTGTTTCTACAAACAGTTTTTAAAAAATTAGCCAGGCGTAGTGGCGTGTACTTAGTCCCAGCTACTTGGGAGGCTGAGGCCAGGATCACTTGGGCCCAGGAGTTGGAGGCTGCAGGGAGGTATGAATTGCTCCACTGCACTCTAACCTGGGCTACAGAGCAAGACCTCCCATCTTAAAAAAGAAAAAATGTTTTCACACATATATGGAACTGAACAAAAAGGACAAAAAATACCTTCCCTCATGAAACTTAGCATTCCTTTATGCTTTTGTCTTCCTCCTGTAGCTACGAATTGAATTCATTCTAGAGTTCCAGGTACTCTTCCAGTCACTCACCACAATAACTGTATGCTATATGGGTTCTTTTTTTATTCCAAATTGATGTATGAGAATACTTAGGCATAGTGAGTTACAAAGCTAGAAAGTAGAATACCTGGTATAAGAACTCAGGTAATTGAGCCCCAGAACCCAAACTCTTAAATTACTCTTAACATTTCTTTTGATTTTAAGGTTTATGTTACCAAGATATTTTAAAAATAGTCTTTTACAGTACAACATTCAGAGAGAGAGCAGAATAATGATCTAACCTGCTGTTGCCAATGAACTTTATCGCTATCCCATTGAGCACATCATTCAGTTTTGGCTTAAAATATCCTTCTGTCTGCTTAATATTTGAGAGTTTCTAGACTGATATTTTCAAAAGATTTATTACTCCACTGTTTCTTGAGTCTTAATGTTTCCTACTTATTTATCTTTTAGTGTGAATTGCTGTGCAACTTGGAAAATCCAATTTTATTTTTGGCATTCTTTTTGTTCACTAAAAGAGCTACAAAATCTGTCTCACAGGCTAGATTTTACTGGGAAAAGAGTTTGGAAGTTTATTTTCTTGATTGCTACCTAAACCTTTATACTACAGAGAATTTAAGTGTACAGTAGGCTGTCAAATAACATTTTGTTATAATGTTGATGAGGGAAAGGAAAATAGATTCCTTGCTGGGGCCATTGTGTGGAGTTTGCACATTTTCCCCATGTCTGTGTGGGTTTCTTTTCTTTGGGTACTCTGGTTTTCTCCCACATACCAGATATGTGCATGTGCATGTTAATCGACATGTCTAAATTGTCCTAGTATGAGTAGTTTGGGTATGTATGTGAGTGCCCTGTGTGATGGAATGGTGACCTGTCCAGGGTTTGTTCTTGCCTTGCTCCCTGAGCTGCTGGGATGGGCTCTGGCCACCTGCGATTCTGAACTGGAATAATTGGGTAAATAATTATCTGACTTGTTAAAATTAATCTTTCTTAAATATATGTAAAGCTTACATTTATTTTAGTGTTTAATATTTTAAATGTTTTCGTGTTTGTTTAGAAGTTTGCTGATGTTTTTGTGACCAGAAGTATGCTATAGGAACTTAACTATTGTTTACATCAATTAGCCTATGCTAAAATTGGTTTTGTTACATGTCATTTTGCTTTAACCCTCAGTTTCCAAGAACCCATGGTTGACGTTAAGACTTAGTGTATATTCATGTGTGTTATATTCGACAGTTTTCCATTAATATACTTAATTTGATACAAACATGAGTAAAATAGTTAAATTCCATTAAAAATAGTAAATGAGTCTATCTCTTCTATGTAGATGGAGTACCACTTACAGAAACTGTTGAAAAGTGGCTTCACAAATAACATCATTGTCATAATTATAATTTTTGATTTGCTTAGCAAATCATGTGGCACCCTACTACCACCACCTACACTGTATGTCTGTGTGCGTATACATTGCTAAGAGATTTCCTTTTTTTTTTTTTTTTTTTTTTTTTCTTGGTGCCCAGGCTGGAGTGCAATGGCGTGGTCTCGGCTCACTGCAATCTCTGCCTTCTGCGTTCAAGTGATTCTCCTGCCTCAGCCTCCCGAGTAGGTGGGATTACAGGCGCGTACCACCATGGCCGGCTATTTTTTGTATTTAGTAGAGATGGGGGTTTCACCATGTTGGCCAGTCTGGTCTCGAGCTCCTGACCTCAGGTGATCCACCCACCTTAGCTTCCCAAAGTGCTGGGATTACAGGCGTGAGCCATGGTGCCTGGCCTCTGGATTTCTTACATTACAATTTTATTGTTTTTCTTATATAGATTCTACGTATTTTGTTGGATTTACACATAAGAATTTAATTCATTGATGTGAATGCAAATGATACTGTGTTTTTCATTTAAAATTATATTTGTTCATTGTCTACAGCAAGGTGATTGACTTTTATATGTTAGCCTTGTATCTTGAAACCTTGCTGTAGTAGCTTATTAGTTCCAAGAGTTGTTTTATTTTGCCTTTTCAGGTCTTTCAAATTTTCTATATAGACAGTTTTGTCATCTGGAAATAAAAGAAGTTTTGTTTCTTCTTTCCCAAGCTATGTACCTTTTGTTTATTTTCTTTCTCTTATCGCATTAGCCAGGATTTCCAGTATGATGTGAAAAAGTAGCAGTTGAGAATAGCGTCCTAGCTTTTTTCCTGGTTTAACTGGAAAAGCTTTGAGTTTCTCTCCATTACATGTGATGTTAGCTGCAGTGTTTGGAGATACTCTTTATTGAGTTGAGAATGTTCCCCTCTATTTCTCATTTACTGAGAGTATTTATTACGAATGGGTGTTGGATTTTGTCAAGTGCTTTTCCTTTGTCTTTTGATATGATCATGTAGTTTTTCTTTTTTAGCTCTTGATATGATGTATTATATTAATTGATTTTTGAATGTTGAACCAGCCTTGCATGACTGAGATAAATCCCACTTGGTCTTCATGTAGAATTATTTTTACACATTGTGTATTTTGATTTGCTGATGTTTCTGTTGAGGATTTTCACATAAATGTTTATTAGAGATATTGATGTGTAATTTTCTTGTAGTGTTTTTGTGTAGTTTGGTATTACAGAAATGCCTCATAGAATGAATTAGAAAGTAGTTCCTTCTTGTCTCTTTTTTGGAAGATTGATGCTAATTCTTTTTAAACTATGTTTGGTATAATTAAGCAGTAAGGCCATCTGGTCCTGGGCTTTTCTTCCTGGGGAGATTTTTGATAACTGATTCAGTGTCTTGTTATAGTTCTTTTCACATTTTTTGTGTTTTTTGAGCCAGTTTTGACGATTTGTGCATTTCTAGGAATTTGTCCATTTAATATGTTACTAAATTTGTGGGGATATGTTGTTAACCGTATTCTCTTGCCCCTTCTCTCTTTTTTCAAGAGTCATTTTATCTAAAGATATGTCAATTTTGTTTACCTTTTCCAACAACAAACGTGGTTTTATTGATTGTATTGTTTTTCTAATCTCGATATAGTTTATCTGTGCACTAATTTTGATTAATTTCTTCAGTTTGCTGCCTTTGGGCTTAGTTTGCCCTTTGTATTTTTTTTCAGGTCATTTATTTGAGCCTTTTTTTTTTTTTCCCTAAAATCTTGATTTTTACAACTGTATTTTCCTCTGAGCACTGCTTTTGCTGCATCCCATACATTTTGATATATTGTGTTTTTGTTTCATTTATTTCAAAGTATTCTAATTTCTGTTTTTTTTATTATTATACTTTAGGTTTTAGGGTACATGTGCACAATGTGCAGATTTGTTACATATGTATCCATGTGCCATGTTGTTTTGCTGCACCCATTAACTCATCATTTAGCGTTAGGTATATCTCCTAATGCTATCCCTCCCCCCTCCCCCCACCCCACGACAGTCCCCAGAGTGTGATGTTCCCGTTCCTGTGTCCATGAGTTCTCATTGTTTAGTTCCCACCTATGAGTGAGAACATGCGATGTTTGGTTTTTTGTCCTTGCGATAGTTTACTGAGAATGATGGATATATTTTGAGATTCTGTTGTTAAGGGTGTATAACTTCATGATTTTTATATCTTTGTAATGAAATGAATTGGGGACCCCCCCATTATATGGTGCCCTGGTTTTTTGTTTGTTTTGGGGGCTGAAACAGGGTCTCTGTCACCCAGGCTGGAGTGTAGTGGCCCAGTCATGGCTCACTGTAGCCTCAACCTCCTGGGCTCAAGTGATCCGCCCACCTCAGCCTCTCGAATAGAGTAGCTGGAACCACAGGTGTGTACCACCACACCTGGTTAGTTTTAAACTTCTGTTTTTTCCTTTTAAAAATTATTTATTTATTTATTATTTTTTGAAACAGGGTCTCACTCTGTCACCCAGACTGGAGTACAGTGGTACAATCTTGGCTCACTGCAACCTCCGCCTCCTGGGTTCAAGTGATTCTCCTGCCTCAGCCTCCTGAGTAGCTGGGACTCCAGGTGCCTGCCACCATGCCTGGCTAACTTTTTTTTTTTTTTTTTTTTTTTTTTTTTTAAGTAGAGACAGGGTTTCACCATGTTGGCCAGTCTGGTCTTAAACTCTTGACCTCAAGTGATTCGCCCGCCTCAGCCTCCCAAAGTGCTGGGATTATAAGCGTGGGCTACTGTGCCTGGCCAGTTTTTAAATATTTTTGTAGAGATGGAGTCGCTCTATATTCTGCCTGGGCTGGTCTCGAACTCCTGGCCCCCAGTGATCCTCTTGCCTTGGCCTATAGTATCTGTGCCCCTACCCCCCCCACCCCCGCTTTTTTTTTTTTTTTTTTTTTTGATACGGAGTCTTTTGCTCTGTTGCCCAGGTTGAAGTGCAGTGGTGCAGTCTCGGCTCACTGCAACCTCTGCCTTCCGAGTTCAAGTGATTGTCCTGCCCCAGCCTCCCAAAGTAGCTGGGATTGCAGACACCTGCCACCACACCTGGCCAATTTTTATATTTTTAGTGGAGATGGGGTTTCACCATGATGATCAGGGTGATCTGGAGCTCCTGACCTCAAGTGATGCACCTGCCTCAGCCTCCCAAAGTGCTGGGATTGCAGGCGTGAGCCACCATGTCTGGCCTCCCTTTAGCATTTCTTGTAGGGCATGTCTAGGGATAAATTCCTTCTGCTCTTTGTTTTTCTATGAATGTCTTAATTTCTCCCTTGAGGGATAGTTTTACTGGTTATATAGTTCTTTTTTGATGGTTTTTCTTTCAGCACTTTAGTTATGTCATCCTACTGCCTTTTTTACTTCAATGATCACATTTTTAAATTTTTATTTTGGGGCAGGGGATACTTTCTGGCCAAAACTGGAAAGCCTGCTGGACAAATTCAAACATTAACCTTAAAAAAATGGACATTTTGATTATTAAAATGTTTTCCCTCTGGGAATCATCCTTTCACCTCCCCCATGCCCTGTTTGATTTTACTGACTGTTAAAAGCTATAGTCATCTGTTTATTTAGTGATTTTTTTCCCCCCTAAACTACTTTTGCCAAGACTGTCTTTCTTGTCCTGTGTGGACACTGACATTTTTCATCTTGGTGATCAAACCAGTAACCTGACAGATTTACCTAAAGAATTGGAACCCAAAAGGGGGAAAAACCCTCTGTGGGTATTTGCAGATAGGTTCTTTACTGAAGTATTTTTGCAATAAATAGCCTGGCCATTTGCAGCTCGGCCTTAGTCTTCATCTTCTGCTTGCACAGAGCTCAAAGATCAATTAGAGGTGCAAGCCTATGCTTCTCTCAGGCCTCCTCTGACCATGCGTTTAGCCTTGGGCATGCGTGTGGCACCTTGAATTCCCCAGAATATGTGGGAGTCTTTCAAAGCCCTTAGTCCCTAACATATCTTCCTCCTTAGACTCTTTATTCTGAGGCTTTACATATTGCTGCTTGTCTTGTATGCTGTCTCTTACCCCAGAGAGCTTATGTGTAGTATATATATTTAAATCCTTTCAACAGATGCCAGCTGGGAATCTCTTCAAAATGCACAGCTATCATTTTTGAGAAGGAGGTTGATATTGCTCCCACAGGTACCAGCAAGCTGCACCAAGAGTTTGATCTGCTGTCCCCGTTGACACTGTTGAGTTGGGGAATGGGCAATGGTAGGCAAGTAAGCAAAAGACGCTATAGTGCCTTCTCACCAAATTTTGCAGCTTCTTTCTTTGTTAAGCACCCCTCTCTTTGTAAGTTTTATTAGATTCAGGAATTCTGTAAAAGTTGATTTCAGTTTTTGTCAACCCAAGTATTGTTTCACTGGAGAGGCTTATTCTTGAAGTTTTCTACTCATCGGTTTCCCATGATATGACTCCTTTCATTTTTTTGAAAGATTATCACTTGGTATGTAATTCAGGGTTGACTTTTTTTCCCCCCTCACAGTACTTTTAAGATGTTACTCCATTGTCTTTGAACTTACATAGTTTCCAATAGGAAGTCTGATATTGATCTTTGTCTTTCTGTATGTATGTATCCTATTTCTTTAGCTTCCTTTTGAATTTTCCCTTTAACTCTGGTTTTTAGCAGTTTGTGTATTTTGATGTATTCTGCTTGGGAATTCTCTGATCTTACATCTGTTTTGATATCTTACATGATTTTTTGAACATTCTTCCCCATTATCTCTTCAAATATTTGTTCTGCCTTGTACTTTGTCTTTCTGTCTGGAATTCCAACTATACCTATGTTATTCTGTTTGATACTGTATAATGGCCTATTGTGGACTGTTAGGTCCTATTACCCCTGCTTTTGCAAAATATGAGACTTTATGTTTTTTAGAGCCATTGTAGGTTCACAGCAAATTTGAAGGAAAAGTAAAGAGTGTTTGCTTATATTCTCTGTCCCTACACTTGCACAGCCTACCATACTATCAACATCCTGCACCAGAGGAGAACATTTTTTAACAGCTGATCAACCTATATTGACATGTCACTATCACCCCAAGTTGCTACTTTAAATTAGGGTTGACTCTTGCTGTTGGTGTCTAGCTGTTTTTGGATTCTTGCTATTTTTACAAATCTTTAGTGACACATCCATCATTATACATGTTTCACTGCCCTAAAAATCTTCTGTGATCTGCCTGTTCATCCCTTCCACCCACCAAATCCTTGGTAACCACCGATTCTCTTACTGGCTCCATAGTTTTGCCTTTTCCAAAATGTCATATGGTTGGAATCATGCAGTATGTATCCTTTTCAGATTGGCTTCTTTACTTAATAATATGTATTTAAGGTTCCTTCATGCCTTTTCAAGGCTCTCAAGCTAATTTTAATGCCAAATAATATTTCATTGTGAGGATGTGCGTAGTTTATTTATTCATTTACTTAGTGAGAACATCTTGGTTGCTTCCAAGTTTTGGCAGTTATGAATAAAACTGCTATAAACATCTGTGGACATTAGTTTTCAGCTCATTTGGGTAAATGCCAAGTAGTGTGATCACTGGTAATGGTGTAGATTGATTGTAGTTTATGAATTCTGTCATCCTCATTTTATTTTAAAATAATTTCTTTTCTTTAATTGACAGGATTGCCTTTGAGGTTATTTTAAAAGTTTTGAGTTGTACAGCACTTGATTATTTTGCTGCATTGTGAAAGGACCTCTCCAGCAATGATTACTTCAGAATTACCAGTGTTACAGTAAGTATTGTAATTTTCTTTTTTGTTTTTTTTAGTTTTTAAAGAAAATTTTGGACAACTTATTTCTTTATCAAAATGCTCTCTTTGATGAGACATTTCAAATATGTTCTTTGATATTGGGACAATATGTTTGCAGTGTAAGTAGTAGTAGGGTGTGTAATTACCATATCCATTCATGGCTTTTGCTATTGAACTGTCAACATGTTTTCTGATATTCAACAAAAAAGATGTTAATGTCCTATATTAGGAGTCAGCAAACTGTGGCCCATGGGCCAAATCTGGCATGTTGTCTCTTTTTGCAAAATAAAATTTTGGATGAGAGCCACACTCACTCCTTTACATGCTGTTTATGACTACTTTGTATTACAAGTTGTGACAGTGATAGTATTGCGTGGAAAGCCTAAAATATTTAGTCTGGCCATTTACAAAAAAGTAGTTTGGTGTCCCCTATCTTATACCATACTCTTTCTCTACCCCCTCTCTGCTCACTTCTAGCTCTTTTATTATGATTCTTTCTTTTTCCTTAGATTGAGATTGTTGAGGTTGTTCTGCTACCAGAAGAAATCTAAGGGATATACCAGTTGACATTTTTGATGGCATCCCATTAGATTTGTTGGAGTTAAGGACAGATTTAGAATTGGGACTTTTATTTTTATTTTCTTTTGAGATGGAATTTTCCACTGTTGCCCATGCTGGAATGCAGTGGTACGATCTCGGCTCACTGCTACCTCTGTCTTCCAGGTTCAAGTGATTCTCCTGCCTCAGCCTCCTGAGTAGCTGGGATTACAGGCATGTGCCACCATGCCCGGCTAATTTTTGTATTTTTAGTAGAGACCGGGTTTCACTATGTTGGCCAGGCTGGTCTCGAACTCCTGACCTCAGGTGGTCTGCCCGCCTCAGCCTCCCAAAGTGCTGGGATTACATGCGTGAGTCACTGTGCCTCGCCAGATTTAGAATTGGGACTTATTTTGGGAAATGTGATCACAGGAATGGCAGATATTATTCCTTTCATAGCTTTTATCATGTTGCAAGTCGGGAATCTGCATACTTTGATTCTGTATAAAAATGGTTTAGATATAATAAAAGTGATGAGCACTTTAAGCAGTTATTTATATATTATTGCTGCTCAATTCATTTGCATACCTTATTTTCAAGAGAGAACCTCTGATTGATCTCTTGGCCTTCTTTTTTTCCCTTCTAGCATTCTAAGACACAGAGCTATCCAAATTTCTTTAAACCGCTTGAAAAACCATCAATACTGTCCTCCTGTCCTTTCCCCGACATATGGGAGATAAAATTTATTTCTGCCTACTTATTTCTTTTTTACCCCTGTACCTGAGCATGATATCATATATGTAAATATATGAACATATATAAATACGGTATAAATACCATATTTATATGATATTTAAGTTTAGAGGGCCCCTTATAGTATTTTCTTTCTTTTCTTTGTACTTACGCACTTCTGCCCTTACCTGGCCAAGCCACTACCTATTTAAGTCTTAGCTCAGGTCTTACGCCTCCAGAAAAGTACTTAATGTAACATTTTATAATTGTCTCTTATTTTTTCTGACCCATCTCCTAAACTGCATTGTGTGCCTTATTTTTGTATGTCCTGCTGCTAGGACACTGTGTTGGGTATTAGCTCTTTGATAAAATATGAAACAGAGGTTATATTTAAATTGAAGTTGTATTACATGAGTTTGTATTGACATTATATCTAATATATCATGCTTTGTGAGTGAATTTTTTTTTCAGAAAAATGTGAATCTCTAATATGTCTGTGGGTACTGGACAGTGGTGATCTGGGAGCTGGGTAAATGAGCTCTGGTTTAGATCTGTCAGCTGAAGATGGTACTCTTGGTTAAATTGAGATGTCCAATTTTGGTTTTTAAAATGTAGACACTATAAAGACCACTCTAGTGATTATCCTTATTATTTCTTGGCTTACTTAGATATTATAATTGCTGATGGATTTGTCACCTTAGTGCTGTTTACTATTAAGCATTGTCAAAACATTATCATTTACTACATTTTATATTCCCGGAAGCATACTAGGTTCTGGGTAGATATAACATGTAGAGCAGACTCAGTTCTTTTTGCAGTGAAGCTTGTAAAGTTAGATATAAATCAAATAATCACAAATACATAGTTCTAAACTATCACTGGTACTGTGAAGGAAAAGTAGGAGGTCTGAAGTAGGGTTTAGGGGAAGAAGAAGGGAGCAGGCTCTTAGGCCCAGACTGAGATTGTCATGCAAGGACCCTGAGATATGTTTGAAGGCCTGAAATAAAGCCTCCCCCCACTCCTTTTTTTTCTCCAGCACTGGGGATGGAGAGTGACATGAAATAAACTGTGAGTAGGGAGGAACAATATCATATCAGTATCTGCTAAGTCATGTTCAGAATTAGTTTTTTTCTCTTCACTATGTGTATTATTCCATTTTCACACTGCTATAAAGAACTACCTGGAACTGGGTAATTTATAAAGAAAAGAGGTTTAGTTGACTCATCGCATGGCTGGGGAGGCCTCAGGAAACTTACAATCATGGCGGAAGGTGAAGGGGAAGCAAGCATCTTCTTCACAAGATGGCAGGAGAGAGAGAAGGGGAGTGGAAGGAAGTACCACACTTTTAAACCATCGGATCTCGTGAGAACTATCACAACAACAGCATAGAGGAAACTGCTCCTGTGATCCAGTCACCTCCCACCAGGTCCCTCCCTCAACAGGTGGGGATTACAATTCGAGATGAGATTTTGGTGAAGACACAGAGCCTAACCATATCAGCATGATAGATATATAAGAAGATACATACTTAGAAAGTTACTTAGTGCAGTATAGTATTAGATGGGAAAGGCCAACACTAGAAACAAGGAGACCTATCAGGAGAAGGATGTTGCAGTATCTAGGGAAAAGATGATAACTTAAACTAGTTACCCTGGAGATAGAAAGAGGTAGACAGAATTTAGAGAGTTCTAGGGAGCAAAATCATTTTTTAAATAAGATTTGATCTTATTCTTCCATGCTCTTAATTTATGTCTAGTAGTGTTATAAATGTGAACATTAGCCGCAGGAGTTTTGAAGAGCAATTGGTCAAAGTTTGAATTTCCATACCCCTCGACCTGTCATTTTCAATGCATATATCCTAAAGAGAAACTTGATTGTGTACTACGATTTATTTATGTACAAGAACAGTCATTTCAGCCCTGTTTGTAATAGTGCAAAACTAGAGACAAACTAAGTGCTCATTGATAGAGAAGTAGCTAAATAAGTTGAGTGCATATTATGGAGTGCCATTCAGGAATCTAATGTATTTATATGGAGGATTCTCATGTATGTTACACTTAAAAAATTGAAATATTGATATTTATATTTTGAGAGAGAGAGACAGAGAGAGAGATACAAAAGCCTAAATATTTATGGCAGCGTCAAACTATTAACAGTGGTATTCTGCAGATGGGATTCAGAGTTAGGATGAGATAAAGTGAAATTTTTCCTTGTATTCTTACATATTTTCTATTGCTCGAAATTTTCTTTTTCAAAAGCCTAGGATTTGTTTTCATATGTCTTAATAATTAAACATACACACACTAACACATAACAGTGCATTAGCTGTTTGTTGGAAATAGTTCTCACTGTTTAAGCTGACTGCAGTTGGCAGCATTATTAAACAAATTGTACTTTTCTGACTCTTGGTAGGGGCATCAATAAACAATACTGCTGAAGAATAGGTTAGTTTCACTAATGGGTCAGTAATTATATTCTAGAACCAACCTGCTCCTATAGTTGCCTGGAGACTTATAAGCATCAAAAGCACTTGGAGATTTTGTCCACACAAGATAAATACAAAACAGAATGTTTGCACTGTGGTATCTTAACATGAAAATAGAAAATTCAGGTTTATCTTGAGATCTAACTGGACTCTGCCACTTACTGAGTATGCGACTGTGGACAAGTTTATCAGGTTTTCAGATCTTTCATTTCCTCATTCATAAAATCAGGAAGATAACATGCTTCTTAACAAGGTTTTTGTGCATATGTATTACAGATAACATATGTAAACTGACACATAGTCTATACTGAACATGGCCTATTTGGATTGTAGTTAGAAGAAAAAGCAATATGATTCATTGTTCTTTAGTAGAGACAAATAAGATTGACTGGATCCGGGTTGGCAAATACTGCTGGTGGTTCAGATGCCTCTTTTAAATAAAATGTTGAAACATAGCCACACCCATTAATTTGCATATTGCATATGGCTGCATTTATGGTATGTCACCAGGGTTGAGTAGTAGCTATAGAGAACTTAAGACCCATAAGCCTAAAATATATACTGTATGGTTTGTTTTTTTTTTTTTTTTGAGATGTAGTCTCACTCTGTTGCTCAGGCTGGAGTGCAGTGGTGTGATCTTGGCTCGGCCAACCTGCACCTCCTGGGTTCAAGCAATTCTCCTGCCTCAGCCTCCCAAGTAGCTGGGACTACAGGTGCACACCACCATGCCCGGATAATTTTTGTATTTTTAGTGGAGACGGGGTTTCACTATGTTGGCCAGGTAGGTCTCGAACTCCTGACCTCATGATCTGCCTGCCTTGGCCTCCCAAAGTGCTGGGATTACAGGCGTGAGCCACCGCACCTGGCTGTATGGATCTTTATGGAAAAAGCTTGCTGACCCTGGACATCATTTACAATATTATATATAGTTTTGTTGTTGTTGTTTTGTTTGTTTTTGAGACAGAGTTCTACTCTGTCGCCCAGGCTGGAGTGCAGTGGCGCTATCTCTGCTCACTGCAACCTCCACCTCCTGGGTTCAAGCAATTCTCGTGCCTCAGCCTCCCAAAGTGTTGGGATTACAGGTGTGAGCCACTGCACCCAGTCTTATTTACGGTTTTAAATACCAGATTAACTTTAAAGATATATAAGTTGTAGAAGTAATATGATAACTTTGAAGATTTACAAGTGGGTAAGTAATATGATGTGAGAATGTTACTGGCAGTGGTGTGTAGAATGGCTTGAATAAGCAGCAGTAGGGAGATAAATTGAGATTATCAGGGGGAGTGGTGATTGTGGTAGTAATCCTGGAAAGAGTGAGAAACAGATTATATTGTTCTGAGAAGGATAGCTGAGGTAGGATTATGTTAGCAGGAGGCATAAGAAGACTGATATCATTCTATCAATTCGAGTTTATAGACAGGATAATGGTGACAATAAATTTATATAATAACTTAAAGCATACTTATGCATAACTTAAATCAGTTAATTAATTGTATCTCTGTGAGTAGAAAGTCAGAAGTAAGCCAGGATTGGACTCAATTTTAGATGTGGCATTTGGTGAATTTGAGGTGGCATTCAAGTAAGTATGTCATGCATGCAAGATAAAAATCTTGAGTCAGAGATCTGGAATGTGGTCAGGTGTACTGATAAGGTATTGAAGTCATTTGCATAGAAGTTACACATTAACTGGATGAAATCTCCAAGGGAGTGTAATATAAATGGAGAACAGCAGACCTAACAGTTGAGCTTTAAGGAAGAGGGAATGAGCCTAAAAGAGCATTTGGTGAAGGAGATTGAGAAATAGTAGATTGTGAGTTGGACTTACCATTTGCTATGTACTTTTCCTACTCTTTACAATTTTATGCAGTAGTGTAGAATTTAGTGAAGAGATTCTTGTTCATGCTGTCTAAACCTTTTCAATGCTGTGTTGAAGCCAGCTTGTATTGGCCTGTGAGAGTTAAATGTTAAGTTTTTAGGAATTTTGCAAGCTAGCTAAACACAACATATCTGTTTTAAAAGGTTAACTTATATAAGCTTAAATTAAATGTCATATGAAAAATAAAAATAGTAAATACTCAAAACTCATCACTTCCTAATTATTTCATGTTACTATTTATGCTTTTGAAGTTGTTATTTAAACCTGTTGTGTCTTTGTGGTACAAATATGTTTTAATGCTGTACTACTGTTTATCACTTCCCACCTCACTTTGGTTATGCCACTTTGGTCATTTGAAATTGGCTATGGTAGGAATATGTACACCATGAAAATCAGCAAATGATAAAAATCAACACTTAATTTATTGTTTTGTTGATTATAGACTTAAAGTGATAGAGAAATTGTTAACAATGCAGATTCAACTTAAAGGTGTATCGGATGGTCTATACCCATTACAATACCAATAACAAAAAATTGAGGAAGCATGTTTCCTCAGCCCTTATCTGAGTCAGCAGAGAAGTTGCTCACACCATTGACTAATGAGTGAAGTTTCAACAAATGTCTTTATCATTTTACTTGCATCCTACTCATTAAAGTGAACAAAAATAGAAACCAGCTTTCATGTTAAAATTCCTATTCATTCATCAGTTGCAGCTGTAGGTTAGATTCCAATATAAGGCCAGGTGCGGTGGCTCACGCCTGTAATCCCAGCACTTTGGGAGGCCGAGGCAGGTGGATCATGAGGTCAGGAGATCGAGACCATCCTGGCTAACACGGTGAAACTCCATCTCTACTAAAACTGCAAAAAAAATTAGCCGGGCACAGTGGTGGGTGCCTGTAGTCCCAGCTACTCGGGAGGCTGAGGCAGGAGAATGGCATGAACCCAGGAGGCGGAACTGGCAGTGAGCCGAGATTGTGCCACTGCACTCCAGCCTGGGTGACACAGTGAGACTGTCCCCCCCAAAAAAAAAAAGATTCCAATATAAGAGTTGGGCAAAAATTATCTTTAAAATTATTTTGTGAGAATCAGTTATGTGGAATTTACAATAAAGAGTGTTTTGTGTTTTATTATTGTTTGTAAATTACATGCTAAGTATCCCTTATGTCTTTTTTGTTGGTTTGTTTTGTTTTCAGACAGAGTATTGCCCCGTCGCCCAGGCTGGAGTGCAGTGGCGTAATCTTGGCTCACTGCAACCTCCGAGGGTTCAAGTGATTCCCCTGCCTCAACCTCCTGAGTAGATGGGATTACAGGCACGCGCCACCACGCCCGGCTAATTTTTGTATTTTTAGTACTGATGGGGTTTTACTATGTTGGCCAGGCTGGTCCCAAATTCTGATCTCAGGTGATCCGCCTGCCTCACCCTCCCAAAGTGCTGAGATTATAGGCATGAGCCACCGTGCCTGGTCATATGTCTTAATACTTATAACTTAGGTGTTTGTATTTTTTTTTTTTAAAGACAGTGGTTAAACATTAACTGGCACAGCACTGACCTTCATGACTTTATAAAATAAATAAAAATATTCCTAAGCCTTCATATTTTTATACTGAAGAATTAGTCTTTTGCAGTTATATTTTGCATTTATTTTTGTATAGCAGCTATCATTTCCACAGTCATTTCTTCCTCTTCATTTCCCTCTTTATTTGGGGGATTCGTTTCACTCACTGTTATGTGAAATTAGGAAGGGAGGATAACATTTTTAGTTTGCTAGAGAGTTTCTCTGAAAGTAGAAGTATAAACCACTTCTAATCAGCCATATAGCAGGAGGTAAGGAAAGTATTGAAACAGAAATGCATTATACTTATTAATTTGTTCGCTAAAATAATATAACATTTTCTAGGGATTCAACTAATGAAACTACTGCCCATTCCGATGCTGGCAGCGAGCTTGAAGAAACAGAGGTCAAAGGAAAAAGAAAAAGGGGTCGTCCTGGCCGGCCTCCAGTATGTATTATGCTTGTCTTCTTTGTTCCTTTAATAGTGACCGTGTTAATGAGTTGCTGTGAGTTGTTAATTCTAGTGCTAATATGGTTAATACTTAAAAAATTCAGTGACACAATAGAGATTGGAAACTTTTTTTCACATAAATTGTCTTGGCAGTGATCAGAAAAAGGAGATGATTGTAGTATGATTTTGTTGCCCTCCTTCTCTTTGTAAATAAATGGTAGTCCATGTGAAGGCATAGAGAAGGTCACTAACAATGAATGAGGTTTAGTTAGTTAAGACTTCTGCTTTTCAGATCCAACTCTGATTTCTTATGAGCTCCCAAGTACTGTTTTGGAGTTTGGGGTCAGTCTCAGAGTATATTCTCATTGATAACCTGATTGGGAAGTTTAGAAGAGCTCTAGATAATCCTACTTTGAGAGGTAGCTTAATGTATTGTAAGAGCATCAGTCATAATTTAAGCATGCATAAACCCTATAGAAGATACTGTTATCTGCTTGTCAAGGGGTTAAGGGTTATAATGTTCTGTTTGCTTTTACGATGTGATTTGCTATTAGTAATTTTTTTCTATTTTACGAAAATTCTTCTAATGGAAACTCTTAGCCTCCTTTTAATAGGAGACATCATATAATGAACCCCCCCATATAGCCATTACCCAGATTTAGCAGTTTTCAAATCATGACCAATCCTGTTTCATCTCGTCACCCCTCCTCCTTTTTTTCCCATCCTATGTTATTTTTAAGGCCATTCTAGACATCATTCCATCTGTAAATATTTTAGTGTGTATTGCTAAAAATAAGGGCCTGTTTCTCCACCCCACCCCCCCCCCCCCAAGATGGAGTCTCACTCTGTTGCCCAGGCTGGAGTGCAGTGGCACGATCTTGGCTCACTGCAACCTCCACCTCCTGGGTTCAGCGATTCCCCTGCCTCAGCCTCCTGAGTAGCTGGGATTATAGGCACTCACCATCATGCCCAGCTAATTTTTTCTATTTTTTTTTTTTTTTTTTTAGTAGAGATGGGGTTTCATCATGTTGGCCAGGCTGGTCTCGAACTCCTGACCTCAGGTGATCCACCCGCCTCAGCCTCTCAAAGTGCTGGGATTACAGGCCTAAGGCACCGCGGCCATCTTTTTTTTTTTTTTTTTTTTTTACACCACCACAATATCATTGTGAAGTCCCAGTATAAAATATTTTATTAATATCACCAAATAGCCAGTTTTATAGTTTGTAATCATCTTATGAACATTTAAAATCTAGTTTGGTGATTAGAGTCATGACACAGGAATGATCCACCCCCTGCAATTGATGGTTATGTTGGTTAACCAGTTATTGTCTATATGTCTTTTATAGTGAGTTACACAACAAGAGTGGTTTTTTGATATAGTTAAGTCATTTTTCCCTCTTGTTTGCTAGAATTTTTAATTAATTACTCCTCCAGGCCAACCTTAAAATAAAAAACAAGATGAAAGACTTCTTGTATTTTGCTATACACTTGCTTTTATCCTCTACTTTTATTTAAACGAAAAAAATAATGGGGGAAGACATGCAGTATAGTAACTTTTTGTATTACTTCCTCATTTGTAGAAGTATTTGGTGGTACAGTATTCCTTACAAACACATTTTGGGAAAAGTGAAGGAGTTTTGCACTTGGAAGCTGGTAACTATTCTAGTTCCCATTACTACCATGTGATTTTTCTGAGACCATAGGCAAGTTTCATTGCTATCCTGGCAATCTCAAGATAACTGCAAAATTGGAAATAAGACTAGATTTGCTTAAAGGTAGGAGAATGAATTGCCCACATGTTTGCTTACTTGAATTTGTTCTCCCCAACTTGAAATTCTTCACTTACAGGATTCAGATTAAGTACTGTCTCCTTAAAGAAACTTTTTTATTTTTCCTAAAGAGAATTTACCGCCCCTTCAGCAGGCTATTGTATTATTCCTTAGAACATGTTTAAGTTTTATGTGTGTACAGCTGAATCCTTGTAATGTTGTGCCTTTTTTTTTTTTTTTTTTTTTTTTTTTGAGATGGAATCTTACTCTGTCGCCCAGGCTGGAGTGCAGTGGCATGATCTTGGCTCACTGCAACCTCCGCCTCCTGGGTTCAAGTGATTCTCCTGCCTCAGCCTCCTGAGTAGCTGGGACTACAGGCGTGCGCCACCATGCCCAGCTAATTTTTTGTATTTTATAGTGGAGACGGGGTTTCACCAATGTTGTGCTTTTTTGATGAAAAGAAGTCTGTGTACCCAAATGCTTAACCCTTTTGTGGTAGGAAATATTTGATTTTTACTGAAGTTACTACTACGTAATCTAGTAAGTAAATAGTGCATGTTCATGCCATATTTACAGTATTGAAAAAATATCAACCAGTATAAGAAAGTAGCATTCTAGAAATTTGTTTTATTTATATTTCAGTCTATACATTCACACAAATTAGTTCACATGGCTCCCTGTACTTCCACCTAACTCAATCAGGCCCATTTCTTGATTGTGCCAACAATGTAACATAAACAACTTCCTGAATTTCTACTTTGAGCTTTGTTTTGGCTTTTTATGTTATTTAATCCTCACACTAGTGTTATGAAATAGGTCTTACATGCAGTTTACAGAGTAGAATATGAAGTTAAAAAGTGGTAATTTGCCTAAGGTCACACAGCAAGTAAATGGGAAAGCTAGGATTTGAATTTATATGCTAACTCCCACAGTGTTTCTCTTAAGGAAGCCAGAATGCCAAGCTGTTAATTAATCTTGAGAGTTATAATTGTCAGAATGATCAGATTGGAGTCCTGCCTCAGGTACCTGTTATGAAGAAATATTGGACATTTTCTATCAACTAGCTGCATTTTGAACAATAAGTCAAGTTTTAACTGATAGCATTCTTTGTTTAGCTGTAGTAATACTATTCATCACTTTTTTTTGTAAGTTTAATCCTTTTAAAATTTATTACTTTTAAAGGGCATTTCTTGTCTCTTTGGTTTTCATTTATCCAGTCAAAAACAATTAATATAAGGAGTTTCTATTACAGGCAGTATTGTTTTCTTTACTTTTATTTTATGTTTTATTTTATTTTTCTTTTGAGACAGGATCTCACTCTGTCACCCAGACTGGAGTGCAGTGGCGCAACTGTGGCTTACTGCATCCTCAAACTCCTGGGCTCAAACAGTTCTCCCACCTCCTCAGCCTCCTGAATAGCTGGGACTACAGGCGCATGCCACCACGCATGGCTGATTTATTTTTGTGTGAAGATGGGGTCTCACTATGTTGTCCAGGCTGGTCTTAAACTCCTGGGCTCAACTGATCGTCCCACCTCAGCCTCCCAAAGTGCTGCAACCTCTGCCTCCCGAGTTCAAGCAATTCTCCCACCTCAGCCTTCCAAGTAGCTGGGATTACAGGCATGCACCACCACGCCTGGCTAATCTTTGTATTTTTAGTAGAGACAGGGTTTCACCATGTTGGCCAGGCTGGTCTTGAACTCCTGACCTGAAGTGAACTGCCAACCTCAGCCTCACAAAGTATTGGGATTATAGGCGTGAGTCACCGCACCAGGCCTAAGGATGTGTTTAACATTGCAAATTGCCACCTCTACCCAATATGACTTAACTGTTTTCCCCTTCCGCTAACGTAACATACGTTTTACTTACTTGCTTATTGTCTCTCTCCTCCAACTGGAATGTAAGTTGTGTGAAGGCAGGAATTTTTATCTAGTGTGTCTTCTGCTGCTTACTAGTGTCTGACCTGCAGTAAGTGTTTAGTAAATGTTTAATGAATGAATGGTGTTTTAATTTTGTTACATAAGCACTGCCCCGCCCCCTGCTCTTTGGTGTTTAAAAAATTTTTCATTTTGAAATAATTTCGAACACAGAAGGATTCTAAGAATTCTATGAAGAATTGTCAGCTGTCCTTCATGCACATTGTCCTAATGTTAGCATTTTACTACATTTGCTTTATCATATTCCCACTCTCCTTCTCTCTGTCTTCTCCTCTCTATATATGTACACACATATACACATGTAAATATGGATTTTTTATGGCATATGCAGAGATAAGTATTTTGGTATCTTAGTTTTGAACTGTTTTGGAGTAAGTTGCAGACGTGATGTTACTTTTTTTTTTTTAAATTCAGTATTGTTTGGTAAAATACCTCCTCGCAGCACTTTATTTCTAATACTTTAGTATTTCTTTGCAGTCAAGGACATTTTTTCTTACATAACCACAGTACAGTTATGAAAATAATATTGATATAATAACGATATCTATACATCTCATTTAGATTTTGCCAGTTGTCATAATCTAATCCCTTAAAGAAAAGAAAAACTATTCTTTTCCTGAATCAGGGTCTAGTCCAGGATTTTATGTTGCTTGTAGTTGTCATGTAAATCAGCACCTCTCTAACCTTAACCCCTCTTTAGTCTCTCGTGTTTTGTTAAGGATTTTTTTTCTCTTAGTGAGAACCAGCACTTCTATATTCTCAACATTATATAACTTTCATATTTGCATAGGCTGAGTAGGAGAGGTAAATAATGTTGTATATAAAGTTTCAGTGCTGCAAAAGAAATAGCACTTGAATATGAAATTTTCTTTTAATTCTCAGCAAGGCAAGGTACTTCTATAGAAGGGTGCGCCCTTACAGATGGAACAATGGTGAGTGCACACTTGGACAAGGGAGGGGAAGGGGTTCTTATCCCTGACGCATGTGGCGCCTGCTGCTGTGTCATTCCCTTATTGGCTAGGGTTAGACCACACAGGCTAAACTAATTCCGATTGGCTAATTTAAAGAGTGACGGGGTGAGTGGTTTGGTGGGAAAAATGGTTATGACAGAGCAGGTGATCGACAATGAGTCAGGGTGGAGCAGGTGATTGCAATGAGTCAGGGTGGAGCAGGTAATTGAAAAAGATTGCTTTATGAGGAAGTTAAGTTTAAAAATAGAAGGCAAAGAATTGAACATACTTTTCTTTGAAAAGAAATTTAGAACTCATATCTAACAATAAAAAGATACAGTTTTTATTTTTAAATGTCTATTCATACATAAGATGGAGAATGCACAACAAATGATTAATAATGAGTACCAGAAGGGTAAGTTAACGGGTCACTTAGAAAAATTGGATCTTTTAAATTATTTGGTAGTTTAATGTAGACTTTTTGGAATTTGATGATATTCAAATTCCAAAGTTTTTTTTTTCTTTTAAATACCAAAATTTTTATTTGCCCACCCTCTTGGTTTAGCATTATAAACCAAATCAATCTCTTTTTGACCCAGCATTGTGATAGGAACCACCATGTTACAATGTGGTGGCAGATGTCTGCTAGATTTTAGGTTTTTCTGGCTCCTCTCAACCTCTGACTGTCACTTCTTTTGTCTTTTCTTGGTTGTCCTTTAACAATCTATTATAACTCCTGTAAAATAGAGAGTAAAAGTACCAACCCCATTGTTAGGAGGTTTTATGAGGACTAAGCTAGGACTAAGTCAATCTTTCAGGAACATTCAGACTCCAGTGGTTCCTTCTTGATCTTCAGTATAGCTCCTTCTCATCTGTAATGGGCTGAAGAACCATTGCGCTGATAAACCAGGCACATGGGTATAAGTCCATAGGCCAGGTGAAGGCCTAGATATAAAATATATGGACTTTGTGACGACCACTACCAACATCCAGCCTAAAGAAGGACTGACTTAGCATTTCCAACACCACTGATCTCATGGTTCCCTGTAGATGTCTCCCTTGTACCTCCATTATGACCAGAGCTTGAGGAAGGGCCTCTCAATTTCCCCTGCTACACTTGGAATAGTATGAGGGACTCAGCAGAGGCTGGAAACTGAATGACCAGGCCCAGGGAGTTAATGTGGGACACTGACAAACCAATTGCAGAGTTGGTGCCATGTTGAGCATTTATGTTAAAAATTCTTAACTATTCTAAACCATGCTGACATGAAGTGTTTTGCAAATAAGTTTTGCTGTATAGCCATTGTTTTTTTTAATCCTAAATTTCTAAAAGTGAAGTTTGTTAGTATATGCTGTTTGTTTTGAAAGCTTTTGACATATATTATTGCCTTTCACACAGCAAAATACATGGGTATAAGGTATGTTACTGCTTATAATGGTTAAGTCTTTTCTAGTTTTTAAGTGGTGAAAGTTTAAATCAATACTTTGTATATTGTTCATTATTTGTGAATAAAGGTGGTATGATGACAGCTCACCACAGACTCGATTTCCCAGGCTCAAGTGATTCTCCCACCTCAGCCTTTGGAGTGGGACTACAGGCATGCATCACCACACTGGCTAAGTTTTTGTAGAGGCAAGGTTTCATCATGTTGCCCAGGCTGGTCTCAAACTCCTCGGCTCAAGCAATCTGCCCAGTAGGACTCCTAAAGTGCTGGATTACAGGCATGAGGCACTGTGCCCATCCTATTTATAATTTTCTGTACTACCTTTTCTATTTTTATTTTTCTAAGAAACAAAGATCTCTATAAAAGAATTTTTTGGAGCTTAAATGTGCACTCTTTTGTAATCACTTTAGGAAGTGTATTAGTTGGACTTCTTTTTAAGCTTTGTTGTTTTCTTAATTTTTCATTTAGAATTTTCTTCTGCTGACTAGACTAGTTTTTAGTTCTGACTTCCTTAATTATGTTGAAGACTACCACAGTTCCAAGAACACAGAATTAAAACCCGAGTCATTGTTACATTTCCTCATCTCCAAGTCTCTTGTCCTGTCTCCTTTATCTATTGAAATTTCAGGTCTGATGACTTTTTTTTTTTTTTTTTTTTTTTTTTTGAGACACAGTCTCACTCTGTCGCCCAGGCTGGAGTGCAGTGGCGCAATCTCGGCTCACTGCAAGTTCCGCCTCCCAGGTTCATGCCATTCTCCTGCCTCAGCCCCCCGAGTAGCTGGGACGACAGGTGCCCACCACCGTGCCTGGCTACTTTTTTTGTATTTTTAGTAGAGACGGGGTTTCACTGTGTTAGCCAGGATGGTCTTGATCTCCTGACCTCATGATCCACCCGCCTTGGCCTCCGAAAGTGCTGGGATTACAGGCTCGAGCCACCGCGCCCGGTGTCTGATGACTTTTATTTTATAATCTCACTGTCTTCCACATCTGTCCTTTATTTTACATTTCCCAAGTTTGTATCTTTAGGGCTCACTTTATTGGCAGCTGTACTATTAGCTTCCTACCTTTGGTCTTTGTCTTTTTCTATTTCATTCTTTTTAATAGTGCCGGGTGGGAATATGTTTTTTCTTTTTTATTTTTTTGATTTGGAGTCTTCCTCTGTCGCCCAGGCTGGAGTGTAGTGGACATGATCTTGGCTCACTGCAAGCTCCGCCTCCCGGGTTCACACCATTCCCCTGCCTCAGCTGCTAATTTTTTGTATTTTTAGTAGAGATGGGGTTTCACTGTGTTAGCCAGGATGGTCTCAATCTCCTGACCTCATGATCTGCCCGCCTCGGCCTCCCAAAGTGCTGAGATTACAGGCGTGAGCCACTGGCCGGCCAGGAATATGTTTTTTCTTATTCAAAAAGCAGGCAGTGCCCCCCACTCTTCTTTTTTTTCTTTTGGATAAAGTCTTGTTGTCACCCAGGCTGGAGTGCAGTGGCACGATCTCAGCTCACAGGCAATGCCGTTTTATGAAAAAGTGTGGGGTATTTTCAACTCACCTAATATCACACCTAATATTTTATTGTATTTCCCTGTTCACAACTTTTTAGTCAGGTATCTGTCTCTTGTTTTTTCATGTATGACTTTTGCTTTCCCACATTCACACCATTGCTCATTGTGTTTTTTTGTTCTGGAACCCTTGTTTTCTAAATTCTACATATGCTAATCTTACTAATACTAATTCTTACTAATTTTATGAGTCCATTAAGTCCCACCTTGCAGCATAATTTTTTTGTGAAACTTTTCCTGCTTCTCGGTACTAAAAATAATCTTTCTCTTAGAAGGTTTTTTAGCACTTACCATAAACCAAAATTCCATGAAAAGTATTTTTATATACTATAGTTTAGTATTTTATATTGCAGGTATTTGTGTTTATCTCTTTATCTTTTAATTGTGTATGTATAAAATTCTTGCATTATGCAATCCCAAAAAAAGTTAATGTATATTATTTGTGGTACGGTGTGGATTATTTAACATTCACAGCTCATTATGCCAGATAAGGCACAAAGGTTAAAGAATGTTTTTGTATCTTTGTTTCTTAAAACTTCTAGGAAAGTCATTGCACATTCATACTGCAACTTAACCTATTCTAGAGCTTTGGAATAGGGTATTTGGGATAAGTTATTTTCCTACACAGCAGGGCTAATTTGTGTATTTAAAACACTTTACTAAAAATGTAGATACACATTTAAATTGAATAGTACACAGTCGTCCTAAAGATTGCTGTAAATTCTGAGATTAGATTGCATCATTTTTGTATAGGAACAGTGAAGGTTAATGACTTCCTATGTATATGTAACATATTTTCCATGAAATTCATTACTTACTGTGTTGCTGCAAGCTTTCTTTCAGGTATTTCAGGTTTGCTTTCCTACACATACTCATTAAAAGATTTTAAAATCACTGTGTCCCTTGAATTACCTGCAGTAATGAACTCTAATTTCTGTATTAATAACCCTATGGACCATAGATATTTCACTTGTACTGTTGTTTATGGGATATAAAGCACTAGTGTTCCTTCATCACTACCAGTTGACAAGATTGTATTAGGATGTTGAAAATACATCTTAAATAATATAAGTTCTTTTTTATTTTGTTTATTTTTTGAGGCAGAGTCTTTCTCTGTTGCCCACGCTGGAGTGCAGTGGCACAGTCTTGGCTCGCTGCAACCTCCACCTCCCGGGTTCAAGCAATTCTCCTGCCTTAGCCTCCTGAGTAGCTAGGACTACAGGCGCATACCACCATGCCTGGCTCATTTTTTGTATTTTTAGTGGAGACGGGGTTTCACCGTGTTGGCCAGGCCGGTCTCAAACTCCTGACCTCAGCTAATCCATCCGCATCAGCCTCCCAAAGTGCTGAGATTACAGGCATGAGCCACGACGCCCAGCCAGTATAAGTTCTTTGAAAGCCATGTTTGGGGATAGTGGTTACCGTGTTGGGCAGTGCACATATGAAGAATCAGTCTGGGTCCAGTCTGGTGAGAGAATCATTGCCAATAATTCAAATGGAGAAAACTTAATGTAAAGAATTAATTGGCCGGGCACAGTGGTGCACACCTATAATCCTAACACTTTGGGAAGCCAAGGCGGGGCCGATCACTTGAGTCCAGGAGTTCGAGACCAGCCTGGCCAAAATGGTGAAACCCCATCTCTACTAAAAATAAAAAAATTACCTGGGTGTGGTGGCACACACCTGTAATCCCATCTCCTTGGGAGCCTGAGGCACGAGAATCACCTGAACCTGGGAGGCAGAGGTTGCAGTGAGCTGAGATTGCATCATTACATTCTAGTCTGGGTGACAGAGTAAGACTCTGTCTTAAAAAATAATTATTAACTATTTAAAGGCTTCAAATCATTTGTCATTTGGGAACTGCAAATCAAGACAACAATGAGATCCTACTATATACCTATTAGAATGGCTGAAATTTAAAAATCTGACAATATCAGTTTCCTGGGAGGTATGTGATGCAACAGAAACTCTGATGTCTTTTTTTTTTTTTTTGGAGATGGAGTCTCACTCTGTTGCCCAGGCTGGAGTGCAGTGGCATGATCGTGGCTCACTGCAAGCTCCGCCTCCTGGGTTCACGCCATTCTCCTGCCTCAGCCTCCCGAGTAGCTGGGACTACAGGCACCCACCACCACACCCAGCTAATTTTTTTGTATTTTTAGTAAGGGACGGAGTTTCACTTTGTTAGCCAGGATGGTCTCAATCTCCTGACCTCGTGATCCGCCTGCCTCGGCCTCCCAAAGTGCAGGGATTACAGGTGTGAGCCACCGCTCCCGGCTCAGAAACTTTCGTTTCTTGCTGGTAGAAATGCAAAATGGTACAGCCACTTTGAAAGACAGTTTGGCAGTTTCATACAAAGCTAAACATAGTCTTACTCAAAGTTCCAGCAGTTATACCCCTAGGTATATACATAGCTGATTTTAAAAATTAAGTACACAGGAAAACCTGCTTGTGAATGTTTTTTATTTGTAATTGCCTAATAGTGGTGACCCAGATGCCCATTATTTGGTAAATGGCTAACAAAATGTGATACATCTATAGAATGGAATGCTATTCAACAGTTTTTTTGAATGACCTATTTGGCCCCTAAAAGACATGGATGTTTTTGTTTGTTTTAAAACAGGGTCTTGCTCTGTTGTTCAGGCTGGAGGGAGTGCAGTGGAATGTTCATGGCTCAGTGCAGCCTCAGGCTCCTAGGTTCAGGCCATCCTCCTGCATAGCTGGAGCTACAGGCACATGCCACCATGTCCAGCTAACTTTTTTGTTCTTTTTTTTTTTTTAAATCCTTTATCTTTAGATAGTTTTTCTTTTTTCTTTTTATTTCTTGTTAATTGATAAATTTTTTTATTTTTTATTTTTTTTAGAGAAGGGGGTCTTGCTTTGTTTCCCAGGCTGGTCTTGAACTCTTGGCCTCAGCAATCCTTCCATATCGTGCTCTCAATGTATGGGGATTAGAGGCGTGAGCCACCGTGCCCAGCCAGACATGGATCTTAATTGCATATTATTAAAGTGAAAGATGTTAGTCTGAAAGGCCTACATGTTGTTAGACTCCAGTTACAAGTTGAGCAACACTAATGGAAAAATCTGAAATCTGAAATGCTCTGAAGTTCGAAACTTTCTGAATCTCAACATATAGCCACATAAAAAATTCCACACATAGACCGGGCACAGTAGCTCATGCCTGTAATCCCAGCACTTTGGGAGGCCGAGGCGGGCAGATCACGAGGTCAGGAGATCGAGACCATCCTGGGTAACATGGTGAAACCCTGTCTCTACTAAAAATACAAAAATTAGCTGGGTGTGGTGGTGGGCACCTGTAGTCCTAGCTACTCGGGAGGCTGAGGCAGGAGAATGGCGTGAACCTGGGAGGTGGAGCTTGCAGTGAGCCGAGATCGTGCCACTGTGCTTCGGCCTGGGCGAAAGAGCGAGACTCCGTCTACAAAAAAAAAAAAAATTCCACACATAACCTTATGTGACGGGTCACAGTTAAAACCAAGATCAAGGCGAGACGCAGTGGCTTACCCCTGTAATCCCAGCATTTTGAGAGGTGAGGCAGGCAGATATCTTGAGCTTAGGAGTTCGAGACCAGCCTGGGCAACATGACAAAACCTGTCTCTACCAAAAAAAAAAAAAAAAAAAAAAGCTGGGTGTGCTGGCTAGTGCTTATGGTCCCAGCTACTTAGGTGGCTTAGGCTGGAGGATTGCTTAAGCTTGTAAGGGGAGGTTGCAGTGAGCTGTGATCGTGCCACTCTACTCCAGCCTGGGTGACAGAGTAAGACTGTGTGTCTCAAAAAAAAAAAAAAAAGTAAAAAGGTCAAAACTTTGTTTCATGCACAAAATTATTAAAAATATTATGGCCAGGCACGGTGGCTTACACCTGTAATCCCAGCACTTCGGGAGGCTGAGGTGGGTGGATCACCTGAGGTAGGGAGTTCGAGACCAGCCTGACCAACATGGAGAAACCTCATCTCTACTAAAAACACAAAATTAGCCTGGCATGGTGGCGCATGCTTTTAATCCCAGCTACTTGGGAGTCTGAGGCAGGAGAATCGCTTGAACCCAGGAGGCGGAGGTTGCAGTAAGCCTAGATTGCACCGTTGCAATCCAGCCTTGGGGACAAGAGTGAAACTCTGTCTCAAAGAAAAAAAAAATTATGTAAAATTCTTTTCAGGCTATGTGTGTAAGGTATATATGAAACAAACGAGTTTCATGTTTAGACTTGAGTTCCATCCCCAAGATATCTCATTATGTATGTGCAAATATTCTAAAATTTGAAAAAACTGGAAGTCTGACACACTTCTTGTTCCAAACATTTCAGATAAGGGGTACTCAACCCATATATTAATATGTGGAAAAAAGGAAACTATGATGATGATTAAAAAAGTAAAAACTAGTGGTTTCCTGAGAAGGAGAAGAGAAAGGGTTGAATGGGCAATATGCAGGATTTTTAAAGTAAGCTATTCTCCATGATAACCATTAATTGTGCATACACAACACCAAGCATTTGTCAAAACCCTTAGAACTTCACAGAACAAAGAGCGAATGTGCTTTTTTCTTTCATAATTGAGATTTTGTTGGTTATGTTGGGGATTAGTACACAGACATTTCAGTTTGTGTGCAATTCTTAACATACATACTGAAAACCTAAAAAAAAAGTTTTCACGAGGTCAGGAGATCGAGACCATCCTGGCTAACATGGTGAAACCCAGTCTCTACTAAAAATACAAAAAAAATTAGCCGGGCGAGGTGGCGGGCGCCCGTAGTCCCAGCTACTCGGGAGGCTGAGGCAGGAGAATGGCGTGAACCCCGGCGGGGCGGAGCCTGCAGTGAGCCGAGATTGTGCCACCGCACTCCAGCCTGGGCGACAGCGAGACTCTGTCTCAAAAAAAAAAAAAAAGAAAACAAAAGTTTGTAATTCTTTTTTAAAGTTATTCCAGTGACTTTCCAGCTTAAAATTTGGAGGCAAATTTTCCTTGAGGCTATCAAGTACCAGTATCTTCACATGTTGATAAGCTGTTAAATACACTTCTCCAATTCATTTAAAAGCATATACACAGCATACTCAAATTTTCAGTCTTTCACAGCACATTAACAAAGTTACTGGGAAAACAGGAATACCACAACCAAAGATGTTAGAGTGCACACAATTCTGACAGGGAGAGCCATGATCAAGGAGTTTTGTTTTTTTTGTTTTTGTTTTTTAGAAAATCCTGCTAAAGGCCAGGTGCAGTGGCTCACGCCTGTAATCCCAGCACTTTGGGAGGCTAAGGTGGGTGGATCACAAGGTCAGGAATTTGAGACCAGCCTGGCCAATATGGTGAAATCCCATTTCTACTAAGAATACAAAGATTAACTGGGAGTGGTGGTGGGCACCTGTAGTCCCAGCTATTCGGGAGGCTGAGGCAGGAGAATCGCTTGAACCTGGGAGGTGGAGGTTGCAGTGAGCTGAGATCGCACCACTATACTCCAGCCTGGGCGACAGACGAGACTCCGTCTCAAAAAAAGAAAAAAAAGGGGAAGAAAATTGTGCTATTAAGAAACATGGGGCTGGGCGCGGTGGCTCACGCTTGTAATCCCAGCACTTTGGGAGGCCGAGGCGGGCGGATCACGAGGTCAGGAGATCGAGACCACGGTGAAACCCCGTCTCTACTAAAAAAATACAAAAAAATTAGCCGGGCGCGGTGGCGGGCGCCTGTAGTCCCAGCTACTCGGAGGCTGAGGCAGGAGAATGGCGTGAACCCGGGAGGCGGAGCTTGCAGTGAGCCGAGATTGCGCCACTGCACTCCAGCCCGGGCGACAGAGCGAGACTCTGTCTCAAAAAAAAAAAAAAAAAGAAACATGGAATAGAAATAATTTAAAATATCCAAGACATTAAAATGCAAAAATTTTTTTTTTAATTCAGGACTATAACTCCATGTTGCCATTTTATATGCTTTGTATTTTAGGATATGAAAAGTAACCCCCATCTATGGAATGTTAAGCTGACACCCAAGACAGTCAAAGCCTCTGACAATTCAGTATCCCACACTATTTTCTGGTTGTACCAAAAAATAACCAGTGAATGATTTCATCTCTTAAAAACAAAAAGCATTTACACTTTAAAAATGGGTTGTGGGTGGGATTCCCTTCTTCTTAAAAATGTTTCTAGATCTACTAAAAAACTTGCATTTATACAATAGTTGATAAAAATATTCCTCTGGATTCTACTAGAATAGAAGGACCACTGCTAATAGTATATGATATTAATCAGACTTGGCTTCTTTTTCTCCGGCTTCACCAGAAGCTGGACTCTTCTTGGTTTTGCTTTGTCCATTTTCTGCAGGTAAATCTATAGTTTTTTGGTTAGCGGCATCAGCCTCTTCTCTTTGCTCCCCTTTTCCCTTTTCTTTATACCCTTTACATGTATATACCCTTTACATGTATATATATATACACGTGTATATATAAATATATGTATATACAACTATATATACATATATAAATATATGTTTCTATATATACATACATATTTCTATATATACATATGTATTTCTATATATGTATATATACATATGTATTTCTATATATGTATATATACATATGTATTTCTATATATGTATATATACATATGTATTTCTATATATGTATATATACATATGTATTTCTATATATGTAATATACATATGTATTTCTATATATGTATATATACATATGTATTTCTATATATGTATATATACATATGTATTTCTATATATGTATATATACATATGTATTTCTATATATGATATATACATATGTATTTCTATATATGTATATATACATATGTATTTCTATATATGTATATATACATATGTATTTCTGTATATGTATGTATAAATATATGTGTATATATAAAAGCTAATTTTTGTAATTTTTTGTCTAGACAGGGTTTTGCCATGTTTCCCAGGCTGGTCTTGAACTCCTGGGCTCAAGTGATCTGCCTGCTTTGACCTCTTAGCGTGCTGGCATTACAGGTGTGAGCCACTGTACCTGGCCCTGTTTGTACTTTCCTGCTGCCTTTTTTTGACTTCATTTCCACTTTTCAGGAGCAGGTTTAGCTGACAACCATGCCTGTCTCCTCTTTGACTCTTCACTTCGACTTCCACTTCTGCTTAGCTGACTTTCCTCTTGGGCATCATTGCAGTGGGGAGAGTACATACTGGGTGCTAGTGGGCCATGGTGCACAGAGAGCCTTAGTGAGCTGGGCTGCCTGTTCACTGCCGCTCCTTCAACTGCCTGAGCTACTGATACCCGCTCAAAGAGTGACTTTGTTACGTGTAACATATGGGAGGTGTATTTTATGTTTTGTCCACATAAGAACCTAGAAGCAAAGGTACTCTAGTAGCAACGAGCAAAACATAGTGTGCAGTTCTTTTTTTTTTTTGAGATAGGGTCTCGCTGTCATCCAGGAGTACAGTGCTACAGTCACGGCTCACTGGAGACTCGACCTCCCCGACTCAATCGATTCTCCCACTTCAGCCTGCCGAGCAGCTGGGACTACAGGCACACACTACTGCCCTAGCTAACTTTGTAGAGATGGGCTTTTGCCACGTTGCTCAGGCTGGTCTGGAACTCCTGGGATCAAGTCATCCTCCCCACCTTGTCTACCCGTGTGCTGGTATTACCAGTGTGCATTTCTTTTTTTTTTGAGATGGAGTCTTGCTCTGTTGCCCAGGCTGGAGTACAATGGTGCAATTTCAGCTCACTGCAACCTCTCTCTGCCTCCTAGGTTCAAGCAATTCTCCCACCTCAGCCTCCCGAGTAGCTGGGATTACAGGCATGCGCCACCACACCTGGATAGTTTTTGTATTTGTAGTAGAGACGGGGTTTTGCCATGTTGGCCAGGCTGGTCTAGAACTCCTTACCTCAGGTGATCTGCCTGCCTTGGCCTCCCAAAGTGCTGGGATTACAGGCATGAGCCATTGTGCCCGGCCAACCAGTGTGCAGTTCTTATTCTCTGATACCATTTTCCAATAAAAGGAACCCAGTCTCTTTCTTGTATTGGTTGATTCTAGAACTGGGGCAAGGATATACAAGGTGAACCTGGAGTATCTTGTGCCAATAAGTAGCCAAGTGCTGAAAAAGAAATGAAAAACCACACAGAGTGATGTGATTATGTCATAAGGACTTGGGAGCTAACTAAAAGAGCTCCCATTGGCCAAAGCTGAAACAATTTGAGCAACAAAGTAAAATAGTATTGAATTACGTCGGACACGGTGGCTCACGCCTGTAATCCTAGCACTTTGGGGGACAGAGGCGGGTGGATCACTTGAGATCAGGAGTTCAAGACCAGCCTGGCCAACATGGTGAAACCCCATCTCTACTAAATATACAAAAATTAGTTGGGTGTGGTGGCACATACCTGTAATCCCAGCTACTCAGGAGGCTGAGGCAGAAGAATCGCTTGAACCCAGGAGGCAGAGGTTGCAGTGAGCAAAGATCGCACCACTGCACTCCAGCCTGGGCAACAAAGAGAGAATCTGTCTCCAAAAACAAAACAAAACAAAACAGTATTGAATTAGAACCCCAACTATAAAATAAATGATGAGTGTATACTGATATAATTGATTGAATAAATAAATGGTTGAGAATAGACAAATCTTCCATGTGAGAGAATTATAATTTGTGTAAATACCTCCTCAAGGAAGTGGAGTGGAACGTCCTACCCCTTAAATGTGGGCTATACCTAGTGACTTTCTTCTGAAGGGTACACTATGGAAAGAGTAAGAAAAGTACGGAGGTGAAACCTGACAAAACACTACGTCAGCCAAGTGATTTAGGTCAACATCAACATTGATTAATTATGTTGATAGTATGTACTCTTGATATGAGGTGATAAAAATGGCATGTTACCAGCTGGGCATGGTGGCCCAAGCCTGTAATCCCAGCACTTTGGGAGGCTGAGGTGGGTGGATCACGAGGTCAGGAGATAGAGACCATCCTGCCTAACACAGTGAAACCACATCTCTACTAAAAATACAAAAAAAAAGTTAGCTGAGGTGGTGGCACACACCTGTAGTTTCAGCTACTCGGGAGGCTGAGGCAGGAGAATCACTTGAACCCAGGAGATGGAGGTTGTAGTGAGCTGAGATCGCGCCATTGCACGTTAGCCTGGGCAACAAGTTAACTTCGTCTGAAAAAAAAAAAAAAAAATGGCATGTTACCTCTCCTTTCTTCTCAAATCCCATAATCCCTTGTCTAGTTATGACAAAAACATCAGACAAATTCCAGTGAGGAACCTATTAGAAAATGCCTGATCAGTATTTCTCAGATACTGATGGTCATATCTCTCAAATACTGGTGGTCATCAAAAACCAGGAGAATCTGAGAAACTGTCACAGCCAAAAGGAGCTTAGGAAGACATGGTGACTGAATGTAATATGGTATCCTGGATGGACTCCTAGACCAGAAGGTCATTAGGCAAGAAGTAAGAAAAATCAGGCCGCTCTTGGTGGCTGATGCCTGTCATTGTAGCAGTTTGGGAGGCGAGATGGGTGGATCACTTGAGGTCAGGAGTTCAAGACCAGCGTGGCGAAACCTTGTCTGTACTAAAAGTACAAAAATGAGCTGGGTGTGATGACAGGCGCCTATGATCATAGCTACTCTAGAGGCTGAGGCAGGAGAATCACTTGAACTTGGGTGATTTTCCTGAGGCTGAGGCAGGAGAATCACTCACTTGAACCGCGGAGGTTGCAGTGAGTCGAGATTGTGTCACTGCACTCCAGCATGGGCAACAGCGAGACTCCCTCTCAAAAAAAAAAAAAAAAAAAATTCAAAGAAAGTATGGGCTTTTGTTAGTGTATCGGTATTGGTTTATTGTAACAAATGTACCATACTAATGTAACATGTTAATTATAGGAATAACTATATGTATTTAGGAATTTTCTGTACTATCTTCAACTTTTTTTTTTTTGTAAATCTGAAAGTTCTAAAAAAAGTTTATTTAAAAATTAAGCAACAAACTCTATATATTAATCCACACATAGAAATGGTTAGAGGGCCATTAACTACCAACAAAAGTGAAAAGAGGAGTATACTGTCAGAAACACAGTAAAAGCAAATGCAGGGAACAGGTACTATAATAAGGAAAAGAAGCCCCTCCAAGCTATGCCTTGTAGTGTTCCTCTAGTACCTTCCTTTTACAAAGCCTAATACTGCAGCAGATGGCAAAAGATAAATGTTTACAGGGTCCAGCTTCAGTGTCAAAAAGCAGGGCAAATTTATTTCAATTTATTGTCTCTCATTGGAGACACTTATCTCATTGGAGATGAGAGACCATAAATTGATAAGTGAAACAGGCATATAATGGGAATGAATTAAATTACTCAGTAGAGAGCATAAGGATTGAGAAGAAAAGATACTTAGGGGAGACCTCTAGGTAATACTAACAGGTAAGAAATACAGGGAGGGGAAAGATAACTGAAAGGAAAGGAAAAAAGTCATGTCTGTTAAGAGAGTTTCAAGAAATGTCTATTGCATTTAGCAACGTTGGTGTCACTGGTGAGTTTGGTGAAGTAGCAACTGTAGAATGAGTTTGTATGTGAATGAATGAATGAATGAATGAAATTAACAGGAATAGATACAGTGACTGCCAACAATTTTTTCAAATGATCCTTGGCCCTAAAGGTGACATAGAAATAAGATTATAGCAAGTATTAACTTTTTAAAATAAAGTTGGGGGGAGGGGATGCTATGTTAATTAAAGAATGTAAACTCCATCAGGGCAAGAATGTTTGTCTGTTTTGTTTATTGCTGTATTGCCAGTACCTGAAATAGTTCCAGATATGTTCAGCATATTTGTTGCATGACTAAGAAATACTTGAGCATTTCAGTAGAGGTAGAAGTTGAATATATGGCATTTCCCAGAAATGTTTTCTGTACAAGATTTCTGAGGAAGTAGGAGAGTATCAGTGAATGTATGCAGAAGGAAATGTCAAGAAGAGGCAAGGTTAAAATATTCAACATTGGCATTATTATTGTACAACACACTAAAGCAATTTTTAAAACATCATCTAGGTGTGGTGGCCCATGCTCTTAATTCCAGCATTTTTTAAGGCCAAGGTAGGCGAATCATTTGAGGTCAGGAGTACGAGACCAGCCTGGTCAACATGGTGAAACTCCTTCTCTATTGAAAATACAAAAATTAACTGGGCGTGGTGGTGGGGTCTGTAATCTCAGCTACTCGGGAGGCTGAGGCAGGAGAATCGCTTGAACCTGGGAGGAGGATGCTGCAGTGAGCTAAGAGAGTGCCACTGCACTCCATCCTGGGCTACAGAGCAAGACTCTGTCTCAAAAAACAAAAGAAAGTTACCTTCATACCTTTTATATATAAACTTATGTTTTGCTCTTTGCACTTTTTTGAATCACTGAGAAGAAATTTTAAAGTTTCTTTTGGTTAGGGATTGTATTTCTTCTATAGTAGTGATCATTTTATATAAAGCAAAGTAAACATAAATCGAATGGAATCTTTTTTTTATCTTTTTTTCAGTCTACAAATAAGAAACCTCGAAAATCTCCAGGTGAGAAGAGCAGAATTGAAGCTGGAATTAGAGGAGCAGGCCGTGGAAGAGCTAATGGACACCCTCAACAGAATGGGGAAGGGGAGCCTGTCACATTATTTGAGGTGGTGAAACTGGGGAAAAGTGCAATGCAGGTAAATTTTAAGTTTTTATTTCATGTATAAAGCAATACAGTTAATAACTTGGGTGGAATCAGTTAGTGTATATATTGGTACTTTATATACTTCTGTTGATTATGTAAGCAACCTTTCAGTTTATCCTGAAAGGTTTTTATTTTGCTTTGTTTTGCAAAGAGTGTCAGGAATGGCTGTTTAATAGTAAGATGTACTTTTGTTTAAATTGTTCTAAGTAAAAAGGTCTACTAGAAGCTGCCCAAGAGAATTTTTGTTGTCTTGATATTTTTTTTTTTGGAATCTGATTTAGTATAAGTAACACATGTGTCTTTCAGAGTATTTGAAAGAAGAAAGGATATAAAAAAGAATTCTGAAGTAGTGAATTAGGAATAACCAGAACTACATCATTTGTAACTTTCTTTCTTTCTTTTTTTTTTTTTTTTTTTGAGACGGAGTCTGGCTGTGTCGCCCGGCCTGGAGTGCAGTGGCGTGATCTCGGCTTACTTCAAGCTCCGCCTCCCGAGTTCACGCCATTCGCCTGTCTCAGCCTCCCGAGTAGCTGGGACTACAGGTGCCTGCTACCATGCCCGGCTAAGTTTTTGTATTTTTTTTAGTAGAGATGGGGTTTCACCGTGTTACCTAGGATGATCTCGATCTCCTGACCTCGTGATCCACCTGCCTTGGCCTCCCAAAGTGCTGGGATTACAGGTGTGAGCCACCATGCCCGGCCATAACTTTCTTACTCTTTTATCTCTTCTCATTTAGTCTGTAAATACTAAGTATTCTGCAGGAGCACCATTCTCACTAATGCATTATAAGGATAAGCCATAATTATTTTTCTTTAGTGTGTATATTTTTATCACTATCATTGAATGTGTTTATTATTTATGTTTGTCTCTACATTTTAAAAAATTTTTAAATGCTAGAGGTGGAATTATTTGGCTAAAGGATATTTTTAAACTGTGAAATATATAAATACTATGTTTCTCTCCCGTAAATTGTACTGTTTCACCTTTCATGAGAAGTGTACAGGAGAATTGCTTGAACACAGGAGGTGGAGGTTGCAGTGAGCTGAGATTGTGCCACTGCACTCCAGCCTGGGGTACAGAGCCAGACTCCATCTCAAAAAAAAAAAATAAAAGGTAATTGTGAAACGGAATTACTATTAGAACTAAAACAGACAACTTTTCATTAGTATACTTTCTATTATTTTTTTTTACCTATATTTCTTTTTGAAGCCCTTAAGGGTGTTTAGTGTTTCTTTCTTTTTATGTATGTTACCAGATTGATGTGTTGTGTTCAAGAGTCTTGGAATTTGTGTGGGCAGAGAAGGAGGTGGAATAGTGGGATGATGCTAAATGGTGAAACATGTATTGAAGTTCCAGTTACCCAAAGCAATGGATGACAATATTTAAATTATATAAGTTTAATATAAAAATAGATTTGTGACCTTTTGCCATTAAGCTTGATAATTTATTCATTATACTTTTGTTTTTGAGACAGAGTCTTGCTCCGTTGCCCAGGTTGGAGTGCAGTGGCACCATCTTGTCTCACTGCAACCTCCACCTCCTGGGTTCAAGGGATTCTTGTGCCTCAGCCTCCTGAATAGCTGGGATTACAGGTGTGTGCCAGCACTTCCAGCTAATTTTTGTATTTTTAGTAGAGATGGAGTTTCACCATGTTGGTCAGGCTGGTCTGAAACTCCTGACCTCAAGTGATGCACCCACCTCTGCCTTCCAAAGTGCTGGGATTACAGGCCTGAGTCACCATGCCTGGCCTAATTATACTTTAATAGAAGAATTGTTAAGCTACGGAAGCATTAATTTTAAAGACCTTTTCTGTTGCTTCCCACCTTTAGGTAGAAATACAAGCAGAAAAATGACAGAAATGTATTTTTATGTAAAATTTTGATAATTGCATTTCAGATATTTTGCTTCTCTCTCTTTTTTTCTTTTTTTGTTTGAGATGGAGTGTCTCTCTATCCCCGGGCTGGAGTGCAGTGGCGTGATCCCGGCTCACTGCAACCTCCGCCTCTCAGGTTCAAGCAATTCTCCTGCCTCAAATTCCCAAGTAGCTGGGACTACAGGTGCACACCACCATGCCCAGCTAATTTTTGTATTTTTAGTAGAGACAGGGTTTTACCACGTTGGCCAGGATGGTCTCAATCTTCTGACCTCGTGATCCACCTACCTCGGTCTCCCAAAGTGCTGGGATTATAGACATGAGCCACTGCGCCCGGCCTTGCTTCCTTTTTTTTAAATGTAAGTCTTTATTTTATCAGATATTTATGTAAAAATAATTTTCATGCATATTGTATTAAAGCATAATGCCAGTCCTTATTTTTAATATTAACAAACTCTTATCGTCATCTATATTTGAAATAAAACATTGACCAATAGAAGTGTTTTCAGTTTTAATTAATGGTATTCTACTCTTCATCCATATTACTCTTTTCTAATTACACTCTTATGCTGTGTCTCTTCTGCTGAAACTTTTTTTTTTTTTTTTGGAGAATGAGTCTCTTATCAGCCAGGCTGAAGTACAGTGGACGATCTCAGCTCACTGCAACTTCTGCCCCACAGGTTCAAGTGATTCTCCTGCCTCAGCCTCCCGAGTAGCTGGGGTTACAGGTGCCTGCCACCATGTCTGGCTAATTTTTTTGTTTGTTTGTTTGTTTATTTATTTGTTTTGTATTTTTAGTAGAGATGGGCTTTCACCATGTTGGCCAGGCTGCTCTCAAACTCCTGACCTCAAGTGATCTGCCCACCTCACCCTCCCAAAGTGCTGGGATTACAGGCATGAGCCACCGCTCCCAGCTGTCTTCAGCTGAAACTTTTTGTTTCTCATTTTCTGAAAGATAATGATCAGTAGTCAGGACTCTGGTACCTTCCATAATTTGGTTTTAACCCACCTTTCAACTTCTTACTGTTTCTCTCTTAAAATCTGCTTCATGTTATTTTTACTTTACTGTAATTTTAATTATTAATATTTTTTTACTGGCTATATTTAAAATAATTTATAAACTTTTGTAATTTTTTTATGTGGCAGTCTGTTGGGCACATTTTTTTCTATGAATTTACCTTCTGATTTTTATTATTTTTGTAGTACTTCCTAAAATAGTTGGGTCATGGTTTATTTAACTAGATTTTATTTGAACTGTTTCCAGTTTTATTGTATTAAAAATAGTACTTCTTTAGGCTGGGTGTGGTGGCTCGTGTCTGTAATCTCAGCACTTTGGGAGGCTGAGGCAGGTGGATCACTTGAGGTCAGGAGTTTGAGACCAGTCTGGCCAACATGGTGAAACACTGCCTCTACTAAAAATACAAAAATTAGCTGCATGTGGTGGTGTGCTCCTGTAATCCCAGCCACTCAGGAGGCTGAAGCGGGAGAACTGCTTGAACTCAGGAGGCGGAGGTCACAGTGAGCCAAGATTGCGCCACTGTACTCCAGCCTTGGTGACAGAGCGAGACTTCGTCTCAAAAACAACAACAATAACAACAACAAAAAAAAAACAAGAAGAAAAAATAAAGGGCACAGCTGTGCGTGGTTGCTCACGCCTGTAATCCCAGCACTTTGGGAGGCCCAGGCGGGCAGATCAGAAGGTCAGGAGTTTGAGACCAGCCTGGCCAATATGGTGAAACCCCGTCTCTACTAAAAATACAAAAAAATTAGCTGGGCATGGTTGTGCAAGCCTGTAATCCCAGCTACTCAGGAGGCTGAGGCAGGAGAATTGCTTGAACCTGGGAGGTGGAGGTTGCAGTGAGCCAAGATTGTGCCACTACACGCCAGCCTGGGTGACAGAATGAGACTCCGTCTCAAAAATAAAAAATAAAAAGCAAGATAATACAAGAAGACATCAGTGATTTAGAAACAAAGTAGGTATTTCTGTGGTTTATGTGGAAGAAAACTACAAAGTGATGAACAGGATTGGGTTTAGGGCAGAGAAGCATATACTTATAGCCAGGAGTTTGGTTGTTGAGTGTTAAAGTGCTTCATGAAGAATAGGAGAATCGAATCGGGCTTATTACATGAAGCCAAGGCCTAATGTGAATCTCCCCGTTTGTAAAGCAGGCTGAAGGAAAGTGCCAATAACTACTGCATAGGCTTATGTTTAGAGTAATCATGTATCTCAAGTTACCCTTGAGACGCCCAGTTTGTGCTTATTGTCCATGTATTTATTAATATTCAGAAGGGTAGTAGTTTGCATGGCAATTTATATTAAAATATCACAGGAAATCAAAAGCCTAGGAAAGTGAGAAGATGGACATAGTTCTTATAACTGACACCTGAATTGAAATGTCTGTTCATTTGGTTGGTGACTGGGTCTGTGAAAATTCCCAATGTTGTCTTAGGGAAGAGTCTGAAAATTCCCACTCTTGTCTTTTATGTGATCTGGTTCTGCCGTGGAGGTAATGAGAGAAACATAAGAGGGGAGGGATAAATAATAATAAATAGGTATGTTGAAGATGCTAGAGGGATGAAAGAAGAAATTCTGTCTTATATAAAATAAGGAACAGATGAAACAAGATATGAAACAGGAGCAGTCTCGAAAATTGAAAGTAGCTTCTGAAAGTAAAACAGTACATTATGTTACTGAGGAAAAACACTGCTTTAGGTGCCATGAGAGGGAGAATTCAAGTATTGGCATCTATTAGACTCAGATAGAATGTAGCCCAGAGAAATAAGGAGGTAAGAAAACATGAAAGAGCCATTTAAAGACTTTGGTATGGATTGAAGGGTTCCAGAATATATACCAAGGGAAGAGATCAGAGGGAAGAAAAGAGTTGAAGGATTTATTTATTTATTTTTTGAGACAGTCTCGCTCTGTCGCTTAGGCTGGAGTGCAATAGCGCAATCTTGGCTCATTGCAAGCTCCGTCTCCTGGGTTCACACCATTCTCCTGCTTCAGCCTCCCAAGTAGCTGGGACTACAGGCACATGTCACCATACTCAGCTAATTTGTTTTAGTAGATACAGGGTTTTGCCATGTTTCTCTAGGCTGGTCTTGAACTCTTGGACTCAAGGGATCCTCCTATCTCAGCCTTCTAAAGTGCTGGGATTACAAGATTGAGCCAGCACATCCAGCCCAATCTCTTTCCTTTTAATGGCTGCATGTATACCACATTTTCTAGTCTATTATTGTTGGGCATTTGGGTTGATTTTATGTCTTTCCTATTATGAATAGTGCTGCAATGAACATACACATGCATGTATGTTTATAATAGAATGATTTACATTCCTTTGGATATATACCTGTTAATGGGATTGCTGGGTCAAGTGGTATTTCTGCCTTTAGTTCTTTGAGGAATCACGGTCTTAGATACAATTTTTGAAGAGATAATTTTGGGGAAATTTCCAGACAAATTTCCTTTGATCCAAAGTTTGTTCTCAGGAGTGAGCAAGATAAATGAAAATAATTACATAGCTGTAAATAGTATAGTATAACTGAAGTATTAAGGAAATTTTGAAAGATTTCATCAAGGAATGTCTGATCCTTTTCTTTATAATGCAGTTAATGTTGAAATACACAGTAAAATAAATTCTCCTGGTAAATTGCATTATAAAATTTAGCAGGAGAATAAAAAGGTGCTTTTTAAAAGTTTGTATTGGCTGGGCCCGGTGGCTCACGCCTGTAATCCCAGCACTCTGGGAGGCTGAGGTGGGCGGATCATGAGGTCAGGAGATGGAAACCATCCTGGGTAACACAGTGAAACCCCCTCTCTACTAAAAATACAAAAAATTAGCTGGGTGTGGTGGTGGGCGCCTGTAGTCCCAGCTACTTGGGAGGCTGAGGCAGGAGAATGGCATGAACCCGGGAGGCAGAGCTTGCAGTGAGCCGAGATTGCGCCACTGCACTCCAGCCTGGGCGACAGAGCGAGACTCTGTCTCAAAAAAAAAAAAAAAAAAAGTTTGTATTAAAGAGGAGATATACAGAGTTGTAATGTGAATATTAGTGAAAGAAATGTTAGTGAAAATGTTGGAGCCAGCTAAAGCATTACTTGGATAGGTGTGTTATCTTAAGGGCATTAATGCTAAGCAAAAGCAAAAGAAACTAGAAAAAAGAAAAACAGCAAACCTAACATTACTGTGAAGAAAGGAATAATAAAAGTGGAAATGGAAGTTAAATAGAAAGGTTAAAGAAGGTCAACTAAACCCAAATATTTGAGTCTAAGAAAACTTTAGGACCAGGAGGTTTTATCTTAGGAATACCGAGATGGTTTAATATTAGAAAATCTTTTAGTATAATGTCCAAATAATCTCATTACAGGAGGAAAAAGCCTATACTTACCTGAAGTGATGTAGGATGTTTAGAAAAATTATGTGATAATATGTAGCTAATAGTTTTTATAAACAGAAACTTTTGATAATTAGGAACAAGAGGGAACTTCCTTAGCTTGTAAAGGTTATCTCCCCCAAACCTACAGCTCAGATTGTGTCATTTTTAAATAACAGTGAAGTTTAGGTGTATTCGCAGGATATAAGCATTATCACTGGTGTTCAGTACTGGAACACCTAGCCAGTGCATTAAAAAAAGAAAGAAAGAAGAGCTATAGCAATTGAAGATGAAGATGCAAAAGTATCCCTATTGGAAGAGGATATAATTGTGTTGAAATTTCAAGAGAAACCGTAGACTGTTAGAACTAATGAGAGCGTTCAGCAATGTTCCTGGATAGAAAGTTTAAAAAATCAGTAGCCTTCTGTATGGCATTAATAACCAATTAGAACAAGTAATCAGAAATGAGCATATTCAAGATAGAAGTAAAATCAGTGAAGTACAAAATAAAAATCTAATAAAAATTTTGGGTGGAACAGAATAAAATACTATTTTAAAAACCCATCATATTGAGTAATTAAAAAGACCTGACCATACTAATAGTAAGGTTGTAGAACAGCAACTAGTGGGAGTACAGATCTGTGTACAGATTCTCCTTTGGAGAATATTTTGATAATATCAAGAAGAGTTGAATGACTTACCGTCCTGTTTTCATTCAGTCAGTAAATATTTAATGAGTGTTTATACTGTGGAAACCACTTTTTTCCTTCTTTTCTTTACTAAGAATATAACATTAAAGAAAACCAATTCAATTCTTAGATATAACCTCTGGATACAATTTTTTTTTACATGTTTATAAAAGGCATATATAGGAATGAATTTTTTTCATTGCTTTGTTTATACTAACAAAAAAATAAAAACCCCAAGTTTCTATAATAAACAGGATAATTGATAAACTGTGGCATATCTAAACTCTGAAAAAAAATTTTTTTTTAAGACACAGTCTCGCTCTGTCGCACAGATTGGGGTGCCAGTGACATGGTCCCAGCTCACTGTAACCTCTGCCTCCCAGGTTCAAGTGATTCTTGTGCCTCAGCCTCCTAAGTAGCTGGGATTACAGGCGTGCGCCAGTACGCCTGGCAAATTTTTTTGTATTTTTAGTAGAGACGAGGTTTCCCTATGTTGGCCAAGCTGTTCTTGAACTCCTGGCCTCAAGCAGTCATCCTGCCTTGGCCTCCCAAGGTGCTGGGACTACACAGATGTGAACCCCTATGCCTGGCCTGAAATTATTTGCTGCATTTAAAATGAGTAAACTAGAATTCCAGGTACCAGTACAAATAAATTTTAAAAATGGATTTTAAAGGTCCAATGCAAATTGCAGAATGATGCATAACACATGATGCTACAGTACTTATAAAGTGTGAACATATACTTAAGGTTATTTAACATCATGTTTTTTATATTGATTACTTTCTGAAAATATAGGAGAAAAAGGATAGGACCACAAAGGTTTATATGATATACAGGTATACTTCAGAGATATTGTGGGTTTGGTTCCAGTGAGTCATACAAACTTTTTGGCTTCCTAGTACATACAAAAGTTATATTTACCCTGTAGTGTATTGTGTGTGCAATATCATTATGTCTGAAAAAAACCAATGTACGTACGTTAATTAAAAATACTGTTAAAATGCTAATGAACATCTGAACCTTCAGTGAGTCATAATCTTTTTGCTAGTGGAAAGTCTTGCCTTGATGTTGATAGCTGCCGACTGATCAGGTGGCTGTGGTAGTTTCCTAAAACAAGACAACAATGAAGTTTCTGCATCAGTTGACTCTTCCTTTCATGAAAGATTTCTCTGTAGCATGCAATGCTGTTTGATAGCATTTTACCACAGTAGAACTGTTTTCAAAATTGGAGGAAGTCCTCTCAAACCCTGTCACTGCTTTATCATATAAATTTATGTAATATTCAGAATCCTTTGTTGCCATTTCAACAGTGTTCACAGCATCTTCACCAGGAGTAGGAGTTTGGTAGGCAGTAGCAGAAGACGTGTCTTAATTTAGAAACAGGAAATGCAAAGATAAAATCTGTTATCCGACCATAGAGGACAGTAGATGCCCTTGTAAAAATGGAGCTGAGAGAAACTACATTCTGACCATTGAATACTTTTTGTAAAATTGATGGTATTTTAGAAAGAAAATGACTTGTTCATATTTTCATTTTTAGAAATGCCTTTCTGGGAGCAATTTAGATGATTATTTGGTGGGCAAGTAAGGGTGGAATCAGACCAGTCAAAGGCTTTTTTTTTTTTTTTAAACACTGATCCATTAGGGAACTGAAGAAAGTTCAAATTTATTTATTTATTTATTTATTTATTTATTTATTTATTTATTTAGATGGAGTCTTGCTCTGTCGCCCAGGCTGGAGTGCAGTGGTGCGGTCTCGGCTCACTACAAGCTCCGCCTCCTGGGTTCACGCCATTCTTCTGCCTCAGCCTCCCAAGCAGCTGGGACTACAGGCGCCTGCCACCATGCCCGGCTAATTTTTTTTTGTATTTTCAGTAGAGACGGGGTTTTACCGTGTTACCCAGGATGGTCTCGATCTCCTGACCTCGTGATCCACCTGCCTTGGCCTCCCAAAGTAGAAAGTTCAAATTTATAGAAGGTCAGTGAGAATGGAGAGGAAGTGACAGATTGTGCAAATATTAAGGCTCTGGAATGATTATGAAAAATGAGAAAGAGGAAGTAATCTAAGGTGGTCCCTAGTTGTTTGACTTGGTAGTGTTCACTGAAAGAAAGTTTGTGTGAATATAGGTATTGGAGGATGGCTGTGAGAGCAGTTTGGACATCCTGACTTTTAGATCTGTGACATTAAATACATGTTGAATTTTGGAACTTTCAAGCTATATAGTCTAAGTGATATTTTTTGCTTTAGTAGTTATGAGTTAGTAAGAGCTTGTTAATTTCTGTAATCCATTGGCATTTTCATTTTGTACACCTAGATATCAACTATAAAAGTTGGACTATAGGGCTGGACATGATGGCTCAGTCCTGTAAGCCCAGTACTTTGGGAGGCTGAAGCAGGCAGATCTCTTGAGCCAGGAGTTTGAGACCAGCCTGGGCAACATGGCAAAACCCTGTCTCAACCAAAATACAAAAATTAGCCAGGTGTGGTGGCATGCGTCTGTAGTCCCAGCTACTCAGGAGGCTGAGTTGGGAGAATCACCTGAGTCCAGGAAGTCAAGGCTGCAGTGAGCTGTGATTGTGCCATTGCACTCCAGCCTGGGCAACGGGAGTGAGATTCTGTCTCAAAAAAAAAAAAGTTGGACTGTCGTTTATTCATTCAACAAAAATTCCAAGCTAATTGGGTTAGGCGCAGGGCTACAATATTAATTTAACTCACCTGACCCTTATCTTCATGGACTTTTCAGTCTTGGAAGAAGAAAGAGCTTATACTAATCAAATGATCTATTAATGTACAATTAAAAACTGTTTATTAACACTAAGCAAACTTTCTTTGGTCTTAGTATAGTGATAACAACAGCTTATGTGAATAAGGAACTGTTGTTAGCCTATAAATTAAGTATACTTAGTGAGACAATTTGGTCTTCTGTTTGCTTTTGACAACTGACTTTGAAGGTGAAACTAATTTTGTCCATTTAAATATGATTGGGCAAGAGGTAGGTGTCTTAGAGATTGTTATCAGACATTCTCTCTCCCTTAGGGTTAGTAAGCTTTCTTCTAGTGTCAAAGAAAAGTATGGACTTTTATAGTGACATTGGTTTCTTCCAGCCTCCGAATTATAGATGGGTTACATGCCAAATCGCTTCGTATCATCAAATGGAGAGGAATTCTCAGGCTGGGCTTGAGTTTCACTCTATGGCTATACCAAGGAAAGAGGAAAGCAGCTGTGGGTTTATTTAAATTCCACCTGTTAACTTGTAAGTGTTAGAACTGACAGTTACATAGTAACTGTAATAGGACTTGTATGCATTTCTGAGCTATTAATAGAATGGATAAAAGTGTTCTAATAATTTTCTAATATTCATTGACTGAGAAGCTTGAAAGTTTCAAGAAGTATTAAAATGGCCAAAGAATGTCTTAAGGATTGTAATTATAAACAAATGATACTGAGACATTAGATGAGAGGACACATATACTATTGATTAACATGAAACTTCATGACAAAGATGTGGAGAACACATTGAAAGACAGAAATACTGTAATGAATTTAAGGAGTAAAATTTTGTGGAACTAAACAAATATAAGTACTTGAATAGAATTAATACTTGAGTGTATGATACGAGAAATGTGTTGATAGCTGTGACTGTTACAGTGCAAAATATTGGGTACAGAATTTAAAATCTTATAATATTCTAAACATTTAGAGTCTTTGCCTGAAGATAAAATTGGAAAACTGAAAATAACAGTTGTTTAAACAAGATAGATGTTTATTTCTCTCATATGTAAAAGATCGTAGATACGTGTTCTTTTCCATGGGGACTGGTGGATTGTGAAATAATTGAAATTCTCAATATTTTAATAATCATTAAAGTATATTTTATTGTAATTTTAGCAGTATACCTTTTGACGTTTTTCAAAACTGGATTTTCCATTTAAAAAAGGAAGAAGCTGCTAAGGCAGCATAATGGGAGGCAGCCAACTCTAGGTCTTTATTCCAAGCACCCTCTGGGTATCCTCCTGTGCTGTTTGCATTCCTCTTGTCTGACCCTGGTGGGCATTCTGGGCCTCATGCTTCTTACTAGTGGTGAAGGCCAGACATATCTCACCTAATATGTACCATGAACAAGTTAATGTGCTACGTGTTGGGGTGAGGTGAGGGGCAGTGTGGGTCCCAGGCTGGTCCCATGCACTGGGCTTTTGAGAGGAACTGTTCCAGTTTATATCCCTTATTTCTGAAAAAACATGCGTGAGTGACCAGAGCATGGTGAACTTTAGTGAGCATACCTTTTTGGATGTTGATTGCCCTCCTAACCCCAGCTGTGGCAGAAAGGATATTTAAAGGCCCACTAGTGCAGCCAGATATCATTGTGTTGGTGGGTGAACCTAGTGAGCACCCACAATTTGGAAAAAGAAGACCTGAGCCAATGATAACAACACTCTTGTCACAAATTATTAGTGCCAGGTTGTCTGTGCCTTTGAACTCAGACAAAGTTGTGCACTACAAGCAGTGCATCATCTATACCAAGTTGTAGCAGAAAACCTTTCAGAAGACTGTCTGCAGTGGACATTGGTGGACATTGCCCTACCTATTTTGAGAGGAGGACTAAGAATAAATTACTCTTAGGCCTGTGGCAGCCCCAGAATGCAGTTGTGTAAAGAGTCCTTCTGCTGGTAACCTCTATGTGGATAAGAAATTGCCACCTGCTTATACCCACCATGAAGTATTTGGCAATTAACCTTAGCGTTGTCATTTCAGTGGTCTTGGTGGCCATTGTTGCTGGCATTGTAGTTCTGGTGATCACCATCAGGAGAAAGTTGGGGAAATATAAGAAGATAGAGATCAAGGATTGAGGGAGTTGAATATATGGGCAAGTGTATTAGTTTGTTCTCACATGGCTGTTAGGAAATACCCGAGACTGGGTAATTTATAAAGAAAAGAGATTTCATTGACTCGCAGTTCTGCATGGCTGGGGAGGCCTCAGGAAACTTACAATCATGGTGGAAGGCACCTCTTTATAGGGCAGCAGGAG